>NW_024412394.1:10937992-11101859 GCF_014898765.1 Herpailurus yagouaroundi | reverse complement strand
AAATAAAATAAAATAAAATAAAATAAAATAAAATAAAATAAAATAAAATAAAATAAAATAAAATAAAATAATTCCCATCTTGTTTACATATGTTTGCAGTGGCAGATGCCTATGGCCGTCCCTTGGAACTTTATACAAATGCCCTTTTTAGGTTTTTGCTCATGAATTATGATGTACTCATCGTTTCTCCTGGCCCAGGATTTCTGTGCATGCCCTTGGGGGGGAATAGTGGACAGGGACAGAGAAGAAAGTTGAAGGAAAGTTGCCAACCGTGATTTGAATTAGAAGTGATGTTTTTTCCTCTCTCATCAGTAGTTAGCGGCTTCTTTAATTCAACCCTAGGTCTGCTCGGCCTCAGCTGGAGTCACTTGCTGACTTAGGTCCTCTATGATTCCCCCTAGCGGGGCACCAGCCTGTGGCCCCGCCTACCCGAAGCTTTGTCTTCTGAATGGCTTTGATTTACTTCTTCCGAAGCTAGTGTGAGGCTGGTGCGCTGGCTTGTCACGCTTTCAAAGGTTTGGCCTGTGCGGAGACAGGGAGCCCAGATGGACTTAGGCAGTTTGTCACTTACACAGCAGCATAGGCAAGTTCAGCATGGTGTCCATTTGCCATGTTCCGGAGGCACCGGATGACAGCAGACAGGAGCAGTGGGTGACTCACCATGGAGGAGCCAACTCCAAACTACAACCAAGCAGTTTTTTGGCTTGCCTCCGTACCCGAAAGGAGGTTGGGGTGGAAAGTCCCATGCCTCCTCAGAACCAGAGAGGCGGATGAGAAACTCTCTGCGGTAGCTCGTGCCAAGACCAGCCATCTTGCCACATCCCTGGGATGGTCGCAGACTGCGATGGCACCTTGCCTTCATGACCTGTGTGGAGACTGCAAGGTCACCAGGGTGTTTTCCCCCAAGGTATGTAGAACGTGATGTGGTTCTGTTCACAGTATGAAAAATAAACCTGGCTGCTCTTTCCTGGGTGTTCGTGGAAAACCTAGCTCCCTAGCTCTTTCCCAGAAAGGTTCCTGCCTGCCTCGGTGCCTGGTACCCTCTGCTTCCTCTGAGCTCAGTGTTCTTTATACTCCTATTTTGTGCCCCTGGTTATCTCTCTGTGTGCCTCATAGCCTGCACCAGATTAAGGTTTTCTTGAGGGCAAGTCTTGAATTTGTACCTCCTTGTAATCACCACATGCACTTATTAGCTATTCAATAAACATGTGCTGGTTGATTAGTAGGAAAGAAATAAGTCATTTAAACATAAGCACAGAGGGGCACCTGGGTGGCTCAGTCAGTTGAGTGCCCAACTCTTGGTTTCTGCTCAGGTCATGATCTCACAGTTTGTGGGTTCAAGCCCCACATCGGGCTCCACACTGACAACATGAAACCTGCTTGGGATTCTCTCTCTCTCTCTCTCTCTGTCTCTCTCCCTGCCTGCCCCGCCTCAAATAAATAAATAAATAGATTTTTTTTTTAACTTAAAAAATAAACATATGCACAGAATTTTTTTGGCTGAGTCTTTTGTTTAACCTTTTATTGATGCTTATTTGGCTGCAAATCTCATGAACTATAAATGAACATAGCATTTTTCTTATGGACAAATACAGTGTCTTGGAGAAACCAGAGCACTCCATGCATCAGGTTTATTGTGGCCTTTATGAGTGGGTTTGAGCCCCACGTCAGACTCTGTACTGACAGCTTGGAACCTGGAGCCTACTTCGGATTCCATGTCTCCCTCTTTCTCTCTGCCCCTCCCCTGTTCTCTCTCTCTCTCTCCCTCTCAAAAGGAACATTAAAAACATTTTTTAAGCAAATATGAATATCTGTTTATCTTGAAAAGAATGAGAGTTTTGTGAACTGGAAACAACAGTGTATCACCTAAGAGTATTATATGGCTTACAATTAACGTGTCTGGGTTCTGGGGCACCTGGGTGGCTCAGTCAGTTGAGCATCTGACTTCGGCTCAGGTCATGATCTCGCGGCTCATGAGTTTGAGCCCTGCATCAGGCTCTGTGCTGATAGCTCAGAGCCTGGAGCCTGCTTCAGGTTCTGTGTCTGCCTCTCTCTCTGTCCCTCCCCTCAAAAATAAATAAACATTAAAATGTCTGGGTTCTTCGTCTCCGTTATTCATTTGTTCATTCATTCACTCAAAAAAAATTTTTTTGGCACCCTTGAAAGCCAAATCATCAACATGGAGTCTACAATTCCCAAACAGTGAGGGACCTGTGGGAAACTGGAATTCTTGAAAGGAGCTTATGAGGCCACCTACATTAAATTATCTGTAGGTAAGAAGACATGTTTGGCCCATACAGGTGCCACTCCGTTTTACACATATATATATGTGTCAGTGTGATTTATAAAATTCATTTAAAAGTGGTCCTGAAATGCTGGTAGATTCTTGACATGACATATATATTTTTTTTAACATTTATTGATTTTTGAGACTGAGACAGAGCGCGATCAGGGGAGGGGCAAAGAGAGAGGGAGACACAGAATCTTAAACAGGCTCCAGGCTCTGAACTGTCAACACAGAACCCAACGCAGGGCTCGAACCCACAAACCGCAAGATCGTGACCTGAGCAGAAGTCGGACGCTTAACCGACTGAGCCACCCAGGTGCCCCATTGACATGACATATTGTTTTTCATGCAAGAGTTAACAAAAATACAAGTTATAGAGTGAATTTCTTTATGTTAAAAAAATGATTCTCAAGCTAAAAAAAAAAAAAAAAAAAAAAGACAACTCTTGCTCTCTGTGCTTCCACAGTAACTTTGGTTGGGCTCCTCTGTCCTGTGGTGAGTAGCTTGTGCCTTCTGAAGATTTCGAGCTGCTTTAACTCGGATTTCAATATTTTTTTCTGACATAAAGTATCACCTGAACTTTTTTTTATCTGTCTTATTTGGGGGAAAATGTATGATCGTTTTTAACATTAGGAAGTTTTGCTTTTCCTGACATTTTATTGCTCTGCGTATTTGAAGCGTTTCAATCCCAGACAATAAATATTACGTGGTTATTGTTTTCATATGGATAGGCTATTTCCTCCTGGCTTTTCTGACCCCTTTTCCCAGCTAATAATACTCAAAAATTTATTAATAGTACACTATGCCATCCAGCTTTTTCAGAATCATGGATAATGAGCGTTCAAAGAGGGACAGGCCTCAAAGAGGAGGGGTCATAGTACTTAAAGTAAATTGAAGCATGTAGTTTTCTTCTAGTTGGATTTCAAATGTTTCCTGTTCAGGTGAAATGAAGATTATATTCATTCTGTAAATCATTTCTATAAATTATCATAACCAGTTACTGCATCAAATGGTATCTTTTTCTATCATTATTATGGAAGCTAAACAGAGCTCAACAGAGTAGGTGGATGTTAGCCAAGTACAGCATGAGCGCTGGGTGTTTAAAAGCACCCACTTTTAAAGCTATCCTCAATGTTCCCTCACCTTCTTCGCTTCTTTTCTCAAATATCACTTTCGGGGGGCGCCTGGGTGCCTCGGTCAGTTAAGCTTCTGACTCCTGATTTCGGCTCGGGTCATGATCTCAGGGTTGTGAGATCAAGCCCTGCATCAGGCTCTGTGCTGAGAATGGGGTCTGCTTAGGATTCTTTCTCTCCCTTTCTGTCTGTTCCTCCCCACTTGCAGGCTTGCGCTATCTCATAAAAATAAAAAAAAATAATAATAATAACACTTGCAATAAGGCCTTCTCTGACTACCTTTTAAATATTGAAACCCCAGCCTCTGCCCTAGCACCCTATATCCCCCTTCCCTGGTTTCTTTTGTCATTCTAACACTTGCGTCCCGTTTCATATACTAACTTTGTCTCATTTATTGTCTCCTCCCTCTAGAATGCAGATTGTCCTCTGCTGTATCCCTGGCACTTAGACCAGGGCCTAATGCATAATGCATGCTCCGTCAGTGTTTTACTAAATGAATGAATGATTGATCAGTCTTTAATTCTGCAAATTCTTGCAACGCCATTCCCACATGATCGCACCCTGGTTCTTCTCCAGGCTTGCACTGTTTCTTTCTCATTTCTGGCCTGCCTTGTCCTTTACTCAGCGTCCCCCTGACTTTCCAAAGTCCTGAGCTTCATTTGTGTTCCTCGACACAAGTTTTACAAGTGCTTTTACAGGGGCTCCTGGGTGGCTCAGTCAGTTAAGCATCCAACTTCAGCTCAGGTCATGATCTCATGGTCTGTGGGTTTAGGCCCCATATCAGGCTCTGTGCTGATAGCTCAGAACCTGGAGCCTGCTTTGGATCGTGTGTCTCCCTCTCTCTCTGCCTCTCCCCCACTTGCACTCTGTCTCTCAAATAAACATTTTTTTAAAAATGTGAAGTGTTTTTACATACTAGTACTTCCCAATCACAGAGCATTTTCAACAGAATAAGAAATTTGGCCACCACAAGCAAGAATGAATTACAATGTTTGGTTAGGTTTTCGTGATGTCTTCTAAAACTTTTCATGAATGTCTTCTAAAATTTTTTGATATATTTCTTTGATATATTTCACTGTGTATTCAAATTTTCCTTTTCCCACAACTCCAGGTTCGCAATTTTTTTTTGTAGTGTATTATTACCCCATATATTACTGTAGTTTTTTTAAACAGGGCACATAGAATATATTTCTTTTTCTTAAAAACAAATTAGTTGAATGCAGTATCGTTTACATACAGCAATAACCCCTTTTTAGATAGACAGTACAACTCAGTGACTTTTGACAAACACAGCTGTGTAACCACCACCACAATCAAGATACGTTAATGCCAAAAAACTGTCTCATGTTCCTTTGTAATCAATCCCTACCCATCACTCCTGGCAACCACTGATCTGATTTCTGTCTCTATATCTTTAAATGTTCTAGAATAGTATATAAAATTGTATAATGCTAAATGAATTTAAATGGTTTTTGTGCCTGACTTCTTTCATTTAGCATAACGCTTTTTTTTTAGACTCATCCGTGTTGTGTTTATCTGTAGTTTATTTCCTTTTATCGCTGAGTAATATTCCATTTGTTTGGTTCCACGAGTTTTTTTTAACCACGTACTGAGTGAACATTTTGATTGTTTCCAATTTCTAACTATTAAGAATGAATCCACTATGAACATGGATGGACAGACCTTTTTTGTGGATTTGTGTGTTCATTTATATTGGGTAAACACCTAGGAGTGGGATTACTGGGTCATATGGTAAATATTTAATATTGTAAGAAAATATTTAATTTTCTAAGAAAGTGGTTTCCAAAGCAGCTGAACCATTGGGCCCTCTGACCAGAAATGTGAGATTGCTAGTTGCTCTGTATCTTTGCCAGCATTTGAAATGATCCATTTTGTTGTTTGTTTGTTTTGTTTTAATTTGCAGCCATTCTGATAGGTAGACATTGGTATCTCACTGCTTTTACTTTGCTTTTCTGTGATGACAAATGATATTCATGTGCTCATCTGCCATCTGTATCTTTTCAAATCTTTTTGTCCATTTAAAAAATGTTGGTTGTTTTGTCTTATTAAAATATGAGTTAATTTTATGGCCTAAATACAGAAATGTGTTTTCCGCATATTTTCTCTAAGTCTGGGGCTTGACTTTTCTTACAGTATCTTTGGAAGAGCTGGAATTTTTAATTTTGAAGAAGTCCATTTTATTGGTTTCTATTCTTTTATGGCTCATACTCTTTGTCTTATCTAATAAATTTTTATCTAATCCAAGCTTACAAAGGTTTTCTTCTACGTTTTCTTCTTCATATTTTAAATTTTAACTTTTATGTTTAGGTCTTTGATTCATTTTGAGTTTATTTTTATATATGATGCAAAGTAAGGGTTGAGGTTCTTTTTTTTTTCTTTCTTTCTGCATATGGATGTGTGATTGTTCCAACACTATTTGTTAAGATTATCCTTTCTTCATTGATTTATCTTGACATATTTATCTCAGATCAATTGACCATATATTATAGACCATGGGTCTATGTTGGGATTCTATTTTGTTCCATTGATCTATATGCTTATCCTTATGCCAGTACCTGACTGTCTTAATTACTAAGTCATGAAATCAGGTCTTAAGAATCCTTGAGCTTTTTCTTCTTCAATTTTTTTTTTTTTCCCCTCTGGCTCATTTGCTTTTCAATATTTCTATAAAACATGTTCTGGGATTTTGACTGGAACAGCTTTGAACCTATAGCTCAATTTGTGGAAAATTGACAATGGTGTTAAGCCTTCTAACTGATGAATATGGTATAGCTTTTCATTTTCTTAGGTCTTTTCTAGTTTCCCTCATCAGTGTTTAATAATTTTCAGAATATAAATCTAGTACATATTTTGTTAGATTTATCCATGAATATTTTATGTTTGATGCTGTAAGATTTTTTTTTTAATTTTTATTTTCTGGTTCATTGCTAATATCTAGCAATAAAATCAATTTTTGTATATGCATGTTTTAACCTGCAAGTTTGTTGATCTCACTTATTAGCTATAATAGGTTGTTTTATTTTGTGTCTTTTTGGAATTTTCTACATAGATAATCATGTTATTTACAAATAAAGACAGTTTATTTCTTTCTAATCAATATTCTTTTTATTTCTTCTTGTCTTATTGCAGTCAGTAGTATCTCAGTACAATGTTGTATAAGAGTGATAAAAACAGACATCCTTGTCTTTTTCTGAATTTAATGGGGAAAATATTCAGTTTTTTACCATTACATATGATGTTAACCTCTTTGGAAAAATCTTTGGCAATATTTCCTTTCCTTTTTCCTGGTTTTATGGGGAACTTTTAGTTTGCTGAGTATGTTAATAATGAATAGATGTTAAATTTTATCATTATTTTTCTGCATCCTTGGAGATCATATAGTTCTTCTTTTTATGATGGTACATTACATGGATTGATTTTTTAATGTTTCATTACTAGGATAAAAGCCACTTGGTCATGATGTATTAATCTCATATCTCACTGGACTTGATTTGGTAGTATTTTATACATTAAGTATTTTTGTATCTGTGTTCATGAATGATATTGGTCTGGAATTTTCTTGTAATGTCTTTTTTTATTTTCTGGAATAGTTTCTATAGAATTATTATTATTGTTGTTGTTGTTGTTATTGTTATTGTTATTATTATTTTAAGATTAGAGGAACTCACCAGTGAGGCTACTGGAGACTGAAGTTTTCAGTGTAGGAAAGTCTTTAGCTATGAGTAACCTTAGATGTAAAGCTCTTTGAGTTTCTGTTTCTTCTTGAGAGAACTTTGGTAGTTTACTTCTTTCAAGGTCATTTGTCCTTCATCTAAGTTAACATATTTTTTTTTAATATGAAATTTATTGTCAGCTTGGTTTCCATACAGCACCCAGTGCTCATCCCAACAGGTGCCCTCCTCAGTCCCCATCACTGGGGACACCCCTCCCTCCCACCCCCCATCAACCCTCAGTTTATTCTCAGTTTTTAAGAGTCTCTTATTGTTTGGCTCTCTCCCTCTCTAACTTTTTTTTCTTCCCTTCCCCTCCCCCATGGTCTTTTGTTAAGTTTCTCAGGATCCACATATTTATTGGCAGAAAGGTATGTATGAAATTCCCTTATTATTCTTTACATATCTGTAGCCTATATGGTGATGCCTCTCTTTTTAATTCCTGATACTGATAATTTGTTTTTGTTTTTGTTTTTTCCTCAATATGTCTGAATAGAGTTTATCAATTGTACTTATTTTTCGAAAAAGCAGCCTTCAGAGGTACCTGGGTGGCTCAGTCGGTTAAGCGTCTGACTCTTGGTTTTCGCTCAGGTCATGACCTCCTGGTTCATGAGTTTGAGCCCCTGCATCAGGCTATCTGCTGTCAGCACAGGGCCAGTTTCAGATTGTCTGAGCCTCTCGCTCTCTCTGTCTGCCCCTCCCCGACTTGTGCTCTCTCTGCGTATATCTCAAAATAAATAAATAAACTTAAAAAAAAGCAGCCTTTGGTTTCATTGATTTTTCTCTTTTTCTTTTATTTTTACTTATTTATTTATTTATTTTGCTGTTTTTTGGTGTCATTTTGCTTTTATCTTCGTTATTTTTTTCTTTCTGCTACTTTGGGTTTAATTCATTCTTCTTTCTTTTTTTTTTTTTTTTTTTTTTTTTGATTTGAGATCTTTCTTTTCTATCAGCATTTGATGCCATTTCCTTCCCCCTAAACACCGCTTTAGCTATATCTCAAAAGCTTTGATGTGTTGTTTTCATTTTCATTCAATTCAGAATATTTCCTAATTTCCTGTCTGATTTTGTCTTTGACCCATGGCCGCTTTAGAAATGTGCTCATTAGTTTCCAAATATTTGAGAATATTTTAGGTATCGTTCTGTTACTAAATTTTGGTTTAATTTTTTTTTTTTAACGTTTATTTATTTTTGAAACAGAGAGAGACAGAGCATGAACAGGGGAGGGGCAGAGAGAGAGGGAGACACAGAATCTGAAACAGGCTCCAGGCTCTGAGCTGTCAGCACAGAGCCCGATGCGGGGCTCGAACTCACGGACCGCGAGATCGTGACCTGAGCCGAAGTCAGACGCTTAACCGACTGAGCCACCCAGGCGCCCCTTTAGTTTAATTTTATAATGGAGAAGATACTTTATATGATTACAGTTCTTTTAGTTTTGTCAAGGTTTGTTTTATGGCCCCGAATATGTACATTTGCACTTGAAAAACGTGTATTCTGCGATTGTCGGGTGTGGTGTTCTATAAATGTCAATCAGGTCAAGTTGATGGATAGTGTTCATTTTTTCTATACACTTGCTGGCTTTTTACTTTTTAAATAATAAATTACTCAGAGAGGAATGTTGAGGTTGTCAACTGAAATTGTGGCTTTGTCTATTTCTCTTTTAAGTCTTATTAGATTTTGTTTAGTGTATGTTGAAGTTCTATTCTTAGTTGCATATACAGTTTAGAATGACCTGTTGTCTTGATTAATTGTCCCCTTTAGCATTATATAATGTCCTCTTTTCCTCAGCAATGTTTCATCTTCCAAAGTTTACTTGGTCTGATATTATTAAATTTACTTCTCTTTTTTTATTGTTTATATGGTATATATGTTAATATCCTCTTACTTTTGGGGCGCCTGGGTGGCGCAGTCGGTTGGGCGTCCGACTTCAGCCAGGTCACGATCTCGCGGTCCGTGAGTTCGAGCCCCGCGTCGGGCTCTGGGCTGATGGCTCAGAGCCTGGAGCCTGTTTCCGATTCTGTGTCTCCCTCTCTCTCTGCCCCTCCCCCGTTCATGCTCTGTCTCTCTCTGTCCCAAAAATAAATAAACGTTGAAAAAAAAATTTTTTTAATAAAAAAAAATAAAAATAAAAAAAATAAAAAAAAATATCCTCTTACTTTTAATGTAGCTATTTTTTTATATTTAAAATGTCTTCTCATTGACAGTCTATAATTAGGTCTTGGTTTTTCACTCAGTTTTATAATCTCAGCCTTTTTGTTGAGGTGTTTAGACTATTTACATTTAATTATTGATATGCTTGCATTTAAATTCACAATCTTGTCCTCATCATAACTGTTTAACTTACTAATTTGTGTTCTTTGATTGTAACTTATTTTTATCACTGTAACTCCTTAACATGTTCTTTATAATTCTCTTTAATTACCTAAAATATATACACTTATTGCAAACAAACAAAAACCTAAAAGACTCAGAAAACCACAAAAAATACAATTAGAATTACCCACAGGCCTTTGATACTGAGATTAAACATTGTTAACATTTTAATACACCTACGCACAAAACGCATTCACATAGTACATACTTCTTTGTAGTCTATTATAACACTTTCTATGCCATTTTTTTAACTGCAGAATATTTCATACTATGGCCGATTTACTATTACCTTAATTATATCCTATTATTGGGCATTGTGATTTTCCCAAAGTTTTATCATTATAAATGTACATTATTTTATGTACATATCATATTGTTTCCTTTGTCTTTTGGCTTCTGTCATTTTGGTTGTCATCATTATCGGTGTCCCCTGTGAAAGTAATGTGTCTACTTTTCGCTGGCTGTTTTGAGATTTTATTTTATTTTCAGCACTTGCATTATGACATGCTTGCATGTAGTTTTCTTTGTATCTTTTTTTTGAGTTTGTACAGTGTCTTGAATCTGTGGCTTGACATCTATCATCAATTTTTTAACATTCTCAACTACTTTTCTTCAAATATTTTTTCTTGTCTTCTAGGACTTTGATTACATGTATGTCAGACTTTTTCACCATATACAATATGTCTCCTTGGTCCTTTTTTGTACTTCTCATCTCTTTATCTCTGTTTCAATCTGGTGTTTACTGACCCATCTTGTCTTTATTAATCATCTCTTTTGCTGCATCTGACATTCTATTAAACAAAGACTCTTAAATACAGAGAACAAAGTGGTGGTTGCAAGAGGGGAAGTGGGTGGGGAAATGAGTAAAATAGATAAAGGGGATTAAGAAGTACAGACTTCCAGGAGTGTCTGGGTGACTCAGTCCGTTAACTGTCCCAACTCTTGATTTCAACTCAGGTCATGATCTTACAGTTCATGATATTGAGCTGAAAGCACATAGCCTACTTGGGATTCTCTCTCTCCCTCTCTCTGTCTCTCTCTCTCCAAATAAATAAATAAACAACAAAAAAGTACAGACTTCTAGTTGTAAAATAAATAAGTCATGAAGATGATAAGCCCATGTATTGAATTTTTAATTTCAGTTCTTTTTTATTTTTCACCTACATAATCACCATTTAATTCTTTAAAAAAAAAAAAAAAGTTCTAGTTCAAGTCCCTTTCCTTACACCAGTGTCTGGGTAGCTTATGTATCTATTTCTGTTGCCTGGATTTTTTTTCTCTTGGTTTTCAGTCATTTGGTTCTGTATCCTGCTATGCCTAGGAGTTTCCTTATTGAATGGCAGACATTGTATATGAAAAAACATGGAAGCTCTGGATGATGATTTCTTCCAGAGAGGATTTCATTTCTGATAGGCAGTTGGGGGTGTAGTCAAATCAAGGTTGATCTATTTCTGTTTTGCCCTTATCCATAGAAAGTATCTCTAGGGCCTCAGCTGAAAGCCTGTGGTGTTTACCAGACCCCTTCAACTTTGGTGAGCTCTGAAATCCAGCCTCCAACTCCCGACGACCCATAAAGTGGATGAAATTTCTGCTCACCTCCTTAGCCTTCCAGTTCCCACTTTCACCCACACATGTGCAACTTTGGGGATGACATGTATTTCAAGGGGAAACTGCATGCATAATTATAGGTTTAGTTCTCTGCAGTTTCCTCCTCCTGTCTGAGATCTCCGTCCCTCAGCTATTGGCAGCCCTATGCTCCAACCTGTGGCTCAGTAAGACTGTCACAGGCCCTAGACCTCTGCTTCCTGCACGGCTTTTCTTCCTCACACATTTAATTGGGAAATCTCCTGGGGGGGGGGGGGGCCCAGTGAATTTTCCTCTTTTTCAGTTTCACATCCTTTCAAATCCTGACTGCTTTGGACTTTTTCTGATGCCTCAAATAAAGTGTGGCCTCCCAAAAATATCCAGATCCAAATCCCCAGAACCTGTGAGTGCATTACATTACATAACAAGGCAATTAAAGTTGCAGATGGAATTAAGGTTTAGGTGTCTAATCAACAGATTTTATCATAGGGAAATTATCTTAGATGATCTAGGTAGGCCCACCTTAAACACATGAGCTTTTAAAAACAGAAGAGGGAAGCAGAAAAATAGGTAAGAAATGCAGCCTGACCAAGACTTGACATTGCTGGCTTTGGAGACAGAATAAGGGTTCCATGTGCAAAGGAATGTGGTAGCCTTGGAAATTCCCCATTGTTTATCGCCAGCAAGAAAACTGGGATCTCAGTCCTACAACCAAGGAATTGAAATACTCCTGACAATCTGAATGAGCAGGAAACGGGTTCTTTCTTACAACCTCCAAAAAGAGTGCAGCCTGCTAACACCCTGCCTTTAATCCATGAGACCCATACCAGACTTCTGACCTGTAGATCTGTAAGATAATACATTTGTGTTGTTTAAGCCATGAAATTTGTGGTAATTTGTAATGGCAGCGTATAAGACTATTACATGATTTTTTAAAACTATTTTGTCCAGCTTTTGTCATTGTTCTCAGGTCAAGCATTAGTCTCCCATAGCTTGATGTATCGGAACTCGGTCACAGAGTCAGAACCACTGTGCATTGTGGTATAAAGATTTTATTATAGGAATCAGATGTTACATGGTTGCGGGAGGAGTTGGGAAAGGAAAAGCCTAGGAAGGAAGTTGGAGGATCAGAGAAAAAGTCACCAACCCATCAATTGGAGAAGCAAAAGGCAACCACCTACCAAAAGTGGCTGCAAAGTGATGGCTCATGGGAAGGTCTGTAGGAAGCCATGCTTCTGTATAACTACCACCTCTGTGGGTTCACCACCAAGGGTCTGGTAGTAAGTTTGAAGCCACTGTTGATAAATAGGGTCTTCAGTCTGGAAGAAGAGCTGCATGTAAGATGGAGGAAGGTAAGAACATGCTACGGCTGTCAGCACTTCTGTGTCTATAACTGCACCCAACCACAAGGAACTTCAAAGGTTAAAAACTGCATCACTTCCATGTTCCTAATCTTGCATACGTTTCTTTTTTGGCCAACTCTAACTGCGAACCTTGTAGGGAAGGGGATTCTGGAAAAGTAGTTTCAATTTCACCAAAGTGACACAGTACCGGTGACCACGATCTACTCTTTGTCAACTTGGCACCCATACAGATCTCTTTTACCGTATTTTAAAATCATCCAGATCAAATCAACAGCAAAATGCCTCTACCTAACATGACGCATGCCAGCTTCGTGGCCTTCCTCCCCAGAATCCATAACCTCAATCTAATCATGAGAAAAGCATCAAGCAAATCTCAGTTGGAGGACATTCTACAACATGCCTGACCAGTCCCTCTCAAAACGGTCAAGGCCATCAAAAACGAGGAAAGCCTGAGGAACTGCCATAGCCAAGAGGAACCTAAGGAGACATAACATATATGTAATATGTTCTGGAGGCAATTCTAGCACAGAAAAGGATCTTAAGTAAAAAACAAAGGAAATTTGAATAGAGAATGGGCTTTGGTGAATAGTAATGTATCAAAACTGGCTCGTTAATTGTGGTAAATATACCATACCAATGTAAAATATTAATAATAGGAGAAACTCCGTGGGGAGTACAGCATTCTTCAGAGATACCAGGGGTCGTGTCCCAGACCACCACAATAAAGCCAGTCAAATGAATTTTTTGGTTTCCCAAAAAGCTATGTTTATACTATTCTTTAGCCTATTAAGTGTGCAATAACATTATGTCTAAAAAACAACATACTTACATTAATTGAAAAATACTTCACTGCTAAATAATTCTATCATCTAGCTTTCAGCAAGTAGTTATCTTTTTACTAGTGGAGGATCTTGACTCCATGTTGATGGCTGATGCTGATCAGGGTGGTGGTGGTTGAGAGTTGGGGCGCCTGTAGCAGTTTCTTAAAAGAAGACAGCAGTGGGGGCACCTGGGTGGCTCAGCCAGTTAAACGTCTGACTTCGGCTCAGGTCATGATCTCACGGTTCATGGGTTTGAGCCCCACGTCGGGCTTTTTGTGGTCGGTGCGGAGCCCGCTTCTGATCCTCTGTCCTCCTCTCTCTTTTTCTGCCCCTCCTCCACTCATGCTCTCTTTCTCAAAGGTAAATAAACATTAAAAAAAAAAAAAAGCAGTGATGTTTGCTGCATCGATGGATTTTTCCTTTCACAAACAATTTCTATGTAGTACGCGACACTATTTGATAGCATTTTACTTACAGTAGAACTTCTTTCAAAATTGGAGTCAATCCCTTCAAAACCTGCCACTGCTTTATCAACTAAGTTTATGGAATATTCTAATTCCGTGGTCATTTCAACAGTCTCCACGGCATCTTCATCAGGAGTAGATTCTGTCTCAGGAAACCACTTTCTTTGTTCATCCATAAGAAGCCACTCCTCAGCCATTCAAGTTTGATCATGACCTTGCGGCAGTTCGGCCCCATCTTCAGACTCCATTTCTGATTCTAGTTCTCTTGCTATTTCCACCACATCTGCAGCTACTTCCTCCTCTGACGTCTGGATCCCCTCAAAATAGTAATCCCTGAGGGTTGGAATCAGCTTTTTCCAAACACCTATTTATGTTGCAAATCTGACCTCTTATCACGAATCACAAGCGTTCTTTTTTTTTTTTTTTTTTAATTTTTTTTTTCAACGTTTATTTATTTTTGGGACAGAGAGAGACAGAGCATGAACGGGGGAGGGGCAGAGAGAGAGGGAGACACAGAATCGGAAACAGGCTCCAGGCTCTGAGCCATCAGCCCAGAGCCCGACGCGGGGCTCGAACTCACGGACCGTGAGATCTTGACCTGGCTGAAGTCGGACGCTTAACCGACTGCGCCACCCAGGCGCCCCCACAAGCGTTCTTAATGGCATCTCGGAAAGTGAATGATTTTGAGAACGGTTTCCATTGACTTTGCCCAGATCCATCAGAGAAATCACTGTCTGTGGCAGATCTAGCCTTATGAAGTGTGTCTCTTAAATAACAAGATTTGAAATTAATTACTCCTTGATCCATAGGCTATAGAATGGGTATTGTGTTGGGAGGCATGAAAGCAACAGTAATCTCGTACCTCTCCCTCAAAGCTCTTGGGTGAATTGTCAATGAGCAGTACTATTTGAAAGGAATCTTTTTTTCTGAGAAGCAGTTCACAGCAGTGGGCTTAAAATATTCGGTAAACCATGTTGTAAACAGATGTGCCGTCATCCAGACTTTCTGCCATGTAAAGAACATAGGCAGAGTAGATGTAGCATAATTCTGAAGGGCCCTAGAATTTTCAGAATGGTAAATGAGCACTGGCCCCAACTTAAAGTCACCAACTGCATTAACCCCTAACAAGAGAGTCAGCCTGCCCTCCGAGGCTCGGAAGCCAGGCACTGACTCCTCCTCTCTAGCTACGAAGGTCCTGATGGCATCTTCTTGCAATATAAGGCTGTTTGGTCTACAGTGAGAAACCTGGTGTTTAGTGCGGCCACCTTCATTAATTCTCTTATCTAGATCTTATGAATAACTTGCTGCAGCTTCCACGTCACTTGCTGCTTCCCCTTGCGACTCTCGCGTTATGGAGATGACTTCTTTCCTTAGACCTCATGAGCCGACCTCTGCTAGCTGCAGACTTTTCTCCTGCAGCTCCCTCACCTCTCTCAGCCCTCACAGAATTGAAAGGAGGTAGGGCCTTGCTCTGGATTATGCTTTGACTTAAGGGAATGTTGTGGCTGGATTGATCTATCCAGACCACTCAAACTTTCTCCATATCCGCGATAAGGCGGTTTCACTCTCTTACCATATTGTGTTCACTGGGTAGCAGTTAATTTTCCTCATAGTTTTCCTTTGCATTCACCACTTGGCTAACTGGTTGGCATATGAGGCCTAGCTTTCCACCAATCAGAGCTTTCAGCATGCCTTCCTCCCTAAGTTTAATCATTGCCAACTTTTGACTTAAAGTTGACCATGCAACTTTTCCTTTCACGTGAACACCTGGGGGCCATTGTAGGAGTACTCACTGGCCTAATTTCAATACCACTGTGTCTCAGGGAAGAGGAAGGCCCAAGGAGAGGGAGGGAGAGGGAGGCGCAGCTGCTTGGGGGAGTAATCACAACACACACAACATTTATGGCTAAAGTTGCCGTCTTCTATGGGTGAGGTTCACGATGTCCCCAAACAACTACAATCGTAACATCAAATATTACTGATCACAGGTCGCCATGCCCGGATAATAATAATGAAAAAGTTTGAAATAGTGAGAAAACTACCAAAACATGACACGGAGACATGAAGGGAGCAAATGCTGTTGGAGAAGTAGGGCCGATAGACTTGCTCGGTGAAAGGTTGCCACAAACCCGCAAGTCGTTAAAAACCGCAATGTATGCAAAGCGCAATGAAGCAAAGTGCCATCAAGTGAGGTATGCCTGTATATGGGAGCTTTTATTATCTTTGCCGTTTCTCTATAAGTGTAAAACTCTTCTAAAATAAAAACTCGACTTAAAAGTTAGAATATAAAGATTTATTCGTTTTGAGGTGATGTGCTTTCCTCTGAATTAGAATTCCCCTTTGATATCCTGTCACTGAGATACAGAGATCTATGGCTAACTACTATTAATACCTCTTACGTTAGCTATCTAGACTGGGAACGTGGGTGGAGGGAGTGGGATAAAGAAAGAGAATTCTTTAACGCCTGAACAAATATGCTGGATTCCTACTAATGCGAGGAAGCTTCCTAACCGCTACCTCGTCATTTCTGTAACTGGCCAGCGGTCACAGCTAGTATTTCTTACTTCCTTCTTCCACTAGCCAGCCTCTGTTCCCCTTGCTCTCATCAGTAAACCCCTCAGCTGGTATGATCCCTTGCCTGATGGGGTGACCCTGCCTATTTCTGTTTCAGTGCTCCTCTGCTGTGTGACAGACAACGCCAAAACTCAGTTGGCTTAAAACAGCAGTGACTTATAATTTCTCGTGATTGTGGGGGTCAAGCGTTCATGCAAGCTTTAACTAGGTAATTCTCGTCCACATGGCGTCATCTGGCAATTACCTAGCTGCATGCAGAGGACAGCGGAGCCGGACCTGAAGGATCAAAAAGGCTGTGCTCATAGATTTGGAGATTTTGAGCCTCGGTGATCTCTCCTTTCACTGGTGACCAGCTTTGGCTTCCTCGCAGCATGGTAGTCTCAGGGTAGAACTCAAAGGACAACTGGCGTTTAAGACCGATGAAACAGAAACTGCCAGACCTCTTAAGGTATGGCTCAGAAATCCCACAACGTCACTTCTGCTAGATTTGTGGTCAAAGCTAGCCACAAGGCCAAGTCCAGAATAAAGGGGAAGGGAAATAGAGTCTACCTCATGCCAAGAGGAACAGCAAAGAATTTGTGCCTGTCTGTAGTCCACTAAAATGGTTGTGGAAATTTCCTTTGAGGTAAATTCCTAGAATTGGAGCTTCTGCATCGAGGGAATTCATTTTAAACACTTGAAACCTGTCCAAATGGCCCACCATTCCGTTTTGCCGGTTTGCATTCTCATTAGCCGTGTTTGCAGATCAACTTCTCTGGGCCTTCACCAACACTGGGTATCGTTACCCTTTTTAATCTTTTCCAGTTTAAAGAAGGGGAAAAGCCTGCTCGTTGTAGTTTCGTTTTTTTGCATTTGTGAATACCATTGAGGTCGAACACTTTTCATGTGTTTATTGGCCATGTCTAGATGTTCTTTTTTGAATTGCCTAATCTTGTACTCTGCCCATTCTTTTCTTCGGCTATTCTTGGTTTGAGTGTTGATGTTGGTCTGGAATCTGGGTTATTAAAGTTTAACCGACCTCAGGAAACCCTACTGGGTTTTTAAACATTATGAATTACTCTTGCCCAAAATAACCTATCTTCATTTCCATTCGTTTATTCTTTATTTCCCTGGATCATCACCTTTTTTTCAGTCCTTTCTTTTCTTAGATTCAAAATATTAGAACTACAGATCCCCTCATTGTTCAGTTGAGGCTACGAACACCAGAAGAAGAAAGGGTCTTGTCCGGAGATTCTGAACGTGGGGGAGTCTATTCAGTTTGGACGGGTAGGACCAGTCCTTCCGGCTTCCAGCCAGAATGATGCCCAAAGTGCACTTAGCCCCCTTACCACAAGATTTGTCTCCTCCGGTCTGGCACTAAGAAATTCAGTCTATCTATAACTTTTGCCTCGTGAGCGACTGGGATCCTAAATTCTCCCTGCCTCTAACTGGCGATGTGGCCTTTGATAAATTACATTAACTTCGGGCCTTGGATTCTCGAATGAAGCGGGAGCATTGAACTTCTGCCTGGTGACTCTGAGGCACACTTTTCACTATTGAAGTCTGTTGTGTCAGAGGGGCATTTGTAGAGAATGCGTTAAGGGGAAGCAGCATAGATGGAAGTCACCTTTAAGACATTTACTTCAGCCTAAAAGGTCTATTTTTGAAGGGAACTTAATCAAAGCTCTTTAAAAATAGTTTTTAATTACAGGTTTGAATCTTTGTGTTATTTGTAATACCTTTTTAGAAGCATGAAAATAGCATTTCTCTCTGTACCAACTTTGTGCTTTCCCATTTGGTAAACACTGATTTTATTTCTCTCTGGACCTGTAGGAGTAAACCAAGCCAACTCAGCACTTCCTGTTTACCTCCTGGTTGTACGTATCGTAGATGGCGACAAACCTGATCCCCAAAATAAGCTTCCTTGGTTGACTTCTGCATTTTCCGGTTAGGCAACCGGCCTGTCAATGCTTGAACGATGAGTTTGGCTATTGAAGCCTTGTTCTGCCATTACCCCTTCAAACTGTGGGTGTAAAGGAAAGTCCATGTAATAGTAGGGGTAATATAATAGGAGGATTTATATTTAAAAGGGGGCATCACTTGAGAATTATCAAAGCATTTTCAACTTTTAAGCTTGGAATGTGTGCCGTGAGTGAACACAAAGATAGTAAATAGGCAGATTTCTTCCAGAAAGTCTCAGCGCTCTAAATATCGATTTTTTTAAGGAAGAAAATTTGAGTTTTATGTGTATTGAGTGACTAACGTGTAAGCTCAGAAACATTTTATGTTTCCATCCTAGTTTATTCTGCTTAGCATAAATCAGCAGAGCCCACCATAATTTACCATCTACTCAAGGTTTTTCAGTTGTATTACACTCATGTCAGGCACACCTTCATGCAAGTCCCTCCGGGTCATTGGTTTAGAAATTCTGCCTCTTCCATCCCCTTCTCCTCTCAACACCTCTGGAGATAGATGCTAATTGGAACAGAAGCAGCCTACCCAACTATAGGGTTAGACCACTCTTAGCACAAGATTAATGAGATAGAGGAGATAGAAGGTTTGGGGTTTTTTTTTTTAATTTTTTTTTTTAACATTTATTTATTTTTGAGACAGAGAGAGACAGAGCATGAACGGGGGAGGGGCAGAGAGAGAGGGAGACACAGAATCGGAAGCAGGCTCCAGGCCCCGGGCCGGGCCGTCAGCCTGGAGCCCGACGCGGGGCTCGAACTCGCGGACCGCGAGATCGTGACCTGAGCTGAAGTCGGGCGCTCAACCGACTGAGCCACCCAGGCGCCCCAATGAGATAGAAGTTTAAGGAAAAAGTAACATTTCTCAGAGTGTAGATGCCAAGTTAAAGCCAACAACCCTCCTGGATCAGCCAGATCCCAAGCTGTGTGTTCCCTTGACTTCACTTAAAGAGGCAACCTTGTACATCCAGCCACCGTTGCCACCCTCTGGCTCAGTGTGGCTGGCTCTGCCTCCATCCTGGAGGCCTCAGCTCAGCAGTCACCATCGTGGACAGCAAGACCACAGACTCAAGGTTTAGAGAGAGCCCCCGCACACTCTTTGCTGGGGTGACATGCAAAAAGGAATGGTGGGACACCGACATGCTGTAGGTGGCTACCCATGCTCACGGCAGCCTTTAGAGGTGTGTGATTTACATCCATAAAAGAGGGCATTCAGAGCCAGTGGATATTTAAAGTCAGATACTGGCAAGAATATTCTACATTACTGATGAGTGATTGAACCACGGGCTAGTAGACATCCCAAGGTACCAGAGGCTTAGAGCACAGTATTTGCCAAGAGGAAGAGAAGCCTAAGTATCTTATCAATTTGCTGAGACTGTAATGGGCATACTGTGTGACATACCTGTATTACTGGAGATGAGGGGCTGGTTTCCTCTTAGATTTTCCACCTCTTTCAGGATCCAGACGCAGCCTTCACCTGTGGCACATGCTCTTTATAAGCATCCTAAGTTCTTCCATCACTGACTAGTCACGCTGGAAATAAATGTTATACCTCTAAAAAGTGATGTTCTTTCACATCTAGTACCCAGGTCTTAGTTTCTAAATATTCTCCACTGACATTCAGGCTCCTTGGAGAAATAGATGATTCCAGGACTGGGACAGGGAAAGATGCCTGGGGAAATGAGCCCGGAACATCTTAATTCAACAGAAAATAAGAAATTGCTCATGAACTGGGGGAACATGTCAAAAATGGGAGGTGGAAGAGGCTTCTTGTTGCCAAATCTGGGACAATTTGATTGTCCAAATAAACGATGATAGTAATGGGTTATCACCCATGGAATAAAATAAATATCCTTGAGTCCACACAATATAAATAAGGGAAAAAAAATACAGAAGAAAGTGAGCATTCTTTTGCTGTAGAATGCAAATTTTAGATGGAATCGTGGCATTAAAAGATCATCAACAGGTCGGGGCGCCTGGGTGGCTCCGTCCGTTAAGCGCCGACTTTGGCTCAGGTCACGATCCGGTCTTAATTTACAGTTCGTGAGTTCGAGCCCCGCATCAGGCTCTGTGCTGACATCTCAGAGCCTGGAGCCTGCTTCAGATTCTGTGTCTCCCTCTCTCTCTGCTCCTTCCCCACTTGTGCTCTGTCTCTGTCTCTCAAAAATAAACATTAAAAAAAAATTAAAAAAAAACAAAATGATCATCAACAGGGGAGAAAGGCTGATAAGGGATGGATATTTACATAGTCAAATTACCTCCCCACAAATGACTCCTCAATTACAAAGGAAAGGTAGTACCATGGAAAAAAACCCCATGCCCTTACGATTATTCATTGTAAATATTATTTGTTAATTAAAATATGGTTTTTTTGTTTTGGTTCACGGATGGTTAAGTGCTTCTTTTGCTTAAATTCTGGCCTCAGGCCATGTCATTAAATAAGAAACACAGACGGAAATTCATTTATACCAGTTTAAAGGGGATATTCAATGATGACAAACCTTTGCTAAAATATACTTTGAGTAAATGCCTAATTCAGCTCTTTTTGCTTAGCCTCAATCGGGAACTCGTTCTCCCCTCCAAAAGCCAAAACGGGCTAGCCCTGCGGCACAGCAGAGGCGTATAGGGCCAAGCCCTGAGCCCCTGCTGTGGGGACAGAGAAGGGTCCGTTCCAGGATGGCGCCTGAACTCCATCTGGTCCCTTCCCCGGTGAGGATTCTGGCCCTCTTTATTTTCCCTTTTTGTTGCCTGAGACCCAGAACACTATTTTCAGTTACTGTGACAGTTGGGTATCTGAACAGGCAGGATGCTGGTGTCCAGAGGGGGCCCCCGGGGTAAACAGGGCGCCTAGATAATGCTGGCTCAGCTGGGCTCCTGGCCACCTGGTTATGCGATGGGCTACACCGGCATTTCAGGGAGACGGGACCGGCACCTCGAAGGCTACATTCAGACGTTAAAATACACACCCACAAAAGAGCCAGCCCAGACCCCTAATCTTACTTTATGACCAAACTATAATTACATTACAGCAATTACTTGAATATTACATTTTTATTACTGTTATGTCATTATGTCTACTCGGGGGAAAAAAAAAATCTGCCTGCTTTAACCAATAAAATTCTTAATGACTCATTGAAGCTGTGTCTACATGAAACCCCTGACTTCCACATTTTGGGCAAAATAATTTTTCGGGCCTGGGGGAAGAAGAGGGTTAACCTTCATCTATATGATGGACCAAAAAGCAAGAAAACTCCCATTTGTAGATGTACTCCTAGAGATTAAAAGGTCCTCGCCAAGGCTAGTCAGAAAGTTAAGAGCTGTATTTCTAAAGCCATCCCTCCCTTATCATCTATTGATCCATTGTATCTACTAACAAAAAGTAGAGCTGGGATCTCAGGAAACATCCGTGTCGCAAATGCACGGAGGCACATTTTATATACTTCCAAAATGTTCAGTAGGCCCAACTGTGGAAGGATTCTTTAGAGGCAAAACTAGGCCAGTTTCGCAGCCCTTTCTCTCTGGGAGCCAGTGATTTGTTTAGAACTCACCAAGGACACTCCCCAAATAAAGCGACTCACGTGTGGTACGTTTTTTAATCATTCTAATCCTATTTTACTTCATTACCTCTTTTTAGGTAGCATCTCATTTTCTGTATGCCTTATCTTGCTTAGGGTTTCAGGCTGTCCAATTCACTACATTTTCTCAGCAGGGGGAACCTCTGACCCTGACCACTTGCAACTTAACCCAAACTGTGTCCTTTCCTAAGCAGTGCAGGCCCAGACAAGCATGGGACGCTGTCTGTCTCGGAAATAATTCTATACTTTGAGAGCCAGAACGTAGGCCCTTGAATTTGGAGAATTTATCATATGCGCTGACTAAGTCCAAATATCCAGATTTAACTACCTTTGAATTTTTTTTTCACGTGTATTTTACCCCCAGATACTCTACGTATGGAACGAACACTTCCCTCCAAGACAATGAAGTAGCTGACAGGTTTTGCTTTCCCCTCGGTAAATCAAGCCCCAGGTTTGTTCTTTGCTTCATTTTTCTTAATCCTTTTGGCAAATCCATGCCCCGCATATATTAACTGTGTAATTCAGTGCCTAATTCTAAAGTTATGTTCATCTGTGGACGTACACGCTGTGAAACATTCATGACTGCCTACCAATGTGAAAAGTATTACCAGGCCTATTTTTAACATGGCTTTGGCAAGGCTGTTGCTGTGGGGAAAAAAAAAAAAAAAAATCCTATAGAATCTTAATGAGAAAGCTGAATGATTCTTTGAAATGTGGTTGCGATTCCCTAACTTACTAAGTGGTGATGTCACCGGTGTTGAGAAGCAAGAAACGGTAGAATCCCTCCTTTGCCAGCATGCCCTAGAGATACGCCAGACGGGGAATGAAACTTCTCTCGAATGCTGTTTGCACTGAACTGTGCCTTCTCCTCCAGCTCCGAGGGAGCCACATAGGTCCCTGCGCAGGACATGTCTCACACACTTGGTTTGTCATCTCTGAGAGCCTACGTCATGGAAGGTGCACGGTTTGCCTGTGTTTTTTAATAGAACTTGATCTGCCCACTGGCCCTTTTTCTGTTCGTTTCCCACGTTTGTCTTAGAGAAATAACCGCCTTCTTCCCTGCTGGAGAAAGACAGGAGTTTCCTCCAGCTCACCTGCGTCCCTTAGGTCACGTAATTAGCATGAGGCAAGAAGTCCAAAGAAGTCTGGCAGGACAGGAGAATGAGTCTTTGAAGGAGCCCTTTCCTCCTGTTCTCACCGCCCCCCCCACCCAACTCTCTCTGAAGTGGGCACAGGCCCCGGTGGAGCAAGGTATCAGTGAGGCTGTTTGCTTCTGGCCAGCAAGTGGGTTGGATGGGATTGTACCGACTATTCCCTGCACAGGACACGAAGCCAGGGGGACACACGGGGGTGCTTACTTCCGGTTCGGGCCTCACCTGCCGAGCCTTGGGTCCTGACATGGGAGCTGTGTCAGCCAAGAGCAAGGTCCACGCAGAGGGAACACTGCTCCTAATTTCTCTACCTAGAGGAGGCACTTTTTTTATAATTCTTCTGTCCTGACAGGACACATTTTTCTGGCTTGGATAAAGTTACTGTGTATGCTCACAGGAGCCCTGGGACTGATCCTAGAGGAATGAGGACACAGCATACCGAAGGGTCAGAGCTTGGCAGCCTAAATGTTGGCTAGCTCGGCAGTGAATATTAGTGGTGTCATTACTTCTATGGAAAAAGTACTACAGAATAAGTAATTTTGTCCTAGACAGCAAGTCTGGAACGTTTCAAAGTTCCAGGATCAGCCATAGCTTCAAGAGGATGCTATTTCCATTTTGATTCAGCCTCAAGCCTACAGAACCAGTATCTACAGACAGAACCATGGCCTGTTCAAATTAGAGGCCAGTTTGGTTCTGCATTAGGGGAAATGGAATTTAAGGGGTGGCCTAGCTGTTCTCCATAAATCTTCCATAAAATCATGGGATCACTGGCAGTGCAGAAAGAAGCCTTGGGCCCTGTAAGATCCAGTCACCAGTTTCCAAGATGGGTCTATGAACTTGAGGCACTGGCCCTCATTGCCCTCAGCCCCAGAAGCCTGCTTCTCCCTCCACACCCATTTTTCCCTCATTCTGGTGTTCCAGATCTTGGGAGATGGGGACGATTCTGATTCTTGGGCGTGGACCCACTGGTGTTCCACTTCCTTCCACAAGTCCTTTGGGAAAGGCTTCTCTGCCATCAATGACCCAGCGATGTCCACCGATCACACAGAAGGATGGGATGGCTCAAATCCTCGCCACTAGCCATCCATGATTGCCAGAGGCTTCCAAAGGAACTGGCCCGCTGTCTGACCCATCCCAACCAAGCCAGCGTGACACCCATTCTCACCAATGCTCTGCTTTTTGCCTCAGCTTCCCAGGGGTCCTTTCTGGTCCACGGAGATGATACAAGAGCCCGTCCTATCAATCCCCATGACCTCTCTTGTTTCCTGCCCCTTCATCCTCTGACTGAGATCCAGCTTCAGCTTGGTGGAAGAGGTCCCCCAGAGCCAGCCTTCTCAGTGTCTTCTCTGCAGAGACTCCTGCTAGGCCCCACTCAGCAGCTCGGACTCGTGCACAGATACCCCAGCCCAGAGCCCTATTTACCACACACGCCCTTGGGTGGTGATTTGGACTCGTGCCCGTCTTCTGTGGAGACAGCCCTACCCTCCTTTTAGTTATGCTAACTCCAGCACCATGCATTTATCAATTCCTCTTGACCCATCAGCCCCCACTGAAGTCCCAGATGCCTTGTGGCAAAGGCTACACTAGAGACGACACATGGCATTTGAACCCACCCTTGGAATCCTTCATCTTTGAAAGAAGGATGTTAATTTAGCAGATTAATTTGGTAACTCTATAAATCAAGATCAGGGATTCTGACTTCAAACTATTATATTTATGATGCTGCTTATTCGTTTAACGGATTCCACAGAAAGAATTCACTTGTTGCAATAATGTTTTTATAAACCTCAAATAAATATTGGCTTTCCTTTTGGAGACAGCCTCTCACACACTAATATATTATTCTTATAATATTACAAACTCACCTAAGGCCTGAACAAGACACCATTTGATGTGACCTTCCGTCCTCCTGGCCAAGAGTGTGGCCTGGGGAAGGGCCTCCATATTGTGGCCTCCATATTGCTCCTCTCAGTGACCAGTTCCGTGTGCCTCAGCCACTGACTGAGATATCAAGCTTGGCCTTGATGATCAGTTCTAACTGATTAATTTTTGGCTAGGTCGTCTACAGGCTCTGTATCAGTTAGCTATTATCACATAACAAATACTCCCCAACTCAGCTTAAACCAATAAGCACTTCTTGTTGATGAGTTCAGAGGTTGCCTAATCTCAGCAGGCTTCATTCATTGTGTATCAGAGGTCTGCCATGGGTTGGTAAGCAGCCGTGTTATTCTTCTCTGGACGCTTGGGGGTCGAGTAACAGTATCTGGTTTGGGATGGCCATGGCTGAGACAACGGAACTCTTCTCCGGGTGGTCTCACCCTCCAACCCTAGGTTGATCATACACAGTTGGCAGGATTCCATGAGAGAGAGGAAGCACACCAGATCTCTTGAGTCCTAGGCTCCAAACTGGTTTAGTATCACTTCTGCCATTGTCTCTTGGCCAAAACAAATCACAAGACCCACCCAGATTCAAGGGATGCGAAAACAGATACCGCCTCTTTAACTGCAAAGTGACATTGCAAAGGGTGTGGACAGGGAAGAGTGACAAAATATGGGTATTTTTGCAGTCAGTCTACCAAGGCTTTGTTAATAGCTTTTATTTTCTTAATTTTAAATGGGTGTGGCGACTGACTAAATGTCTTCATTATTTTAAATCTCCTTCAGTTGTTTTGTTTTGTTTTGTTTTGTTTTGTTTTGTTTTGTTTTGTTTTTACATAATGTGCCAGCTAAGGACACTAGAACTCTAACAGGTGAAACTGCTTGCCAGGAGCTAGTAAGTGACAGCAAAGGACTAGAATCCAGGTCTTCTGATGGCAAGTTCAGCGCCATTTCCAATATTCCACTCAGATGACCTCCTTTGGCCTAATGGTATGCATTTATAAAAATCGTTTCCTCGACAGGAGAGAGTGGTGTGTGGCCATGTGGTGGGGGGAGGGAGGGGGAGTGTTTCCAATGGAAGCCTGACCCCATGCTCTTGGTCTCTGTATTTTCTTAGCGCAGCGTTGGAACCCCTGAGCCAAATAATCCCAGAGAGACGCTGTACTCCACACACCCTTGGTCACTTCATTCCACACTGATTCCATGACTCTTGCTCATTTTAATTCTCTTATTTTGTGCTAAATCTGCGTCTCCCAGCTAGCCCTACCTTAGCTCTTTTGTCTGTGTCCACTGTCACACTTCAACTGCTGGCTGCATACCCCAACCTCAGACCTGCGGCTTGCACCCTGAGCCTGTTCCCCACCCCCTTCTCTTGATGTCTGCTTGACATCTTTGGGTTGTGGGGTTTTTTTTCCCCAGGTCTATGTTTTTTATGGGATCCAGTTTTTATGGGATCAGCTGGTGACCTCATGCACCCCTTGGCTGGGCTGCAAACCATTTTTTTTTTTAATATTTATTTATTTTTGAGAGACAGAGAGACAGAGTGCAAGCAGGGGTGGGGCAGAGAGAGGGGGAAACAAACCGAAGCAGGCGCCAAGGTGTCAGCACAGAGCCCGACGCGGGGCTCGAACTCACAAACGGTGAGATCATGACCTGAGCCGAAGTCAGACGTTTAACCGACTGAGCCACCCAGGCGCCCCTCCAGTGGTTGCATTTAAATGGTGTGCAAGCCCAGGGGCGCCCAAATGATTAGCCTATATTGTAGTCACCAGAGAAATGAAACAGAACTTTAAAATATCAGGGCACCTGGGTGGCTCAGTTAAACGTCCCAACTTCAGCTCAGGTCAGATCTCACGGTTCATGACTTGGAACCCCTCGTTGACAGCCCAGAGCCTGGAGCCTGCTTCGGATTCTGTGACTCCCTCTCCCTGCCCCTCCCCTGCTCACACTCTGTCCCCCACCCCCCGAAAATAAATAAAACATTAAAAATAAATACATAAATAAATAAAAATGCAACCTCTGGCCTTGGAGTTTTAGTAAGAAACTTGACCTGGAGCTCCTGGTTCTGTAGCAACTTGGTGGCTGCTTAGAACCTGCTAGAGTGTCGTCTCCCCCTGGTGCCACAGACGGATTGTAAAAGGTTGGAGTTCTGAGGGTTTGGGCACAGGCTGCTGCGTACCAGCTCCTGGGCACGGAGAGGACAGCCTTTCCGAAGCCAGCCTCCTTTTTTTCCCTCTCTGGTGTGTGTTTGTTCTCCTGACATCTGTTTCACTAAGGACCATATGCCCAAGACGCAACCAGGGAGGCCGGGTCTGGGGTGCAGAGAAGAGGGCGTGGGGCACGCAGAGGTTGCCCTGGACCCTGTTCTTCACCCCACGCAGACCCTACCCACTGCCCAACTCTGCTCTGAAGACTTGAATGGGTGGCCGCGGACAGACGGAGGCTGACTCAGAAACTCCCACTCTGCACTCGTTTTGCGAAAAAGCGGATCTTGAGAAGCAGAACTTTTATCTTTCAGCAGTGTCTTTGGGACTTGCTCTGTCTTCTGCTTTTACCAGCTAAGTCAAAGGGAGTCCTCTTATAAAAGGAGAAATGAATCTTCAAGATTCATTCAAGAATGACGACGCTTGGCAGGTCTGAAAGAAGGGTTCTCAGCTTCTCACTCACCCCTCCCAGATTTTCTGATGGCTAAGTAATGGTGCGGGCAGGATGAGGGAGCGAGAACCACGTATTTATTCGCAGTGTCCGTGGGGGGTTATAAAAAACAAACAAACAAAAACATACAAAAAAGCTTGACACTCAATAAATAAACCATTTACAGTAACCTAAGACGAAGCATTCCTGTGAGCTTCTGAGCCCCTTCTGTTTGTTGCTGTTCTCCAATTAGCCGAGAATGCCCGCAGATTGTGCTAACGCAGCACTACGCCCCTGTGCCAAACACCTTCTCAGGTTTTTTCCCCTCTGCATTTTGCTAATCCCTGGATGAAACATAATCGCAGAGAAATGTTCAAGGTTGGATACAACAGGGAGGAACTCAGCGTTGGCTCCCACCCAGTGGAAATAACATGCCATCGGGCTCGACAAGGCAGGAATAAGGATGTTAAACAAACACACTCTCTCCAGCCTCCTTAGCAACCGCTTGTTGCTTTCCGCAGGAGCCCTAGATTTCCTCAAGTTGTGCATTCTGCTCCAAGGTTTCATCACCTGAAATATGTTTTATAAAAGGTAAATTGGCAGGGAAGCCAGCGAGCAAAAAGTCCCACCAGGAAAAGAATGGAAAGAGAATTAAGTCATTGATTCCCCTCTAGGGCAAAATAAAAGTAATAAAAACATTTATATATAATAAATACATAATTATGTTTAATAATTAAACTCCAGCAACTTGAAGTCATAATTCTTTTCCACTTTTTCTCAAACCAGAGGGAAAATGTCTCCCTATTGTGGTTTCAAGGTAAGATTTCTGAATTAGAAGTTCCAGGTTTCAACTGATTCCTATCTGTATTCTGATGAAAGGAAATCAGAGGAGATGGAACTTTCCGTAGTGAAGAGAGAGAGAGAGAGAGTCATCCAAAAGTACTTATGATATTACACATGCTAGTATCTAAAATATGCACGCATATACAAACGTCTATATCTCGTTCAATCCTTACAACAAATAAAATCCTTAGTTTACAGATGAGAATCTGAGATGCGGAGGAGTTTGAGGACTCACGGATCGAATCAAGGCGAGAAATGGAGATCCTCGTGTGATTCGGGACAGAAAATGGGGCTCAGAGCAGTTAGGGAGGCAAAGCCAGAGGTTAAAAAATACCAGCAGCAAATCTCTCTACTCTCAGATTGGCCAAAGTTCTAGACCTTTTCCTGAGGGGCTTAGAAATGCTCAGTGGTGACCTTGGGTCTCCATCAGTTACAGTGAAGGTGTACCTTGTGATATAGGATTGCCCGAGGTCCTGTCATAAATTCGTGCTGAAACTAAACCTAGAGCAGGTCTCCCCGCTCCTGCTGGTCCAGCTCTCGTGAAATCAGATGTGATGGAACCAAGGAGGCGCCATCAACATTTTTACCTGGCCCCGGGATGGAGAAGATAAAACAGTGACCTCCGTTATTACAGAGTGGATCTATGTGGCCTCTAGGCGATTTGTTCTGGGCCTCTTCCCTTCCCTCTGAAACCACGAACTGCTCTCTGGCCCCCAGGCCGTGAAGTCAAATATGGCCCCTGGCCCCAGCACCTGCTCCTATGAATGGAGCTGTGAATGTGGTCTCACATTCACAGCCGTGAATGTGCACAAACACGGCACCACTCCATCTTCCTGCAGATCATCCAAGACCCTCTGAAGCAGCCTTTAGTCTTCTGGGCATCGAGCCCTTGACATGCCAAGCACAGTGCCACACAGCAGGACAGGGGGGATGCAACTTCTGCAGGGTTTCCCAGTCAAGCGTAGTGAAGCTCGACTTTGTTAGATGTCCAATCCAACCATGGGATTCTCTCGCCCCTAGTGTCTAACAGAGTTTGCCAAACTTGCCTGGACGTGGAGGCAATATGAATTACTAAGAATCTCCCGGGCTTTGCGTTCTGGTTCTGGTCCCGGTCAGCTGTCTGCTCTTGAGCATGACATTGACCTCTCTGAGCTTCAGGCTCCCCACTCATAAAATGGAGGTGAGGAGTCCCACCCAGCAGGGTTTGAGGCAGTGCTGAGAATGCAGCCAGCTGAAGAGTGTGCAGTCAGCGAGTGGCCCCCTTACAACAGCACCTCCGATTGTCAACGGAGAGAGAGAGCATTCTCTCTCTCTCTTGTTGATTCAGGGGATTTCTTTTTCCTACCACAGTAAGGAAGCACCAAAAGCCAAGCGTTCCATCCACTCCCTGTCTTTGGGTTCTTCTTTGTATTTCATCTGATGATTTCCTCCAGAAAAGTATTTTGCCTGTCTCCTGGGTGAACGTATTCCTGGCCAACTTTTTTGAAAACCTTTGGCAGAGGGGAGCACACTTCTGCTAAAATGCCATCAGAGCAGAAGTGATCAGAGCCCAGACCATCAGCCCATCTTACAAATGAGGAGACTGAGGTTCATAGAGATTGCATGCCTTATCTCAGGCACGTTAAACCAGTAAATAATGAAGCCAGATCTCTAAAATAGGTCTCCGAGTCCACATCACGGATCCTTCCACCAGGGAACCTCTTCTGGGAGAAGTCCTTTTTCTTGTTCTATACCGAAGGCAGGGGGAGGGTTTTGACTATGGCCTAAGGGGGTGGGAATTGGGTTGCAGGGTGGCCCCACGCCTGCCTTGCCACCAGCATCTGCCAAAGGGCTCTCGCTGTAGCTTCCTCTCCAGGAACACAGGGAGTTAGGGCCCCCGTTTCTGAACTTGCCAATGGAATTAATCCAAATCTAGATTTGTTGCAAGTCCGTGATCTTATCCACCAGCCTAACCTCACTCAAGTCTCCACTCGCTACTCCATGTGAAGGCTTGCATGGGTGATGATCCGGCTTGGGCCTTAATCTCATCTGTTCACTGGGGATAATAACGCCTACTTCTCACTGTTGCAATGACGTATTCTCATACACCGGCGATTTCCACATCACGACGTCCTGTGTAGGTATGATATATGCCAGGGATTATTCCTCGTACTGGGGATCAGCAGTGAACGAGACAGAAGCGGACCTTCCTCTTATGGAACTTACCTGCTAACGGGGGAAGTTCAATAATAAACTGACGACCGAGATAAATTCCCAGCAGTAATAACTGCTATAGGGATATATGATTAAACATATAAATTAAAATTTAAGAATTAGTCAAACTGAAAGAAATAATTTTAATTTTACACAAATTTGGTGATACAGCCACACAGAGAAAATAATCACTTACAGGTCATTTTTAAAACACAGTGTTTTGATTATGTGTTTCTAGTAAGATACCTTTCCAGGACAACAAGAACCATAAATCTTAAACACCATTTTTAATTCACATTGGAAAATTAATATGAGTTCATAATTCTCTTTGTTCTTAAGAAGTGACATGTTTCGGGGCGCCTGGGTGGCGCAGTCGGTTAAGCGTCCGACTTCAGCCAGGTCACGATCTCGCGGTCTGTGAGTTCGAGCCCCGCGTCAGGCTCTGAGCTGATGGCTCGGAGCCTGGAGCCTGTTTCCGATTCTGTGTCTCCCTCTCTCTCTGCCCCTCCCCCGTTCATGCTCTGTCTCTCTCTGTCCCAAAAATAAAAAAAAAATAAAAAAATAAAAAAAAAAAAAAGAAGTGACATGTTTCTTAGTTCTGTTCATTGAAAAGGTTTAGTAGCAACAGGCACCCCGTTTCATGGTCCCTACGTGTGATTTCATATCAAAAGGGACCAATGATTTGTGAAGAAATGGATGATACCAGGTCTAGGGTAAGAGAGATACATGATGAGCCTTGGATGTCTTGTACCAGAAAGCAAGAAAACTACCAAAAACTCGTAATGAATCTACTCAATAGAATGTAGGACTTAGGAGGCTCCTGTTGGCCTAAGGATGATCTGAACATCAACATGTATGAGCTTAAAACAATTCTAAAATAAAAATTCACATATTACTGGGGTGCCTGGGTGGCTCAGTCGATTAAGCGTCCGACTTCGGCTCAGGTCATGATCTCACGGTTCGTGGGTTCGAGCCCCGTGTCAGGATCTGTGCTGACAGCTCAGAGCCTGGAGCCTGCTTCAGATTCTGTGTCTCCCTCTCTCTCTCTGCCCCTCCCTGGCTCACATTGTCTCTCTCTCTTTCTCTCTCTCTCTCAAAAATAAATAAACATTAAAAAAAAATTCACATATCACTGTTTTGTAGATTGCTAAGCCATCAACTCATTTTGTGAAAATTGCTTTGAAAATGGGGAGGACTCGAGCATTTGGCCCATCTCTGCTGTGTGAACAGTATTTTGGAGTATCCAAATTGTTGTTAGGGAAAATTTTTTCTTTGAAGAAGAATTCCAGAGAATAAATGCAAGAAAGAATTACAGAAGTATAAAAATCACCATTTTGCAACTCCTAATGAAATAGTGCATGTAGCAACAATTATCAAAAATCGCCAAAATCATTGAGAAAAAGGCTGCAGGGGAACTTCACAGTAGAAGAGGGCCAGGATGGGAACACGTGAACTTCCATCATAACCTCACTCCTCGCTGGGAGAGGGAGGGGTGAACACTGTGTGTTTCATGGTGTGACGTACCCCTACAAACTGTTGCCAAACAAACTTGAATCTGATCCTAACTGAGCCTGTATCTCTATCAGTGTGCAAGAAATCCAGGGGACAGAGGAAGAAATCAAACAATACCACGAGGAAGCAATCAGCCAAATAAAAAATGTGGGATCTTCTCCAGGTCAAATAGCTTGATTTCTCCAGCGAGTCAATGGCATTTAAAAGATAGGGAGTGGTGGAGAGGAGAGTTTTTAAAGAATAATACTTGAGGAGTATAACAACTAGATGCAATATATATATATATATATATATACATACACACACGTATATATACATATACATATACATATACGTATACGTATATGTATATGTATATGTATATATACATACCACATCTTCATCTATTAATAGACACTTGGGCTGCTTCCATAATTTGGCTATCATAAATGATGCCGCAGTAAACATAGGGGTGCATGTATCCCTTTGAATTCCTGTTTTTGCATTTTTTGGGTGCCCAGTAGTGCGATGACTGGATCATAGGGTTGTTCTGTTTTTAGAACTGTTTTCCATAGTGGCTGCACCAGCTTGAATTCCCACCAAGAGTGCACGAGGGTTCCTTTTTCTCCATGTCCTCACCAACACTTGTTTCTTGTGTTTCTGATTTTAACCATTTGACAGGTGTGAGATGTTATCTCATTGTGGTTTTGACTGGCATTTCCCTAATGATGAGTGATGATGAGCATCTTTTCATGTGTCTGTTGGCCAGCTGGATGTCTTCTTAGAAGAAATGTCTGTTCATGCCTTCTGCCCATTTTTAATTGGATTGTTTGACTTTCTGATGTTGAGTTGTATAAGTTCATTATATATTTTAGATACTAACCCTTTATCAGATATATCCTTTGCACATATCTTCTCCCATTCCATAGATTGCTTTTCAGTTTGGTTGATCATTTCCTTCAGTGTGTAGAAGTTTTTTATTTTGATGTAATCCCCATAGTTTATTTTTGCTTTTGTTTCCCTTGCTCAGGAAACATAACTAGTAAGAATTTGCCATGGCTGATGTCAAACATATTGCTGTCTGTGCTCTCTTCTGGGATTTTTATGGTTTCAGGTCTCACACTTAGGTCTTTAATCCATTTTGAGTTTATTTTTGTGTATGGTGAGAGAAAGTGGTCCAGTTTCATTCTTTTGCATGTAGCTGTCCAGTTTTCCCAACACCATTTGTTGAAGAGACTGTGTTTTTCCCATTGGATACTCTTTCATGCTTTGTCAAAGATGAATTGAACATATAATCATGGGTTTGTTTCTGGGCTTTCTATTCCATTCTATTGACTTATGTATCTGTTTTTGTGTCAGTCCCATGCTGTTTTGATTACTATAGCTTTGTACTATAACTTGAAGTCTGAAATTGTGATATCTCCAGCTTTGTTTTTCTTTTTCCAAATTGCTTTGGCTCTTCGGGGTTCCATATTGCTTTTGTAGTTCCACATACATTTTAGGATCATTTGTTCTAGTTCTGTGAAAAATGCTGTTGACATTTTGATAGGGGTTGTATTAAATCTGTAGATTGCTTTCAGTAAGTATAGACATTTTAACAGTCTTTGTTCTTCAACTCCATAAACATGGAATGTCTTTCCATTTCTTTGTGTTGTCTTCAATTTCTTACATCAGTGTTTTATAGTTTTCAGAATACAGGTCTTTAACAGGTTTATACCTCGACATCTTATTATTTTTGGTGCAAGAGTAAATGGGATTGTTTTCTTAAGTTTTCTTTCTGCTGCTTCATTATCAGTGGATAGAAATGCAGCAGATTTCTGTGTATTGATTTTGGATCCTCCAATTTTACTGAACTCATTTATCAGCTCTCATAGTTTATTTGGTGGAGTCTTTAGAGTTTTCTATATATAGTATCATGTCATCTGCAAATAGTGAAAGTTTCACTTTTTCCTTACCAATTTGGGTACCTTTTATTTCTTTTTGTGTCTATTGCTGTGGCTAGGACTTCCAGTACTAAGTTGAATAAAAGTGGTGAGAGTGGATGGACATTCTTGTTGTGTCCCTGACCTTAGAGGGGAAGCTCTGTTTTTCCCCATTGTGTATGATGTTCACTGTGGATTTTTCACAGATGGCCTTTATTATGTTGAGGTGTATTCCCCCTAAACCTACTTTGTTGAGGTATTTAGGGTGAAATTAAATGATATCCCTGTGTGATAGGCAAAATAATGGCCCCTAAAGATGTCTACATTCTTATCCCTGGAGCCTGTGAATACATTATGCGGCAAAGAGAACCTCGCAGATGTGGTTAAATGAGGGTCCTCAGCTGAAGGGTTAGCGTGGATTATCTAGGTGAGCCAGTGTAATCACATTAGTGATAGAGGAAGGAGGCCAGACCCCAAAGAATGTGGGCAGCCTCTTAAAGCTGGAAAAGGCAAGGAAACGGATTCTCCCCTAGGGCCTCCAGAAAGGAGTCCAGCCCTGTAGACACCACCTAAAAAAATAATCAATTTAGTCTTAAGTCACTAGTTTTGGTAATTTGTTACAGCAATGATAGAAAACTAATACATATGGTATCTGTTTTAAAATGCTTCTGAAAAAAAAGAATGGTGGAGAACAGATGAAAGGTTGGAAAAATACCAATAACTATTGAAACTGGGAGATGAGTACTTTTGAGATTCATTACAGTACTCTGTCAACTTTATGTTTGAAATTTTCCACAATAAAAGGGTCTTTAAAAATAACTGGGGAGTGGGGAGCCGGCAGCGGGAGAAACAGAGGGTTTGAAGGACAGGATGGGAGGTTGTTTTATGGAAGAGCGTGAGACTAGAGGTCTTAGACCAGAGGCCACCAAGAGTGACACATTACATGCATTACTGGAGCAGGGTGGCTCCAGTCAACAATCAGAAGCTGAATTATCTTTGTGGTGACAGAGCCAGAAGTAAAGGACCTTCTCTTGAAAAACAAAAAACCATCCACTTGCTGAACATTTCTTGAACATCCACATGACCTCAATCATTGGACCTAGACCCATGCTCTAAGGGCTTGACATTTATGAAAGAAACAGAAACAAACACTGGAAAGATGGCAGAATTCAAGGCCTGTTCACTGAAATTTCGGTGAAATTCCACTCCTTTGGTGGCAAGAGTGACTGTGAGGTCTGACTTCTCCCTGAGCGTGAGGGTAACTTGTGTCCATCCAGCATTTTCCTCACCCCACCCCCATGAAAAGTACTTGTGTGGTCAACAGCCTCATTGAGCTCCCAAATGAGCTTCCTGGACCCATCCCACTGCCTCAAGTGGGAAAAAAATAAACATCCTCTCAAACTGGCTCAAACTGGCTCTTTGGTGTAAAGAGTCAGGGTAGTAAAGGGGGCAGATTTAATAAAGGACAACTGGAACCTAGCTAGCTATAGGAAACACAGCCACTTCTCTCTCTGCCAGTCCTGCCCACCATCATTCTCTTCCTTACATGGTGGGATAACATCTTGAACAATTTGCTGTCCTTGGACCTGACCTTATTCAGTCAAGTGACATCCATTGTCTCAGGAAATATTGGGCTGTTAATCTGAAAGGAAGGGGAACAGACTGCCGGGTTCTAAAAAACAGATTATGGAAACACAAAAGGCAAAATCCTGAAGAACTCTACTGCCATAATCCATAGACTGATGGCCTTGATGATTAGGAGAGGAAAGATACTGTCTGATCCCAAATATTAACTATCCCACAGTCTGGGAAATGGATGGGACAAAGGGGACGTGACAAAGGGAAATTGGCAAGGTCCAGGGTGACAAGAATTAAGTAGACTCACCATCTACAGACTGCCCAGTCAGCACCCACAGACTCCTGTGTCACCCTCCATGGCCCTACCCTGAAGCCCAGTGGGGAGTCTCGTTGTGAGCCAACAAGTATCCTCCATTGGTAGCAGTCTGCACATGGCCTGGCGATTGTTCTGGCATCAGTACTGCCCTAAGACACTGCTCAGCCCCATCCTAAATGCACCTATGGTAATGGCACAAGCTCCCCAACTGGCAGTGACATACTGAAGGGGGTAATGGGACGCCTTCCTTTGCATGGGACGGAATGGCCTAGGGTTTCTCCCTAACCAAGGAGAATGGTGAAACATTGCCCTCTTACACTTAGCACAAAAACAGCTACTCCAGACCCAGAGGCACTGGTCAATCAACTGGAGTCACTGTACTCTGAGTCCCCAGTCCAGGGACAGGCAATCCATTCAGCTCAACTCTTGGGTGAAGAGTCTTCTCTTGTGCCCCTTGTCTGTGGCCTGGGGGCTAGAATCACATGGCTTGCAGCCTCCTCCCTGAAGGCTATGGGCACATGCGCTCTGATTCCTCCCCACTCAAACCCATGTTTCTCCAAGCTGAGGCCACGAGTGACCCCACACTGCCAAACCCGGTCACCGCTTCTCTCCTTACTTCCTTAGCCTTGAGCTGCGTTTGACACAACCATTCTGTGCCTTCTCATACTCTTTTCTGGACATCAGCCACCGTCCTTGCCTGGTTTCCCCCTCTCTGTTACTATTTCTTCCTGGTCTCTCCGCTGGCATTTCCTCCTCTGATCACACAGAATGTTGAGAGGCCCAAAGCTTGCTCCTAGGTCTCTTTCGCTCACGGTGTCTCCCTGGAAGGTCATGTCTAGTCATGATTTTGAACACCAACTCTTCACCAGGGACTCCCACGTTCATATCCCCGGTCCTGAGTCCTCCAGTGAGCCTCACACTGGGATATCCAGCTGCTTATAAGACATCTTCATGTGGATATCTAATTCAAGCTCCACAATAAATGAATGAATCCACACGCTTATATGTAGCCGGGGACAGTCCTTCTGTTCCAAAAGAAAGTGTGGCTTACAAGTAGAAGACAAGAGTGGGTAGAGCACAGAGAAAATCCTTAGTCCCGGCTGGGTGTTTATAAAAGAAAAAGCAGGTTTGAGGATCGGGGACAGATGACAGAGTAACAGTACCTTCTAGTCTACAGCATTCTCTCAGACGTGGTCTTATTTGGTTGGCACAAACCCCCTCTTTAGGGAGAGCCAGGGTAATCCCTCATATTTCTCATTTTTTCACCAATGAGGACATCAGGAGGGGTGAAGTGATCTCCCAAGGTCTCACAACCAGTTAATAGGCTTTGGGTCTGGAGCCCGGATCTCCGGACTCCCAGTTCAGTGCCGCCTTCATGACCACGTATTACACGCTGTCTCAGGGAAAGCTGAGCAGTAAACCACCTGCGTGGCGACAGTTCTTCCTCCACAAGTGGCAGTAACCCAGTTTGAGGACTGGGACAGGCTAAGCGAATGCCAGCTGGCCCCCCTGCCGCAGGACACCCTGTGTATTGACTTTCCTTCCCTCCATCCCCCTGGATCTCATGGCGTAATTACCCCCCCAAGCTTCCTATCAGATCTTTGAGCCACAAAAGAGACATTAGAAGGTCTGGCCCAAACCTCTTGTTCCACAAATGAGGAAACGGAGACCCAAAGAGGGGCCCATAGTCACATGGTGAATTAGTGACACAGCTGGGGTACAGCCAGGCCCCCTGCAAACAGAAAAGTAGAGTGGATAATACACTCATGCCCCGACACTGTTGAATTTTTACATTTTGCAAAAATTGGCTGGTTTTCATTTCTAAGTGAAACAGTATGACCAGTTGGAGGTTCCCCGCCCCAATTCCATTCCCCTCCCTCCCTCCCCAGAGGGTATGCGCATCTTGAAGGTGGTATTTACCAATCCCTCCCGCCCCCCTTGTTTCTCTACTTTGACGGCACATGTATGTGTCTATAAACAGTACACAGAATCACTTTGTATGGTTTTAAACTTGATATCAACCGCGTTACGCGATACGAGTTCTTCTGCAACTTGCTATTATGTTCCTGAGAATTAACCGTGATGGTAAATGCGGGCCTGGTGCATATGGTACTCAGATACCATAATTGATTTATCTTTTCATTGATGAGCGTTTAAGCTCTTTGCTTAAATGCTTTTTTTCTTTTTCCACGGTTACAAATAATGCCGCCATAAGCATTCTGGGGACACAACCTTTCCCCTCTCCTGCCGACAGACTCCTTCCCCCCAGTGTTGTTGCTATCTCTGCCAGCGCTGCGGAATCTCCTAGACACGTGGCCCAGAGTTCCTCTAGAGACTTCCCTGGAGAGGGGTCGCCGGGCCGCCTGACAGGCACAGCTTCAGCCTTACTGGCTATTGCCAATTTGCTCTCCAGAAGTGTTTGCACCAAATTACACCCCCACCCAGTTCAGTAATCTTTCCATTATGCCAAGCTGCTGCCTTATTCTGCTTTCAATTCCTTATAATTTATGAAAGGAAAATATAAAAGAGGTGCTATTACCTTATTAAAAAATCCAGCTTCCTCTCCCTGCAGAAAGGAGAGGAGAAAAGAAGGGCAATTGCATATTGGATTAGGGCCTGGCATGCATTCATCAACTTTATAGTAGTGCCGGCTTGGAATTCGGGTCTCCTGAGGGGGGAGAGTGGGGCCACTGGAAACAAGAGACACTTTCACCACGGCCTTCTCCAGGAACGCAGATATAATTTACTCTAAGGTACAAAAACGTTTGCACTTACAGCCTCCCTGGTTCCAATCAGGACATGAAGGGAAAGTGCCAAGACACCAGAGAATAAGCCAGTTCTCATAAACTTTCCAGCCAAACTCTGCAAACTCTGGAAGGAGGACGCAAGACTGGTAATGAACTTGAGCACTCAGGCCAGGTCGGCTCTGAGCTCTGTTGAGCAGCGACTGGCAGTTCCCCCTCCTCCCCCCACGCCCAGGCCCACACCCTCCTCCCCTGGGGCTTTCTTTAAGGGGAACACGTTGCCCCACAGGCCTGTGGGATCCCCGGCTTCCATTCTCCTCCGAATCCTTCTCCTCCCCGGTCCAGTCTCCCCTCTCCTTCGCCTCCTTCACTGCGCTCAGCACTGTGTGTGACATGGTACTTAGGACTTAGTCGGCCCGCCCGGATCCAGACTTGTGAGCGAATCTGTTATTCCAAGCCTGTGGTCTCCTGAAAAATGGGGATTATGTCTTCCTTACCCTGGTGCCCTGTCCAGGGTGCGCCCACTGGTTCCCTCTAGACGGGAAAAAGAAAAAGTAAAGCAAACAACAGTTAATCAGACCCATCTTTGTGCTCCTCTGTTCCTTTCCATCTGTGTGTGTGTGTGTGTGTGTGTGTGTGTTGTTGTCACTCGTATCACTCCATTTTGTGATCATGCGCCATGGTCATTGCAGCAAGCAAGAAAAGATGATGGAGTTTTCTTGGCTCTCTTCGCTACCAGGTTGTGAGTTCCCTGAGAGCAGGGTCCGTGCCCGGGGCGGGTGTTCAGTGGGGACCGAATGGTACGAGGTAGGTGTGCACTGGACTGAAATGTAAGTTTCGGGTTCCAGCTGGGGCCCCCGGTCCTTGTGTCTAACGGGCTGCAGGTATCTCTTGAGAAACGGGGGTAGAAGGCAGAACCGGGAGCCTCGCCAGGGCCCTGAATGAAGCCCAAGACAAGAGGATGCCTGAGGGGAGGAAGAGAGAGACCATTTTAATTGGAAAGCTTTTTTTATTTTCCTTTTCTTCTTGTGTTTAAGTCCCAGTCTTGGATCCTAGAAATTACAGGCTCCTTCAGCATCGCCCCTGCGGTTGGAAAAAATGCTCATTTCACTTTTAAAACAAACAATGGAAAGTTCCTTTTAAAGGAAAAATCTTATTAGCCCAAGTCCAAGAAAATCTGCCCAGAGTTTCAGTCAGCTCCTTGGGGACGGCCCCGGAGGGCAGAGGTGGCCCCCCCAGGAGGCAGCCCCGAGGGAGAGCCTGTCTGACCACCCTCCCCTACCCCACAGGCTTCCCTTCTCAGAAGAAGCACCCACCCTTCCCTGTGGGGCCAGGCGCGCAGAAGACTTCACAGTGAACACACACAGGAGGAAGCCGCTCAGACATGAAAGGGAGGAGAATATCCTTTACCCAAATAAACAGCCAGAGGAAGATGCAGAAGGAAACGAATCCCATCAGACAAAGCCACAAATTAAGATCACAAGAGACTGGGGCTGGGAGTCAGGCTCTGCCTTTAAAATGTCTTCCAGGAAGCTGGCCCCGGGGCAACCCTGTCATCTCAGCAGTCCCTCAGCCCTGCAGGGCCGGAGGGTGGGCACCTGGGCGCGTGATGAGTCAGCGCTGACATTGGAAAGCAGGAGGGGGCCTGGGGGGTGTGGGGATGGGGGGCGAGATAGACCGTGGTTCAGGGTCACTGATGTGTAAGGAGGACCACGAGGGGAGGGGGTGGAGCCCTTCACAAAACCCTGGGTGGCACCAGGCAAGGGAAGGGCGGCCTCAAGCTGGGGCTGCCTCTTTGTCCCTGACAGGGCCCTCCCCACCCACAAGCAAGGCTTCGGACCCTTCACAGAGACTCACATGTGGCTACACCCCAAGATTCAAACATTGCAAATTGGCTCTGCTCAGGCTCTTCCTCCCTTTGCCCGTCCCATGGCCTAGCAGTCTGGACGGTGGTGTGGCCCATCTCGGGGTGAGACCATCTCCTGTGAGACACCAACCCCGCTTGCCTCCTGACAACAGTATGAAGCATCCTGACGCCACCTGAAGGCTCAGTTGGTCCTGTTTAAATGTCCCAGGGCTGGGATGTGAGGCGACAGGACCTGCTGGAGAGATGCAAACTGGTATAGCCATACTTGACAGCCATCTGGGGGCATTTAAGAAAACCAAGTGTGTGTTTCCCCAAGTTCTAGCAATAACTTTAAAGTTTGGTAAGGGCGGTGTGTACAAGGAGGGTCGTGTGGCCTTACTCTGGTGCTGGAGAGTTAAGGAGAATCCTAAATGTTTATCTCTAGGGGAACGGACAGGTAAAATGAGGTGGCTGCATCCCATGGGCACGAGGCAGAAGTTGGGGGTTGCAGCGAAGAGAAATTAGAGGGGCCTTACGGCCTTCTCTGTTTACATCCGAAAATAAGAAAGCATCACAATTAGGGAGATAGTCATGGAACTTAAGAAATTAGAAAAAGAGGGACACCTGGGTGGCTTAGTCCGTCAAGCATCTGACGCCAGCTCAGGTCACGGTCTCATGGTTCTTGAGTTCGAGCCCCGCGTCAGGCTCTCTGCCGTCAGCACAGAACCTACTTCAGATCTTCTGTCCCCCTCTCTCTCTGCCTCTCCTCAGCTTGTTGTCTCTCTCAAAATAAATAAAGAAACTTAAAAAAAAATTCTTAAAGAAATTAGAAAAAGAACATAACCCAAAGAAAGTAGAAGGAAATAATAAAACTTAAGGCAGGAATTCACGGAACGGAAAATAATAGATTCAGCAAAGTCAAAAGTCGGTTCTTTGAAAAGACAAACCTTTTTTTTTAATTTTTTTAATGTTTATTTATTTTTTTTTTAATTTTTTTTTCAACGTTTATTTATTTTTGGGACAGAGAGAGACAGAGCATGAACGGGGGAGGGGCAGAGAGAGAGGGAGACACAGAATCGGAAACAGGCTCCAGGCTCTGAGCCATCAGCCCAGGGCCCGACGCGGGGCTCGAACTCACGGACCGCGAGATCGTGACCTGGCTGAAGTCGGACGCTTAACCGACTGCGCCACCCAGGCGCCCCAATGTTTATTTATTTTTGAGAGAGACTGAGAGACAGCCCGAGCAGGGGAGGGGCAGAGAGAGAGGGAGACACAGAATCCGAAGCAGGCTCCAGGCTCCGAGCTGTCAGCACAGAGCCCTACGCGGGGCTCCAACTCACAAAAAGTGAGATCATTACTTGAGCTGAAGTTAGACACTTAACCGACTGAGCCACTCAAGTGCCCCGGAAAAGACAAACCTCTCGCAAGAAAGAAAGAGATGCACCGAAGCGTACAATTTTAGGAATGAAAAATGGAACATGTCTACATACAGTGTAGAGAGTAAGCAGAAAATAAGAGGATAGTCTAAAGTCTGGAATCTCATCGTATCAATCAGATCTAGGTGCAAAAAAAGGTCCCTCAAGTATAGCTCCTTGGGTAGACTGCTTGAATGCAGTTCCTTTCAATGTTAAGACCTTCAAACGAGACAGACCAGTTATCCCCTGCCAACATCCAATGTTGGAACACGGACAGGATAACTGCTGTAGTCATTCCTTTTCACAACGGGGGAAATGGGAGATACAGAGGAGTCACTGGCCCATGGGATTTCTGAAATCCAGTGGGAAACAGGGTTCCATGATAAGGACTCAGTCCGATTTCTGCCAGGGAAGAATTCTCCATGGCTCTTACCTACCTACTGGGCTCTTAGTGCTTTGGGGCTCTTGGTTTCATCTCCTGAATCATCCTTTACTTTTTTTCTCAGCCTGCTTCCTGCCAGCCAAGTTTTGGAGGTCTAACCTTCTATTTATTTTGTATTGTCGCTCAGCCTTTTAGAATACTGTGGAGATTTTTTTTTTTTTTTTTTTTTTTTTTTTTTTTCTTAATATTTTTTTGATATCCTTTTAATGCGATTGGGGTTTTCTCCAAAATACCAAGGCCAAGCACACAAATCTTTGACATAAGCCCCTCTCTACCTTGGGCTTCTCCTGCAATGGCTACACTTACCTATAAGCTACACTTACCTATAAGTCAGAAGCCCTACTGTTTGAAAAGATCTGTGGGACGCATCCTTAGACGCTTTAGAGGAACTTTGTCTGGCTGAAGGGAACCCTAAGGCACCCCCCTCCCACCTTTGATCTTTCTGAGGCCTTTACAGAGGATTTTGACAGCCACCATCAGCTTCATTTTGGGATCTTTCTTTCCTGGCAGTGCCCTCGATTTGAACTTTGGTTGATTTGAAGACATTTTTTAATTTTATCATCATTTGGCATCTGAAGTTGCTGGGAAACTTCTCAGTCAGCAAAAGCTTGCTTCCCTTTTGTTTAGCGGTCTCTTCTTTCCTTTATCTCGGTCCTGTTGCATTTTCAGTTCGGGCAGCAAGACCTTCAGCACCTCGGCTGCAAATATCCCTTCGCTAGCTCACCCATGGCGACCGTTTTCTATTTCGGGGAACTATAGGGGACACTGTTGCCAACCCTGCTGCCACCGTTTGTCAGGGATTCTCCTCCATCCAGTTGCCAACAACATGCTCCTCATTCCCCTTTCAGCCCAGACCAGCAGCCTCCTCAACCCCCAGACTGTTCGAGGTGCCTCAGGCGTTCACCGACACTCTGGCCCACGTCCTTCAAGCTTCTGCTCACTTCCTGGTTCCAAGGCCAGATTTGTAGGCATGTGTTGTGGCAGTTCCTCTCTTCCAGGCGCCAAAATCTATGTTAATGATTGATCGTGGGGTAACAAATCTCCTCCAACATTTATTATCGCGCCGTTTCTGGGGTTCAGGAATTCAAGAGCAGTTTAGCTGAGAGGTTCTGGCGCAGGGCCTCTCCTGCAGTTGTCAGGGCACGGGCAGGGGCCGATGTCCTTAAAAGGCTCCACTGGGAGCAGGAAGCCTGTTTCCAAGATGGCTCCCTTACACGGAGGTTGGCAGGAGGCCTCTGTTCCCCACCACGTGGCCCTCTCCACTGGCCATGTGCCATCACAAGATGGCAGTTGAGCAAGTGATAGGAGAGAGTCCAAGTTTTCACAAGGATCATTCTGGTTGCGGTGTGGGGAATAGACTGCAGGAAGCCACGGGTAGAAGTGGGACACCTGGACGGAGCAGTCGGGTTAGCATCCTACTCTTGGACTTCTGCTCAGGTCATGATCTCACGGTTCATGCATTCGAGTCCCACATCGGGCTCTGCACTGACAGCACAGAGCCTGCTTGGGATTCTCTCTCTCCTCTCTCTGCCCCTCCCCCACTCGCTCATGTGCGCTCCCGCTCTGTCTCTCTCAAAATAAATAAACCTAAAAAAAAAAAAAAAAAAGCAGCTAATAATGAGGCAAGCAAGAGACAATGTGGCTTACAGCAGCAAGGAAGCAATGGAGATGGCAAGAAATGCTCAGATCCTGCATACATTTTGATATTTTGCCGGCAGAGCCAAGAAGACTTGCCGATAGACTCGATACAGAGCCTGAGAGAAGGATCAGGAGGACCATCAGGGTTTTGATCTAAGCAAACTGGAGGCGTGGAATCGTCACTCAGGTGACCACCTTCCATATGATTCAGGAATCTTTATTATCCATATTTTACAAGTGAGCGGAGTGAGATTTTGAGTGTTCAAGTAACTCGCGGGAGAATTTCCCAGATAATAAGTGACACAGCTGGTTCTTAACTATGGTACACTGTTGTCCACTGAGCCAGGAATATTACTGGCTAGAATCGCTTGCCAGCAGACTACATGAAAAGCAACTGGCAGATCCTGTGTTGCTTCAGACGGCTGGCTTAGTAGTGGGGCAGGCGTCTAGAGGGGGCTTCACCCCGACATTAACACGCATGAGGCTCTGGAGCTCACTGCCTGTGCCCCTGCTATCCTGGGACCCTGGCCAGGATCTGGTTCTGGATGTGAGTCATGTCGGTGTGGAAGCTTCCAACCATCACTGAACACTCCAAGGTGAAGGCAAAGGTCAGGGGAAGAAACCTGTCCCCCGAGTGCCATCAGGCTGCCTGCTTTCCAGCTGGTGGATGTTAACACCACTTTAGGAATTTAACCCCAGCGCCAGCTCTGTAGTGCAGACCTGGATGATGCCAAGGGCAGGGGCTGGAAACATCCAACCAGTACCCAAGGGACAGTCCTTTCTGTAGCTGTCCACAGCTGGGCTGCAAGCCCGGCAGAGTTCAGCATTTCCTATAGAAATGCCTGGATTCCTTTAGAGACAACTTGGCTTTTCTCTTTCTTCTCTGACTCCATTTCTACCCTCACCTCCTAAGCTATATTCCAGTACCCAAAGGAGAGGAGGAAAATTTTGAGTGGCTCTCCTGGGGATGAAGGGGCCCCACTTCCAAACTGGTTCCCATTCGTTCTATCCTTGCTTGAGAATCTTTTTACAGTTTGGGGAAGTGAAAATGTTTTCCTTTTTCTCTCTCTTTTCCTCTTCCTTTCCTACAGGAAAGCTTGTAACGGATGCTTTCTATACCTGGTGAAACTTGTGGATAAATCCCAAAAGAAACAGTCAATGTGTTTCATCTTGTATTAAGGGGGGGGGGGGAACAACCCTCTGAGATGAAAAAGAAAAAAAGTTCAATAGTTTCATTTGGAGCCTAATTAGGGAGAGTTTCCTTGGGATGAATGTGGAGTCAGGGAGCCTCGGAGCCTCCTGCTGACCTGGGAAGGGGTCTGGGGTCATCACCTTTTCACCTTTTCATTATAAATAAAAGATGCAGACAGCCAAAGGGAGCTTCGAAGTGGGGACCACAGGTCTGGGGGACACCGAGGGACACTGTTACTCAGAATGGGAAAAAACGCAAATTAGAACAAGTCTCCACGTTTCACCTGTCAAATCAGTGAGGATGTTTTGAAATGATAAACCCAACATCGGTGAGGATGTAGTAAGTCAGTTGTCCCTACGGCAGGTGGGAAGTTAAATCATCACAAATTCTTGGTGGGCAGTTTGACAGTTTGTATCAAAAGCATTTAAGGGGCGCCTGGGTGGCTCAGTCAGTTAAGCGTCCAACTCTTGATTTCAGGTCAGGTCATGACCTCACAGTTTGTGGGATCGAGCCCATGTCTGGCTTTGCACTTATAGCACGGAGCCTGCCTGGGATTCTCTCTCCCTCTGTCTCCCAAAATAAACAAAAAACTTAAAAAAAAAAAAAAAAAAAGCATTTGAAACAGCCCTGCCATTCGAGCTTGCGATTCCTCAGCTACAGGTTTACCGTCAAGTAACAGTCTGCATGCGCACAGGGCTTTGGCTGAAAGAATGCTTGCAGCAGATTTGCTTATTTGAGAAAAAAGTTGGAACCAAGCACAGGAAGCCGGTTAACAAACTCTGCATCCAAATGCTGACATTAAAACGTGTGTGGTAGAAAAATACTCACTGATATAGGAAAACAGGCTTCTTGTATTGTCAAATGAGAAGGTAAGTTATGACAAAGGGAATATACCGGATCACAGCCTATCAAAATGACTAAGAACTCAAACTCCGTATTCACATAACGTGAACAACCTTACGCCCTCAAAGCCTCAGCTCACCCACCGACGACATGGGGACCAAAGGCCCTTGCTACATGGGGGTGCCTGGATGGCTCAGACGTTTAAGTGTCTGGCTCTTGATTTCGGCTCAGGTCATGAGCTCACGGTTTGTGAGATCGAGACCTGGGACGTGCCCTGTGCTGATAGTGCTGAGCTTACCTGGGATTCTCTCTCTTCCTCTCTCTCTCAAAATAAATAAATAAACTTAAAAAAAAAAAAAAAAAAGACCCTTACTCCTTCTAGGTGGTCAGAAGAGTGCCCTCCAGAAGGCTTCAGGCCAGCCTGCCCCTAGCTGTAGCCTTGTCAGCACTGGGTTGGGGGTTCATGTCCCCTTGGTTCCTATTCTGATTCACAGCATCCAGGCCTAGTCCCTTCTACCGCAGCATTGATTCGGGCAGTGCGGGAACTCTTCCCACCAGAGTACCCGTGGGCAGGTGCTGTGACTGTCACGGCAGAGGTGGAGATGAGCCAGAAGGATCCACACTGGGACCACCATGTTCCTTCGCCCCAGTGAGCTCACCTGCCTGTAACGCCACTCTCCTTCGTCCTCTGTCCCCACTGCCCTGATCCTCCTCAGCCTTCCAGGCCCAGCTCAAGCCTTGCCTCCTTCAGGAGGTCTCCTTGGGTTGCCTTGGGGCTCCACGGTCTCTGCCTCCACTGTGTCCTGCGGAGCTGGCTAAGCACAACTGCACCCCTATCTTGGGACACTCTTCAACTGCTCAGCCTTCACCCCAGGAAATAAACTTGGCTCCAGGCTTACTACACCTGTGCCCGGCAACAAGTCACCTGCTCTGTTTCTCCTCCATAGTATGGGGATAATCACGCTGAGTTGCCAGTTGTTGGAGGCATTAGAAATAAAACCTGCAAAGTAGGCGCCACTCAATGGCAGTCACTCAGTGGGTTCATGAACATGAGTTCATGTTCACAGAGCTATTATGCTTCCAAGCCAAATGCCTCTGTTCTCGTGCAATCCGCTGTGCCCCGTCTGTGGGAGAGTGGGCAGGCTGTGAATGGAGGCCTGAGGAGCTCTGCCTTGTAAGCACGTGGTCTTTGGTGCACGGACCTCTGGGATACTCGAGGATTTTCCGCTTCCTTCCTGGTTCTCAGCTGAGAGTAGTTGAGGGGGTTCCCAATTTGTTGTATGATTTAACCATTTTATGCAGGTTTCTGTTCCCCTTTGGAAAGTGTGCTTCACATCCAATGCCACTAGCCCTGAATTTGAGTAAAACTCTCCAGTACTTTCCAGGTTTGAAAAAACTGCTCTATGACAGAATTTCCCACCTCGGATGAGTCAGTTGAGGAAGTGGCATTGGCAGAGACCGCCTGTATTTCAGGCACAAATAAGGATCTGGCGTGTGTCCCCAGAAGGGCTCACCGTGGAGACTACAGATGTGAGAACACCATCCAAGCCACAGTCCAAGGTGGCCAGAGGTGGCTCCCAAGGTCAGGGCCTGAGTGACACAAGGAATATAGGCTTGAGCTAAGAGAATGTGCTGAGAGGGTCCCTGGAGACCTAATGATCTCCCAGGCTGGGTTTCACCATGTCTGAAATTACCCCACTGAAGCTTTATTCCACTGGGCTTCTCTCTCTCTCTCTCTCTCTCTCTCTCTCCCTCTCTCTTTGAGCATGAGCAGTCTCTGGGTAGGGAATCATCCAGCGAAGTGTGCTTACTTGGGCTAAGATGTTGCTGAGAAAGGCCAACAGCTCAACTGAAAAATGGCCAAAGGGTATGAACAGTGAGCTCACAGGAAAAGCATTTCTATAAATGGGCACCTACACATACATAGAAATGGTCAATCTCATTCATAATAAAAGAAATGCACAGGGCACTGGGTGACTCAATGGGTTAAGTAAGCATCCAACACTTGATTTCGGCTCAGGTCATGATCTCACAGTTCGTGAGATCAAGCCCCACCCGCATCGGGCTCTGCGCTGATGGCAAGAAGGCTGCCCCTCCCCTGTTCACACTCTGTGTCTCTCTCTCAAATATAAAGAAACATGAAAAAAATTAAAAATAAAAAAAGAGAAGTCTCATCCGACTGCATCTCCACATATGTCTTCCCCATCAAGAAATGTAAAGGGTTTAAGATTTTACCTTACTTGCAAGCTAACAAAGAAGTCTGCCCCTATTGCATGGATACTGGCCGAAGACAGGCGACAATTAGGCAAGAGACAAAGGACTTTGTTACTCAAGGAGCAGCAGGCAGCATGAGCTTGATGTTCACATGGGTTCTTCATGTCCTCAGACTTCCATGAGGACCTTGGGGAGCCGCCCAGGCGGGTCTACCTCTCCTCGGAGGAACCCCGAGCTTAGCAACCCCCAATCTTTTATACTGGGCTGCGCGCAAACATGCCCCAGTTTGCCCCGGGAGGGACACATTTTCTTAATTGTACCAGATAGCAAACAAACTTGTTTTCTGCTCTGGAGGGACACACTCTATCTTCTAAGAGTGTTTCTACAGAACACCCTTGGAAGGATAATCTGCAGCTGTCAGGCCTCTGTGCAGAAAATTGTCTCCCAGACGTGATCATCTAACTAGCTGCTCCCTACTAGTTTCCCAGGTAACCTGGCAGGCTTCCTGCCTGCAGCTAGAAGCAGATACACACGTTTTCTAATCTTACCTTGTTAGTTGCACACAAGGGGAGCACTGCAGTCATCATTATGCACTTTGCTTTTTTAACTTAACAGTGTTGTTTCTCTCTCTCTCTCTCTCTCTCTCTCTCTCTCTTTTTCTTAACTGTTGCAGAGTATCCATTGTTTGCATGTGCAGGTTTCTTTAGCCATCCCCCACAAAACAAATGGACACTTTTTGCTATTTCAAACAGTGTTGCAAAACACGATCTGACCTTGAATATGTGCCAATTCAGAATGAAGACGGGTTGTTTACTGGGCCAAAGGGTAACTGAATTGGTGATTTAGTTAGGTATTGTTAAATTGTTCTACATAAGGGAGAACCGTAATTTTTTGTGCTTTTACCGACTTCACTAATTTTATCAGTCAAGGGCCAGGGAGATCCTCTCAAGAACAGTAAGCAAGCAGGAAGCCGACAGGAAGCAAAATAGGAAGGAGTGAGTTTCTTCTTCCTCCAAGCTTGCAGTCTCCTTCTTGCACGCCCCTAACGGCAGAGTCTCAGAGGGAGCCACTGGCTGGGCAGAGGAGTACCTCCAGGGTCCCAGCCCCAGGGTCACAGTGCAGAAGAGAGAAGGGTGAGTCTGGAGCTGAGAACCAATTACTTGATAACTGGCATACCTTTGTTGGCAAACATTTGCATTTTTGCCATCCTGATGGGTGAGAAATGGCATCTCGATGGAGTTTTAACGTGTTAAAGTTTATTCATTTGAGAGAGAGAGAGGGAGAGAGAAGGCACGAGCAAGTGGGAGTGGGGCGGAGAGAGAGGGAGAGCACAAATCCTAAGCAGGTTCCAGACTCTGAGCCATCAGCACAGAGCCCGATGCGGGGCTGAAACTCACCAGCCGTGAGATCATGGCCTGAGCTGAAGTCAGACGCTCAACCAACTGAGCCACCCAAGCGCCCCGGGATGAGGCTTCTTATGTTTATTTTTTCGTATTATTATGTTCTGAACCGTGTGATTATTTTACCTACTCAATCATACATAATATTTCCTTGAAGTAAAAATGTTACTCTTGTATGTGAGTCACAAAACTTTAGAGCCCTGGACCTGGCAAGGGCATTGGAGGGCATCAGTTGTGACCCTATACACTTACAGAGTAGATCAAGACAGGCAATGATCTACCCAGCTAGTTACTGGTGGATCCTGGATGAGGTCAGCTGTCCTGGCCTCCAGCCCGGTGTTCTTTCCAGTATCCAGGCTGGGTCAGGGGAGACCACGAGACGTAAGTGAGATAAGGATGTCGAAAATAGAGATGAAGACCATGATTTTGACTTCACAATTTAGAAGAAAGTATCCCATCAGGGTCCCTAGGAGCTCTCAAAATTATGCTGTTGTAACATCTACTGCATTACTCTTCTAGGAAACTGCCTCAAATTATGTTCAGAAGCAAATGAAACATTTAAAAAGGCATTGCTGACATGCTGGTCCCACCTAAAAGACTTGCCCATCCTGTTATAAGCAACTATGGAGAGAAGAGCAAATTCAAGACTTCCGGGATTTGCCCCAAATTTTTAATAGGTCAGTGGCCACATGAAATGGAAAAGAGAAATATGGGTTACAGGGGTGTGGGTGGTGGGGGCTCTTGCAGGAAGATGTTCAGAGGCCAAAACTGAGGTCCATCTATTCAAGAATTATATCTGGGCCCTTCAAAGCTGGGTGACTATAGAATGTGCCTAATAAAGGCTCATCAGAGAGAAGTATTGTTATCACTCAGGTAAATTTTTAGAATCAGCAATATCAGGCTCAGTATCTGAGAGCCTGAGAAAGACCATACCCTGTCCCTATTGCTGTGAGCTTGATATGGGATGGAGAAAGGGCACAGGGTGGTTCCTGGAAGGTGTCTCTTCAGTCAGACCAACTGCACCTGATCCCGTCCATCCATTCGTTCTTCTATCCACATATCCATCCATCCATCCATCTATCCATCATCTATCTATCTACCCAGCCTCTAACCGACCCTTCAAACCTGGACCTTTGAGCTTGGGTGGAGAGAAGACATGCAGACACCACTAGAATATAGTCAGAAAAGTGCCAAAGAGTGCTAACATCTAACACAGCTATGCATGAGGTGGAAGGATAAAGGAAAATGTTGTTTGACTATCGCCCTGTCTGTCTCCTTCACCAAACGGTGAATTCCTTAAAGGCAGCAAACTCAGCTTTATTAACTTCTGTATCCTCGGGGCTCAGGATGGCACATAGTAAGTAAACATTTGCTCAATAAACAAGTAACTGTAGATGTTAGAGAGTGTCCGTCAGAATGAATTGGATTATGCCATGATAACCAATCAAACCAAACCTTCAGTGGCTTAGAATAAACAAGAAAAGCTTGATTTCTTGCTCATGAAACATGTCCTTTAGGTGGCCCGTGGAGCTCTACATTGTCACGACTCTGGACCCAGGCTGAAAGAGCAGCCATCATGTGGAACAGTGCCTGTCACCATGGCAGAGGGACGGATGGAGAATGGCACACTGCACGCTGTCCGGAAGTACCCCACATGACCTCTATTCACGTTTCGTTGACCAAAGCAAGCGTACCAGGCTGCACTACAGGAGGAAGACGACAATCACCCGTGTGCTCAGGAGATCAGGAAATATTTGTCGTTGAATAGTGCTAATGTCTACCAGAGAGAGGAGCCCTGCTGCTCACAAAATATTCGGGTCACTGTCCCCATCCCAGAAAGACTCCAGTCCTCTCCTCTCTGAGGGAGACAATCAGAAGGGAGGTCCAGCATCGCTAGGTAACGCTCAAGAGTCTCATCACCAGGTCTATTTGTGGCTTTTCCTAATTTGGGCTGAGCCACACCCTCAAAATACAAGGGGGCACAGGGGCAGAATGACACTCTGATTCTGAACGGGGAACAAAGGGAGACATGAGCAGACAGGAAGTCCCACCTCGAGGGGACGCATCCTCAGACGGGTCTGTTTCCTGTTCTCATTCTCCGGGAGGAGCTCCATTGCCTGCGGCTCTCTGTGACTCTGGATCGTCCTCTGGAATATTCTTGGTCTTTCATTATCCTCTTTGACCAAGTCAGAGGTGAGCCGTGGAGACTGTGTCCCCCTTGGGATTGTGTGGCTTTCTCAGAGCCTTCACTACGTGCTACGGTGGCAGCCAACATGGAGGAGGGAGAGATCAGGCATGGAGATCACGTGCCGACCCTTAATACTTCGACCCAGAAGCGACCTGTGCCTCTTTGGTCAAGCTGTTTTGGGCCAGAACATGTCACGTGGTCATACCTCGCTCCAAGGGGGCAGGAAAATGTAATCCTCCCATGTTCCTGGAAGGAGAATTGGAAATCCCATTGAGTGACATTTGTGTCGAATGAGTTTCATCTGGCTCTGGAGGTCAGGCCAGCCCTCCAAAAAAAATGGCATTGGGTTAACTTAAAGAAGGTGCAGAGAAGGGCAGCTTTGACCAGGAGGAGGTCAGAGAAGAGGAAAGGAAGCCTGAACATGGGGCCTATTCCCTCAGGCCACAGGACAGAAAGCTGAGATCTAGAGAGAGTAGGCCAGGATGCGCTCTCACCCCCCCCAAGTCTAGTATGGAAGGTTCTGCTGGGTAAGTCTGCAGAGTTGAGTTCTGGAAAACAAAAGGAAGGCCGTTTCCTCTGTGGGAAAGTGTGGCCCACGTTCTTCCAGCTGAGGAACTCAAGGAGGACCCACACCACTTCCTAAGAAGTGACACGATGGAGGCCCTTGAGTCAGGAACCCAGAGGTGTTCAGAAATGCCCTAACCTCTTAACGGTGATGTCACCACATGTCCCAGCCATGTTCCCCCTCACCCTGCCCCTGGCGCTGGAAACCAGAAGGGACCTGGAAAGATCTGGATGGCAATTCTTATGGGCCTACTGCATGGGAGTTAACTGGAAATAAATGGAATGTGTAAACACTCAATTACAAGGACGCCTGGGTGGCTCAGTCGGTTAAGCGACCGACTATGGCTCAGGTCATGATCTCACGGTTCGTGAGTTTGAGCTCCGCTTCGGGTTCTGTGCTGACAGCTCAGAGCCTGCAGCCTGCTTTGGATTCTGTGGCACCCTCTCTGCCCCTCCCCTGCTCATGCTCTGTCTCTCTCTGTCTCAAAAATAAATAAAAACATTTAAAAAAATTTATAAAAACTCAATTACAGACTGTTCCTAAAGAAATCAAAGAGTGTCTAAAGAAATACAGTTTATTACTTCTGAGGACAGAAGGTAACCTGACACAGGCCGTTGGCAAGGAGAATGCCTTAGTGCTTCCTTTGGTACAACAATGAAGAATGTAGAGGAATTAGCACATCAATTGGTTACATGTAAACGACTTGTCTAAAGGACTTAAAAGCTATCTGTTCTCTTAAGTGGCTTGAACAGCACCCTCCCCTCCTTACTTCGTGGTGCAGTCAGTGAAACAGGCAAGTTCAGGGCTGGCCCCTGGCCCACCCATAGCTACCGCCACTCCCCCTCCTGTGGGTTCTCACTAGCGGTGGCGCTACCCTGCTAACAAGCATCATCCTCTTTAGGCTGGCTTTTGCACCTGGCCCAGAAAGGTCTTAAATCGTAGACTATTTCTGTCATCGGCAGCGAACACAGAAGTCTGAGGCTCCTGGTCTTGATTTTCAGAAAATGTAAAGTGTCGTGTGCGTCGGGAGGAAGCTCTTCCCATGAGGAAAGATGGCAGGGAATGGAAGCCTGTCTGGAGTGAGCCAGCACCATTTCCAAGTGAAAATGTTGAGGATGGAGGCTGGGGTCCCCTGGGGGTACATTTTTGCAGCGTAAGATGCCCGTCTAAGCCCCGGATTCAAGGAGCTGTGCTCCCAGGGGTCCCAGGGAAAGCCTTCTCATGACAACACAAACTTGCGGTAACTCCCCTTGTCAAGTGATTTACATGGAGACTCGTGCAGGAGAAGTCTGCACTGAGACATTAGTGTGTGCTGTGTTTGTCCCTCTCTGTGGCAAGTCGGAAGCCTCCTGTGCTCTGTACCTCTGTGGGGGCTCACGGTTCAGGTTGGGAGTAAAGGCTGCTTGTGACCAATCCATCTTCTGGGCCTTTGCCTTCCCGAAGCTGGAGAAGCCTCAGGAGATCATGCCGTGGGAGGGAGGGCCCGGAGACAGAGGGAGGCAGGACCTCATACAGAGGAGCCTGTGGAGTCCCCGAGTCGGTAGGGCCTGCAGCGCCTCCCCCGCCCACCCCCCACCCCACCCCCCCCCCGCCACCACCCAGGGAAGGGACAAGACCTCCCAGAGAAATGGCCACCAAGGCACCTGAGTGATGTGCAGTGGGAAGAGGGTGACCCGCTATCCCAGTTTGCCGGAAACTGAAAGGGCTCCCGGGACAAAGGATTTTCGGTGCTACTCCTGGGAAAGCCTTGGGTAAACCAGGACAAGCTGGTCGCCTAGGTGGGCAGAGGTCCCGGCCGACCCCAGTGTGGGAGCCTCCTGCTCTGAGCCACCATCAAGAGGAGCTGAGGCTGAACCCACCCCTGTTTTCTGCCCCATAAACTCCCTGCTTCTTGTGCCATCCCAGAAGAGGGGCCCCACAAGTGGCTACGGCAGCTCAGGGCCAGACTTAATTTAAATGAAAGCAAAGAATGTGGTTTGATGTTTCTTCTATGCCAAGAGCTGTCTGCTTCTCTCTTTCTATCTCTGTGTCGAGCTTTCCTTCCCTCTCTCTTGCCCCCACGCTAGACCGCATGAGATCTCCTGGTGGCTCAGTGGCCACCAGGAGCACCAAGAAAAGGCCTGAAGCATGTGGCTTCCCTCTTAGCCACAAGCCTAGAACCTGGATTTTTGTATTAATGAGGCGCTGCGGGGGGCCGCCTGAGCAGTTCAGTCAGCTAAGCATCTGACTCTCGATTTCGGCTCAGGTCGCGATCTCCCGGTCGTGGGATCGAGCCCCACGTCGAGCTCTGCACTGAATGTGGAGCCTGCTTGGGATTCTTTCTCTCTCTCTCTCTCTCTCTCTCTCTCTGCCCCTCCCCCACTTTCTCTTTGTCAAAATAAATAAATAAATATATAAATAAATCAATAAAATATATAAGTAAAGAACATATAAATAAAGCAATAAAGAGGTGCTGCACTCCCTCAAGGTTGAGGGGAGCTCCCACACAGCAGTTTGTGGGTGAGGTGGCTCAGCTCCCTCTCGGAAGCTGGCTTCACTCCCCTCCCCCCACCTCCTGAGGACCCTGCCCCACAAAACACTTGGACAGGAGGGAATTCCTTGGCAGCTCTCGCTCCCTCAGACGACCGACCGGCCCGTCCGCAGAGCGTGCCAGTACTCAGAGAAATGAGCAGAAATCACTTTGGTGTGCACTATTTGTTTTCTGAGGCCTGGTCTGACCGTCACAGGCTGCGGTGGGGTCACGGGGCCGTCAGAAGCCATTAAGGCACCAGCCAGGCATCCCCACACTCTGAGGATGCACCCTGCCCAGCTGTCCCTTGCAGAAATCACCAGAACCCCACGGCCGGGGCCAGGCCGGGGGAGGGAAGGAGACCACGGTGGAGGGGTGCCTCTGCCTCGTCATAGGTCCAGAAGCATCAGTGCCTGGAGCCCCAAGGAAACAGATGAACACCTGATAGGCTCAAACCCCCCTCCCGAGGCGTGTCTCGTGCCCACCCCAAGACTTCTGGGAACTCTTGGAGATCCACATTGATTCTGGCCTCCGCTGGCTCTGATTCTGGGCGTCTGCTAAGTTGTTCTCCTCTCTATATTTTGTCACTCTTCTTACGATGCCTCCCCAGCACTGACCCAGAAGTGGGTCTTTTCCCTGACTCCCCAGGCCTCTGCACACAATCCAGCACAGAAGTTGGGCATAGAGATTTTCCTGAAGATTCAGAGACAATAGCAAGAAGCATCCATCTCACTCCACGCAGCTGAGAAAAGAAACACAAACAGTAGACTTTGAAGTTCTTAAGAAGTCCCTGAGTTACTTCCTCCCCCCTCTGCTTCAGATCCACATGGCTCAGCCCTCTCTCTGCTAATCCCCCGGCCCTACCCCCGCCACCAACTCCTGGTCCCTTCTTAGGCATACTGGATGGTTCTCTGGTCCGCCTCCTCCTCCAGCCTCCTTGGAAGGCTCCCTCCCCCTCCAAGTGGCCTTTCTGCATTTTCCTAAAACGACGTTGCTCCTTTCCTAAGCGAGACTTACAAGGTTGTGGTGAGACAGTACTTTTCTTCCTCTGAAAGTACCATTCTCCAGGGATGAGAACAGTTGAGCTCATGTCTGAGCTAACTAACCTAGTCAAGGTCCCACAGCGGGTAAGAAGCAGAGCTGGGATCACACTCAGATCTGCCTTCATAGTTTCATTTCCTCCTGGGTTGGCCCCAGGCTGGGCTGAGGTCTTGGTCTGCAAGAGAGGTCTGCAGGTGGGGGGAACAGGTGGTTCCGGGAGACGGTCTGCATGGGAGGGGATCTGGAAGGGGTGTCTCTTACTGGTCCTGATTCCAGAAACAACGGTGCCTGGAGCCCCCAAGAAAAGAGGCAATCCTGAGATCCGGAGAACTATGTTAGGCAGCTGGGCCAAGACCACCAGACCAGGCTGTGGGGTGAGGGGCTGGCACAGAAGGCAGGGCCTTGGCCCCCAAGTAACAGGATTCATGGTGGAGGGAGACAGGAAAGCAAAAAGCAGGCAGGCCCCCAGAGAACTGGGGGAGGCTCTAAAACAGAGCTACCGATCCCCAGGCACTGGGAGCTGTGCTAAATCATTTCTAATCCCCACAGCAAGTCTGACAGTTGTTATCGCCCAAACTCACAGATAAGGAACCAAGATTCGCCACGACTGAATGACTTGCTCAGCGTCCCAGGCTAGTAAACAGCCAGCTAAGACTCAAATTGGGCATGGCTACCTCCAAGTTCTATGATTTTTCCCTCTTCTCCACATAGCCTGAGCCAAACAGAGATGAGGGCCCCTGGGCTCTGCCCTGGGCACTTACTGGGTCCTTGGGCAGGCAGAACCCGAGTTATGTCTTGACTGCTGACTCCCAGCCTGGGGTTGGCACCTTCAGCTGATCAATGTCCAGTGCCTGCCAGGTTGGCTCTGGGAAAATATTCAGCTACTGGGGGTTATTGGTAAATTGGATCTTCGGTTCCCACACTGGGGACTCTGCCCTGCTCTGGAATACTCCCCCGCCCCGATTTCAACATGGCAAGTCCCATGTCATCTTTGGGACCTGTCCAAGTGGCTTTTCTACCTTGGAGAGGCTTCCTTGACCTCCCAATCCAAAGAAGCCCCCCAGACATTCTCCATCATATTTTCTTCTAGGCACTCTGTTCGTATCTTCATTTATTATTTATCATCTGTCCCTTGCCCAGCATGAGAGAGTGGGCCATGTCTGTCCTGTTCTTCCCAAATCCCCAGCATCCAGATCAGTGCTCGCACACAGCAGGTGCTCACCAAACATTTGGTGAGGGACCCAATGAAGGGAGCAGACCCTCAACACCAGCAAAGGATCCCTCCCTCCGTAGCCACAACCACCTCAACAACTACTCTTTTGCTCCATTTCCCTGTGAAAAACGGTTGCAGAAGAAATCACATGTCAGTGGGATGCCACCCAACAGGAGTCATAGCCAGAGCCGGCAACCCTACCTGGGGGGCCTCCGCACAGGCTGATCAAGCTTGGACCCCAGCCCTGTGAAGCCTTTCCCGCTGACTCTGTTGAGAATTCCTCCCAGTCCTGCCACCTCCTCTTCTGCTCACCCACCTTCGAGGTTTCAGGGAAACAAAAATGGCTCTGCCCCATAACGACACCCGGGAGGTCGTTCCACATGGCCCAACCTCGCTGTGAAACAAGGAGCACAAAGCCCAGCCTCAGAGCCACTGCCCGGAGGCCTGAGGACAGGGCTCAGACCCAGATGTCGACCCCGAGGCTCCTGATCCCGCGGACAACACACTTGCCATGGCTGGACCGCAGTTAAATTCATCCTCTATCAGGTAGATCCAGCTACTCGTTCCCTCGAACTGGAAGCACCTTGTGCCTCTTGGATGAAAAGTGTCACCATTGGAGAGAGATTCGTGGCCATCTTGCTCACCCATTAAGGTCAGATTGCTTTGTCTGGGAGATTTTTATGTGGGTGGAGGTTTAGGGTTTGAAACAAAAACAACTCGTTTCATAGAGCTCTTATGGGATTTTCTCTGCAGAAGCAGACAGCCTCTGCACAGCCCCGAACTGTTTTGACAGCTCAGGCAAATCCTCAGGAAAACCTGAGGCCAGAGCATGCCAAGCAGATGCTTATCGCTCCCCACACCCGCCTCGGTCGTCCTGGGAGCTTCCCCTGCTGGCTCCTCAGCAGGCCCAGCCGCCACCCTGCCCGCGGGGACCTGCCACACGTGGCCCGGTTATGAATCAAGCTTGTCCTCCTGTTCGATGCGGGAAAATGGGATGATGAATTCATTTCCATCACCACACTGCCCATAAGTCACGGCTTGAAGGGCCTTTTTTTTTTCTTTTGGAGTTTCCAATGACAAAGATTTCATTATCCGAAGCAATAATTTTTAACCAGAGCAATGCAAGATTTCACTCTACCTGAATTAGGCCCATATGTGAGAGGGAAGCCCGGAGAACGTCAGTGTCTGGAAGGGTGGGGTGGGGGGCGGTTAGCCTCCTTCTGAGTTCTCCCCCCCTCCCCCCATTCTTTTCCTTTTTCTCTCCATGTGGGTACTTTCTTTGTTCTCAGTCTCCCTCCTCCTGAGCCAGCCCACCTCCTGTGGTCTGCCCTCATGGTCTTCTCCCTGGGGTCTTAGTGACAGCTGCCATGCAGGGGTTGACATTCTCTGTCCCTTCTGACTGTTCTCCCCTCCCCTGCTCCAAATCCCCTTTGCCCCAACATTGGAGCCAAAGAGGGGCTAAACTGCCTGTCTTACCCCTTCTCCTGAACAGAGGAAAGGACACTGCTTGGGGGGGGGGTGGAGGTGTGGCGAGGGTAGAGGTGACTCTGGCGGTGGGTGTGGAGGGAGGGTGATCAAGAGTGATTCGCAAAAGGCTGGAAGTGATGCTAGGGGGTTATGGAAATGATGTTCAACATCTCAGCTTAGAAGCCCACCCCAAAGATCCAGGCCTCACGACAACCCCCAGTTGGCCACAAAGGATTCTCAGCTGCCATTATCACACATTGTGACCCACACCACCCCCGTGACCCTTGCACCCCTGCCCCCAGGACTGCAGGCATGGTGTGCCTGGGGACCAAAGGAGAGAAGAAGAGCTAGAAGGGGCAGCACCTGCCCTGGGCAGCCTCTAGCGCCCCCCCCCGCACCCCCGTTAGAGCGGGTCCCTGTGGCCCCCATCCCTGGCCCCACCACAAGACAATCCCCAATTTCCTGCCTCAACAGCCCTCCCAACCACTTCATGGCCTGAATCTGGGGTTCTGGGTGAACAGCTGCAGGCATGGATGGCATCTGTGTGTGTTGGGACACTGGGAAAAATTTGTAGGCAGTGGAAAAAGGTTTGACTCAAAAATGTTTACTTTTTTATTTTAAAAAAAGTTTAATTTTTTAATTCAAAAAAATTTTAAAAAAAGTTTGAAGGTAAAATTCACATAGCACAAAGTCAGCCTTTTGAAAGTCTACAGTTCAGTGTCATTTGGTCCGTTCACAATGTTGTGCATCTACTGTTTCCATCCAGTCCCCAAACACTTCCATGAGCCTCCCAAAAACCCTGTACTCGTGAAGCAGGCATTTTCTAGTCCCTCCTACTCCCCTCCCCCCCCGCCTCCCCCCCTGCTCCGCAATCACTTGTCTGTTTCCGGCTCTGTGGATGTATCTATTCTGGACATTTCACATAAATGTCATACAACATGCGGCCCTCAGTGCCTGGCGTCTTTCACCCAGCATAATGTTTTCGAGGTTCATCCATGCAGTAGCCTCTATCAACGTTTCGTTCCTTTTTATGACTGAACAATATTCCAGGTACAGAGAGACCACATGTGTTTATCCGCTCACCTGCCGATGGACACCTTGGCTGTCGTAAATAACGCTGCTGGGAACATGTGTATACGAGCACTTTGGTGAGTCCCTGCTTTCAATTCTTGTGCATCCAGGAGTGGAATTAGCGGGTCATATAATAATTGTGTGTTTACCTTTCTGAGGACCCACAGAGCTGTTTTCCACAGGGGCTGTGTCCTTTACATTCCTACCAGTTGAAAGGTTCTGAGAGTCCTCAGACACAACTTAGGATTCATCTGGGGGTTTTGTGTGATGTGAGGGAGGCCGAAATGGGGCCCCTACCTAATGTTCTGGGGCAACCAAGTTCCCCAGCCCCTCAGTCCAGAGCAGTGTGAGCTCAGACAAGTCCTTAAGAGGCTGAGGTGTGAAGGTAGCAGGCCAGGAAGGAAGGACTAGGAAGGCGGAGGTCATGACAAAGGTTCTGGGTTGCAGAGTTTTGAGACATGACAGAGCCACAGTGAAAATCAAGGCCAAAGAGCCCGGGACTGGGCAGGCTTCCCCACTCGGGCCCCTCTTCCAGACAGCAGTTTGGGGAGTCGGACGCCTCTGCAGATCCCATTACTGGAGACTGGGCTGCAACATGACATGATGAAAATGTAAAACATGAGGGAACATGCTGTAAATCACTTATTGGCAGCCGGTCGCCTCCCAGCCACACCCCATCCAAGCACGATGCTGTAGCCACTTAGGGTTTCCTCCCGGCCTGGACCAGGCTTTCCCCTTGGGTGCCAAGATCCTGACCTGAGAACTGAAACCATGTGAGGAAAACACCTCAGGGCCTGACTCATGCCGTCCTCCAGCCGGGAGCCTTACCGGAGTCTCCCACTGGCGTGGAGCCCACAGCCCCAGGCCTTAAGAAACCCCCTGCCCTCCAAGCCTGCATTCCCGGTTTGTGCAACGATGACTCCTTGGTTTGACTAGCCTCCCAGGCTCTCCAGCGTATTCCCGATGTACCTTTGAGTCACAGAATTTCCCGCAGTCCTGGCTCTCTTCAGTTGGTCCCGGGGAAGGAAACTGGGAAACAAAGAAAAAAGTGACCCCCTTTCGGGCCAGGTGGGATGCAGGACACCTGGGAACACGTAGGCGTACTTGGCACTCCAAGTGTGCAAGGCTATGATTCCCTGGAGGTAGCACCCAGAAAAAACTCACACTAAGAAAGCAAGCAAAATGATGGGCTGGCTGTCTGCTTGCTATCTCGGGATGCCCTTAAACGATTTGTTTTGAGCGGGATTGTATCTCCACACCCTCATGCAGTTTCATACGTATTCTCTGAAGTGGAAGTTAATGTATCCAGCTTTTCTTCAACTGGGTGGGCTTTCTCGGTCCTTGTTTGAGGCTGTCCCCTGCAGCCCAGCTTGGCTTGGTCACCAAAGCAAGCCCTGGGCGAGGAGCTGGGCAGGTAGAGGGAGCCCATGGTTGCTGGGTAGCTGAGCTTTGGTTAGCAGGAAGGCCAGTGGTGGAGGAGTTAAGAAACCCTGTGTTTCCTCCAACGAGCCCTTCCCATCTCTGGGCCTCAGTTTCCTCCTCTCTACAATAAGGACATCAGGTCAGGTAATGCCTGAGTCTCTCCAGCTCTGATGTTCGAGGCTGTGGGTCTTTCTGGAACAGCTGCATGTTCATGAAGCTCTGGGCAGGCCAGTCACAGTAGAGCTGAGAAGAAGCACAAGCAAATCCCCTTCGCGTCCCCTGAAGAGCGGTGACGGGACAGTGGTCCATGCACAACCGAGCGCACCGCTCATTTCTCCATCTCGTCTCTCTTCTTCGTTCCTAGGACCCATGCAGGTGGGAGAATCGAACTTCCTGCCACCTGAATATCATTCAGCAACACAGGGATCCAGAGGTGTCAAAAGACTATTGTTATAATGAACTACAAGATCAATATACCCAACCACTCGATCCCTGTTTACCAAACAGATCAGCCACAGCAGCTTTGTGGGGCAGGAAACCAGTGCGGAAATCAGCTGTCGGTCCTCACTGTGCAAGTTTAGCCCAGAATGCTTCTTTGGTCTTACTGCATACAGCAGTTCACAGTTCTTAATCAGAGTCCTTTCGTGATTGGCCCATAGGGCCAGGCACACGGTGGGTGCCTAATAAGTGTGTGTGTGGATTCATTTCCAAAGAGCTGTTCAGGAAAGACCAGTATTTCAGTTACCTATGGCTGCAGAACAAACCACACACAACTTAGTGGCTTAAAACAACAACAATGTCTTCTTCCTCATGAATCTGTGGGCTGACCAGGCCCAGCTGGGAGATTGGCTCGTCTCACTCATTCACCTAGGAATTTGACTGGGGCTAGAATGCCCAAGATGGCCTCTTACCCTCCAGAGCCTCTCTCTCATAGCCTCACATTATTCACTGGTCTAGCCTAGACTTCCTTACAGCATGGTGGCTGGGCTCCAAGAGAGCCCATCCTGAGAAGACAAACCTGATGTGCACTTATGAAGTCTCTGCTTGCATCACACTTGCTAACGTCCCAGTGGCCAAAGCAAGCCACCTAGCCAACCCCAGAATCGATGTAGGAGGAGCTCATCAAAGCGTGAATTCTGGGAGACACGGTCCATTGGGAGCCACCGAGCCAATAATCTACCACAGTGGTGAATCCTCGTGGTAGGAACAGAGCCATGACGCTCTAAGCCACCCCCCATTCTCCTGGGATGCTGGAAGACAGGGCAGGTCTCTCAGCAAACAGAGGACACTTCCTCTAGGAAGACAAAAGTGGGGGGAAAGTTCCTCGAGTCCCATCATGGTCATGGTCAACTCTCGCAAAAGCATGTGAAGATGTCTTTTCAGATCCTGGAGGATAAGTGAGGCCTGTCATTCGCGTGTGTGCATTCATTCATTCATTCATTCAACACAGTGCCTGAGCATTGCCATTACAGGACACGCAGGGGATCAAGGTACATCAAGGCAACGCCTGCCATATCCTTGTGGGCCATGGAGAAAACCTTTGCTTCACTGGGGAGTGATAGTGTCACACAGTGGTTAAGAGCATGGACCCTGATGCCAGACGGCTTGGCATCAGGTCCCATCTCTGCCACACGCCAGCTCTGTGAGCCTGGACGACCTGCCAGACCTTCCTGAGCCACTGTTCCCTCACCTGAATTCTCTTGGGAGTTCAGTTCTTTTAATCCCTTTACTCAGAACAGTGCCTGGTGTGAATTAAGTACAGGCAAGCATGTGCTAATATTACATATGAGGAATCCTTATGGTACGAACTCTTTTTTTTTTCAAAACATAAAAATCATATATACTCCATGTAAAAAGAAAGAAACCAACCTTGCAATATCTGAGAGAGAACTCACCCCCTACCCCATCCCACCATCCAAAGGAAAGCCTACTAATACTAACCACAGAGCACGGGCACTGAAATACGTATACACGTCCATTCTTTTCTTTCTTTTCTTTACAAAAAAAAAAAAAATTGTCTTGAGTTAGTCATACTGCTCATAGCCTGTCACTTAAAACTTAACAATATGTCAGAATTGTTGGTCATAAATATTATTCTACAGTTTGATCTAATTGGCTGCGTGTATTTCATTGCTTGACCCCTCCTCGTGAGACATTTAAATGATTTGAGATTTGCCACAAATAAAAACAATGCTGTGACGAATATCCTCATCCGTGTCCCTGATTCTGTCCTCAGGATCAGTTCCTAAAAGAGGAACCTGGACCCAAGAAGCATGCTCGGCTTTAGGGTTGTCTGATTCAGATATTGCTGGACTGGTCTGGAAAGAACGAGTCTTTCTAGAAGGCACAACTGCAGAGGGACATGTGCATCCTTCTTGGCCATGGGGATAGCCTTTTTCTCACTGGAGAGCAACAGTATCAACCTCAAGGGCAATGACGCTCTGAGCAGTGACTACCAGCTGTGGTGTGACCTTTGCTCAGCAGCAAACGAGGCCAGAACCACCTTCAGCGCCCTAGGAGCTCCCGCCTGCCCCCAGGCGCACCTGACCCTCCAGCCCATGACCCCTCTCTACACACCAGATTTCCCTGGCTTTAATCTCTACCCTCCGGCCCATGACCCCAAATGCACACGCCCTGCTCTGATGCCCATCTCTCGCCTGGCTGTCCCTTGGAGTCCTCAACTCACCTGACCTACACCTATCCTTGTCTTTCCCATAACTGGCTCCTGCAAGCTGTTCGAGCAAGTGCACAGCTCCAGGGGTCAGGCCTCCTGGGTCTGGTTCCCGGCTCGGCCATTTCCAGCCAGGTGACCGTGGGGAAGTGGCTTACAGTTCTCCTCACCTGCAGAATAGGGATTCAGTGGGGTGACTTCAGATCCCGGCCCAGAGTAAATGCCTCATAAATGGTAGCCAGGGCAGCGTTTATTATTATTTTTATTGTTACTACAAAGGGCTCCAACTGAAAACCTTCTAGTCACTCTCCCTCCTCCTAGGGTCTCTGCTCCTCCACAAACCCAGGAAGTAAACCTCAGAAGTGGCCCCCAAAGCCCTCCCTGCTGCCTGCTTCGTGCACACGCTGAGGCGGGCTCCCTGTTTCCCCAACACCTCTGCCAGCGCACAGCAGATGCCTGAGAGCCATTTGAGTGAAAAGCTCTAATGAGCTGTGTGACCCGGCATCACTTCCTCCACTTTCTCTCTCTGGACCCTGCTTCTTCATCTGTCAAGTGACCTCCAAGGGCCCTCCAGCAGCAGGGAAACGCCCGTCCCGGGGAACGGGAGGCTGGCCTGATCCTGAGCAGGATGACAGCTGCAGGGGTGACTCCTCTTTTTATCTCCTAAACCATCAAAGGCTCCCCGAGATTTCTGGACTTTTGTCCCTTGGCTGGCTCAGAAATTTATTAGCTCGACCAATATTTTCCTTCGTAGTTCTGTAAAGCAAGCTCAAACTCTGTGAGCACTGCCTATGCAAAGACCTTAAACCACATGTTTATTTTCCTAAGCTATAAAAAGTTTATAAGGGGAGCTGGACTCCTTGTCCAACACCACGCTCAGGATTGCTACTGCATTCCATGGGAAGACAGAGGACTCTGTGTCAGTCCCGGGGCGGAGGTGGGGCGGGGGGGGGGGGGGGGGCCGGCGGGAAGTAGGTGGAGTAAGGCTGCCCAGCCCCCAGAGGAAAGGGCACAGGGCATAGGACAGGACAAGGGACTTGCAAACTCATGGGGTACAGGGGGCGGTGGAGAGGAAGGACAGGGGCGAGGATGGAGTGTGGCTACAACGAGCTGCAAAGCAACCGGGTCAAAATGCCAAAGGCGTGGGTCATCCCGGTGTTCTGCCCTTCCGGTCTGTCTTTTGTCAAGGCAGCTTTGAGGACACTCAGCCAGCAGAAACACTGGGGCTGACCCTGCCTAAAGCCCACCTTCTGACAGTCCCTTTATCCTGGAATGTGGAGGCCATAGACCCTTGAGTCTGGAATAAACTAGCAGGAGTAGCCATCTTCACTTTGGTGTTCTCGAGGTTCATGCTGACGTCAGGGTTATCTATTTACTCATTTCCAGCTGGCTCCGTGCTCAGCGACAATCAGATGCCCACGGTGCCATTCAGAACTCCACCACCGGGACATGCTCTGATATGCTGTGCGTTTGTTTGCCAGTTTGGTGGGTCCCAGAAGCCTGGGATACAGCCGATACAGACTGAGCCTTTGAGAGTAGAGTGTTTCTACTTGGAATGCAGGTCCAAGTTTTCCCACTGAGCTAGTGCCCAGAGCTATAAGTGGACATATTAAGTGGCTCTTGGACCCCAGCACCTGCTACGCCTCATGCCAAGACCCATAACGCTCTCTGAGTCCGGGTCTTTCATCCTCCTGGCCCATCTGCTCTCCCCCACCCTGGGCCCTCATAGGGGTCGCATCATAGGAGGAAGAAAGCAGGCAGAGGTGTGTGAAAGCCCCGAGTCCTCACCCCAGCCACACGGATTGGCGCGCTGGACAGAGGCGGAGTTGGGACTGGGTGACCTTCAAGGTCTCTTCCAACCTGAAATAGTGTGATTCTTAAGAAGGAACCTGCCATTTTCTCAGAGCAGGATTCTCAGCCTTCCCAAATGCAACGCTTCTTCTCTATTTATTACATAAAGCTCCTTTGCCATCCCGAAATGAAAGGAAAAGGTACGCAATTTTTCAAGGTCAACAACGTAACTCCAATGCAAAAGAAAGCGATTGAAGATAAATGACTGTGTATTTGCCATGTGCAGGCATGACCATCCTGGAGGCCCTCATGAAGCCCAGCTATACCCGTGACTGGACCCCTGTGCCAGCCACAACCAGTGACACAGAGGGATGCAGGTGCATGGTGCTGGGATTCCAAAGCCACCAGCAGCATTTCTACTGGCAACACATTTTAACTAAATCATGAACATTGCTGAAGTGTCATCTTCATTTACACATTGGTTGCATTCTTGGGAAATTTTAATGTACTACAAAACCATGCAAAAATAAATTCCCTGGGTTCTGGTAAAAGTAGGCTTTTCACCTCCAGGAATGACTGCACAGGTTGGACATTTGACAATCGGGCAGGCTGCGGGACAATTCATTTTATAAGACAGGCTCCTACAGGGGGCGCCTGGGTGGCTCAGTCGGTTAAGCGTCCGACTTCGGCTCAGGTCATGATCTCGAGGTCCGTGAGTTTGAGCCTGTGCTGACAGCTCAGAGCCTGGAGCCTGTTTCCGATTCTGTGTCTCCCTCTTTCTCTGACTCTCCCCTGTTCCTGCTCTCTCTCTCTCTCTGTCTCAAAAATAAATAAACGTTAAAAAAATTTTTTTTAAATAAAATAAAATAAAAGGATGGAGGGGTGGGTGAAACAGGTGAAGGTGGTCCAAAGGTACAGCCTCCAATTGGAAAATAAGTAAGTCACGGGACCATAAGGCACAGCATGGTTACTATAGTTAGTAATACTGTGTCGTACGTTGAAAGCTGCTGAAAGAGATCTTCAAAGTTCTTACCATCAGGAAAACGGTTTTGTCAAGTATGTGTGGTAATGGATGTTAGCTACACTCACTGTGGCGATCATTTTGCCATGTGTACAAACAGGGAATTATGTTATACACCTGAAGCTAATATGTCAAATGTCAATTATATCTCAATTAAAAGGGGACGCTAAATTTCAGTTTGAGGTGAATAAAAATAAAAAGGTACTTTTTTTCCTCACCCAAACTCCCTGAACAGCTTGAAATACCACCCCCGGCTGAGAAAACCCATGCTAGAGAGACATTGAAGCTAAAAGACAAGGCCTGACAGATTTGTGGGCCCACCTTCCAACCATCTTGGTGATATGGCAGAGTGACCTGGTGGGTAAACTTTTCTCCCCTTCACCCCAAGTCCAGCCTTGGTCACTGGATGAACTCAAGCCGTGATGAGAGTCCCTGAACAGTGTTTGCAAACCCACTGTGTTCACACACTCTGTCTTCTGCAGTCCCTCATTGCCTTCCCCACATCTCTGAGCCTTGACCTCCAAATGCTCTAAAGAGCATCACCCTCTGGGTCACATGGTCCGCCCCCCCCCCCCCCGGGACTCCCTTGTTGCAGAGGAGGTGAGGGGTCCTTCTGTCTGGAGGGCTGACTGTTGGTATCATTCCACTAGGGTAACACCAGGAAGGGCCTTTCAAAGCCCAGAAGTCAACCACCCAGGCCTCCCAGCCACATCTTGAAGCATTTTTACTATCAAGAAGGATCTGCATGCAAATTTCAGAATCTGTCTGCCGGCTCTCTTTGCAAAAAGTGTTGGAACCGTGGCATGAAAGGAAATCCAGAGAGACAGGGTAATGGGTGTGGACGACTGCTAATGGGACCCTCAAGTCCCTGGGCTGTCAGCCCTGTCTCCCTTAAGCACACGTTTGGAGTTCAAGTTCAGCGAGGTGGAGGTGTGTTCTGATTTGTTGATTTGGGGGCGGGGGGGAGAAGAAAAACCCAAAGCACTCCTCTTTTGGAGCCTTTGTGTAAACAAAAGAAATCAATATTTTAACCATTCATATATTCAGTGAAGGCAAGAGCATAGTTTCAGACACGAGGTTGTGGGAATGTTATGAACAATTTTTCTCATATGCTAAAAGTTATTTCTTTGTGTTCTGCTATACACAATATGTATTTGGAAAGAAAGACTGACACTGCTTGTGAACGGGCGCGGGGGGGGGGGGGGGCTATTGCTTTACAACTTCTGTTACTATTTTTTTCCAACAATTTTTCCTTCTCAAAATCTCAAGATGGCAAATTAAGCCGGGACTTACAATAGTAATACACCTGGGATATCAGTGTTTACAGTTTGGGAGTCAAGATACAGCCCGTCCCTCAGTGTTGTCTCTAAGGGTGATGTTCCAGGCTCCAGCCTCCCTCCTTTCCTTCACCTTCCCTCCCCTATGTGTCAAGGAAACTCCAATATGTCAGTTTGGCTGTTCTCAGTGGAAACTAGCTATGTAGAGAATTAGAGAGTCCCTCCTCTAATGAGTGTCCTGAACTCTGATCACTGCCGTTGTATTGGTTTTGTTTCAGGAGGCTGTGGTATTGTCGTGTTACCGGATTATAGTCTGAGTTTTAGATCCATTCTGACTAATGTCTACAACTTGAAATCTCTGGGAAGAGAGAATGAGGTTTTCGTCTATTTTCTCCCACAAGGCTTCCGAATTCCTTATGAAAAATTGCTCATGTCTTCCCGGTAAGTTCCAAGTCAATCATATGGAAACATCTAGACTAATCAGCGTGCTGCAGATGGTATATCAGTTATCTTTTGCTACATTAACAGGCCACCCCATAACTTAGTGGGTTAAAACAAGAACCATATAGGGGCGCCTGGGTGGCGCAGTCGGTTAAGCGCCCGACTTCAGCCAGGTCACGATCTCGCGGTCCGTGAGTTCGAGCCCCGCATCAGGCTCTGGGCTGATGGCTCAGAGCCTGGAGCCTGTTTCCGATTCTGTGTCTCCCTCTCTCTCTCTGGCCCTCCCCCGTTCATGCTCTGTCTCTCTCTGTCCCAAAAATAAATAAACGTTGAAAAAAAAATTAAAAAACAAAAAACAAAAAAAACAAGAACCATATATTAGATTCTACAGTCTGGAGGCTGCGTGGAGGCTGGATAGCCCTTCAGCTGCTGTTGCTGGAAGAGCCCAGAGCTGATGGAACATTTCTGTCTGGAGGGGAGTCTGACTTACACGGGACAGCTGATGAGTTTCAGGTTAGCAGAAGCTGCAAACCGTCTTAAAGCCTGAGCTCGGAAGTTCTATAGCATCACTCCCACAAAGTCAGCCCCGATTCAAGGGGTGGAGGAATAAGATCTACCTCTCAATGCCCATAAGGGATGGGAAAAATTGTTATTTGCGGGCAATCCACCACAGTTAAAATACATCTTATCCCTGGAACTTTCCAGAAATGACAATTGCAACCCAAGGTGGCAGGTTGCAGAGAGGAGGCAGCAAGGAGTTGCTCCCAGGGGGTTATGAGGACAGGACACAGCGGCAATTGCGGGGCAAAGTGAAGAGTGGAAGAGGACACCACTGTTGCTCTGAAAGGTGGGACCTCTGGAACCCCTCTCCCATAAGCCAGCTCAGGGACTGGCTTTAGAAAGCGTCAGCAAAACTAGAACTGAAAACGAGAAAAAGCCCTCAAAGACCGTGGAAACCATTTCATGCAGTGTGAATTATTGTCAACACTCTAAGTAGTTAATAGAAACACGATTTTGGTTAGTAGGTAATTCAGCCTGATCAAAGGCAGGAGTGGGGCCACGGACCCTCCATCCCCTTCCAAGTAAGGACTGCAGTGAAATGGGAAACACCAGCAAGCAGATTATGTGGCAAACTGATTTTCGGCAAATCAGTCCGTTATCTGCAGAGCCCTTACAGTTCACAGTGTGCTTTCTCGTTACTTATTTAATGTGGCTGATTTAACTCCATTTCATAAACTGATAGCTTGAGCTCTAACTTCGTGATATTTTCATTTACCCACAGCCACTATTTGTCTTAATCAAGACAAGCAGAGGAGGCCTCAGTTGGAATTTGGACTCGTTTGGGAAGCTTGTGGGCAAGGTCACCAGAAGCATATGCGACCAAAGGAGCCAGGAACACCTAGAAGAATTCAATAGACAGTGCAGTCACATGGGACCAGCTTGGCCCAGTTTAAAAAAAAAAAAAAAAAAAAACATAAAAACACCTATCTGGGTCAAAGGGAAGCTATGGTTCTGAAGAGGGTTTGAGCTTCATATGTGGAATTTAAGAAACACAACAGATGGGGAAAGGAAAGAAAAATAAGATAAAAACAAGGAGGCAAACAGTAAGAGACTCCTAAATACAGAGAACGCACTGAGGGTTGCTGGAGGGGAGGTGGCTGGGGGGATGGGCTGAATGCGTGATGGGCCATAAGGAGGGCACTTGTTGGGATGAGCCCTGGGTGTCATAGGTAAGTGATGAATCACTAAATTCTACTCGTGAAATCTTTTTTATGCTATAGGTTAACTAACTTGGATTTAAATTTTTTTTAATGTCTATGAAAGGAAAAGAGGGTTTGAGCTTGAAATCTGTGACTCTGATTTGAGTCACCTCTGAAATGCACAAGGATTCATATGTGGGGCCTAAGAAGTTAGAAGGCTGAGGGCAAATCGGAGATATCTGGCTGACAAAATCTGGAAGCAGCACAGCAGTGGGGGCCTTTGACCGCCCTAAATGAGAGAGCGGTTTCCCCACAGACCCTGGGCTGCATCTGTGGGGATGACCTGGGGGGACCAAGATCCTCCCTGAACAGGCAGAAGCAAGAGCCACAGAGGTGTGGGTTCTTGCTGTTAACGGGCCACCCTCTGTACTTGTAGCTTGGGGAAACTGGGATTCCAAGGGAAAATAATTAGCGCTGAAAAAGCTGTGTAAATAAAACCACAGCGCATTCATTTACTAATTGTGGTTCTATGTTATGGACCTGAGTCTCTGTTCAGTTTTTGAGATACCCAAAGGAAAATGAGAAAATACACTATTCACTTGAGTGATGGATTACCACGGACTTACCAGGGAACTACGGGATCCCCATTCAGAGGTGTACATACCTTCTTGAAGATAAGGAAATTCTGGAGGCTAACGCAGAACACCGTGTCAGGCGTCTCGCCGATATGTCTTGTGCCCTCATGTGCTGTGAGGTGACTTGGAAATTCACTTAACCTCTATGGTTCAGAGCAGTTGGGAAAGAGAACTAAAAGAATTTTGTTCAGGGATGTCTGGGTGGCTCAGCCAATCAAACATTCGATTCTTGATTTCGGCTCAGGTCATGATCTCAAGGGTAGCGAGACTGAGCCCCAAGTCAGGCTCTGTGCTAACGGTGTGGAGCCTGCTTGAGATTCTCTCTCTCTCTCTCTCTCTCTCTCTCTCTGTCCCTCCCCCACTCATACGTGTGCATGCATGCTCTCTCGCTCACTCTCTCTCTCTCTCTCTCTCTCTCTCTCAAACATTGAAAACAATAGAAGAAATTTTTCATTGGATGGCTTCAACATTTTCTACAAATTCAGTGATCCTCAAGTGGCGTGAAGCCGGAAGTTAAAATTCATTAGTGGACATGAACTTAGAGCAAACATCTGCTGAACTTTCAGGTTAAGGCCTGGTTCTGCTGCAGGCTCTTCCAAGTGCCTGTGGGTTTTTTGGGGGAAAGCTCTTATAAGGCTTATTAAACAAAAGCAAAGCGGTCTCTGCCAGGGTCCCGCAATGTGAGGTCCATCGTTCTGAGACCTCTAAACCCGGCAGGTTTCAAGATGCTCAGAAGCCACTCTTTTCAAGGAACTTTTTGATGCAGAGCCTAAGGCAGCAGCTTGTGGGATGTGCAGATGCGCTGGTCTCTAGGGCATTGTTCTTCTCCTTTGTGCATGCCCCGGTGAGCAACAGAGAGAGAATCGAAATTCCACGGTCAGGCTTTGAACTGAGCCAAACTGTGCACCCAAATCAGCCCAAGCTGCTCTCTTCAACTACAAGCCAAACCAAACCCAAATGCTAGCTAGTTTTCAAAGTTTGTCGCTAACCAAAACAAAGATCTTCCCAAAGCCTAGCAAAAGCCCTAGCTGGGAAAAAAGTCATTGGACCCGTATACATTTTTTTTTTCATGAAAATAAAACCCTGAAATGGAATCAAAATAAAGCATAAAAGTGCTCTCCAAATTGGACAGTTACTTTGCTTGGTTCAGGTGTCTGGTAAATATAAGGTCGCTGTAGCATTCAGCCAGGCAAAGTCTGTTTCTTATAATAATAGCTATCTTCCAGACATGTGACTTATGCCGGAATTCATTCGGTCCTCCTGATACCTATGAGACAGATTCCACTTTTGCCCCCATCTCACAGAGAAGGAAACGAGGGCACAGGGAGGTGAGGAATTTGCCCTTGACCAGCTGACCCACCGGAACTGGGATGCGACTGCTTCCCTGTGCCTCCCCTTGTGCCAGAGGCAGACTTTGAAACTATACAGGAGGGGCCATCACAGAGCAGGAGGCTCCTTAGCAGAAACATCGGCACTGAGGAAGCTTTCATCATGTGTGCAATATGAAATGATATTTTCATTACCCAGTCATTGATGTGGGTTTTTAATTAGGCAGCTAGGAAATGGCTCCTTGTAATTTTATAGCACATATTTAAGCAGATTTGGAACCTTGCAAGACCCCCCTAGGCTCCCATGAGCAAGGTCATAGGCCCTACTCTGGAGCTCCCGGAAATTCAGGATGTGCTTCTCCCTCCTCTGCTCTCCCCTGCTCCCTCTGCCTACCTGCTGTCTCTGACTATCCATGCCTCCCCATACTCTGCCCTCCGGTAAGGAGGCTTAAGGAAGACTATTGTTTGGTTATCCTTGCTTTTGCCTTGGGCAATGCCATTCAGAACTACTTGGCTTCATCTAACTGCCTGTGGGTCCTACTTGGGCCTCTCCCAGGGGACAGCTTTGGCCAGGTGGAACCTTTGATAGTATCTATCCCTGAGGAATTCAAAGCATGTCCCCAGCCCTGTCAACTCCAGGGCCATACCCCGGTGGGGGGGGGGGGCGGGGGCGTCAATAACCGCTGTGCCTTATTCACCTTGGAGAAGGAGAGGGGATTCTTTGCTGAGGCAGGTGGATAAGGATTCTTTGGTGAGTAGAACTGTTCTGTCCACACATGAGCCCAGGACCTTCAGAAATACCTAGGTGAGAGGGATGAGGTGCTGTACTCATATTATTAGGGACTTGGGACTATCGGGACTACTAAGGATTATTAATATCCAATGATGAATATTAATGTGGGTGGGGCTGTATTTGCACCCTGTATTTATGGTGTGGACTAAACTGTTGTAACAAATAGACCCAATACTGGTTTATCTCTTGCTCACATTAAATAAATAGTTCTGGATAGCTGTTCCAAAAGGCACAGTGATTCTATTCCATGTCATTCAAAGACCCAGGCTCCTTCTATCTCATGGCTCTATCATCCTCTAGAGCACTGTTCAGTTGGTGGAAGGAGAAAACTATGGTGGATCATACACGGGAGACTTTATGACCAGGCCTGGAAGTAGGATGCCTCACTTCCTCTCACATTCCATTGGCTAAAACTCAACCATGTGACACATCTTCCCAGCAAGGGAAACCAGGAAATGGATTTAGTTGTGTGCTTCAGAAAAATGGAGAAAGAATTTTGCTGAGCAATTATCACACTTACAGATTGGTGAGAACTGTTAGAGGGGCTCCTGGGTGGTTCAGTCAGTTGAGTGTCTGACTTTGGCTCAGGGCATGATCTTATGGTTCATGAGTTCAAGCCCTGTGTTGGGCTCTGTGCTGACAGCTCAGAGCCTGGAGCCTGCTTCATATTCTGTGCCTCCTTCTTTCTCTTCCCCTCCCCTGCCCCTCAAAAATAAATACATATTAAACAAATTTTTTTAATTAAAAAAAAGAACTGTTGCAACCATTTGAAGTTACTTTTTGAAGTTACTTTATGAAGAATGTAAGGGTAAAAAAAAAAGGAAATCAAGAGAGAAAGATTTAAAAATTATTACTGACCACAATGAACTAAATAAATGTGAAGTTGTTATAGGTTAAAATAACTAGCCCATCTTAAAGAATCCATCTAATCTATCCTAAGAAAGTCGTCCTAAATCTTTCGTACAAAAATTGTTAATTACTGCTTTATGTGTAACAGTTGATGATTAAAGATAAATTCCCACTCCTAGGGGAAAGAGAAACAATCTTGGGTATATCCATTCCTTTAATTACAATATTCTCAGTAAGTAGGCGGCAACCTGAAAATGCTTAGATTAAATGGAAAATGCAGGACAGAAAATTGTATAAACAGTATGATGACTGCTGTGTAACACTAAAACAACAACAACAAAAACCTACACAGATAAAAGGTCAGAATAAATGCATCAAAATAGCCATAGTTGTCTTTAGATTAGGGAGGTCCGGGAGATTTGTTCTTCCTAGATCCTAATTTTCTGTAATATTTAAACATTTCTAAGAGAGGGGCACCTGAGTGGCTTAGATGGTTTAGTGCCCCCCTTTGGCTCAGGTCATGATCTCATGGTTTGTGAGCTCAAGCCCCGCATTGGGCTCTCTGCTGTCAGCACAGAGCCTGATTTGGATCCTCTGTCCCTCTAGCTCTGCCTCTCCCCTGCTCGTACTCTCTCTCTCTCAAAAATAAACATTAAAAAAAAATTCCAAGAGAGTATGCATTGTTTTGTAATGGGGATAGGTTGTAGAAGAGAGAATCAAATGCCCTAAGAGCCCCAACCCTCGTCTATCCTAAGTCAGACCTTCCTCTTGTGTTCTTTTTGTCCCCTGCATACCCCAGAGGACTGATCTAGATTAGACATCACTGTCCTGTCACCCTGGTGCAAAGTAATGCTCATGCTCACCAGTTTACTTGCCACTGACCCAGTAGGTATCCCAGGATCCTCATCTTCCTGTCAGGAAAGAGGGGAGGGGCCCTTGCTCACAGGACCACCATGGCTGGGTCTCCTGGGCTAGGAGAGTCCAGAGTTATAGTTGGTTTTTTTCATCGTGAGGATTTGTTCATGAGCTCCAGCTCTGCTCCTATCAGCCCCCCGTCACTAGCAAAGTCCTTGCCAGGGTCAGGTGAATGCATGTGATGTGTGTTTCTATATGTGTGCACACATGCCTGTGTTCATCCTTGCGCTGACAAGGGTCAAAGACTGAACGTAAGATGTATAGCCAGAAAACTATTTTCTACTCTAATTGATGGATGACTTACATTAAAGTCTTGGGGTGTGGGATCATTATTATTATCTATGGACAAATGGGAGAAGACATTTAAGGTAAGATTCAAAGCAGCAGGAGAAGGAACCAGTGATGTGTGTCTGTGAAGGGCTTGAGATGGGTGCAGGTGCCTGGGAGGAGGGGGGGCATAGCTGGACTTCAGGCAAGATGAAGTGGAGTGCACAAGGGAAAGTGAGAAGGAGTTGAAGGAAGCAAGAGTTGGCTCATGCAGGGTCTTAAAGGTCACAGTGAGAAGTTCGGATTTAATTTTAACTACAGTGAGAGGCCACAAAGTGGTTTTATGCAGAGAAATGCACAAAATGCCTCATGATATGAATTCCATTTTGAGAAGAAAAGCAGTCCCTGGGGGAGCTGTGTGAAGGATGGATTGGTGGAAAGACAGGAAGAACAGTGAGTGGAGATGGTGGAGACCATCTGGTGGAAACCATCTTGGATGGTGGAGACCAATTTGAATGGTGGAGACCATCTCAGATGGTGGAGACCTTCTGGTGGAGACCACCAGAAGATGCTGATGGCCCAGAGGGGGACAACGTCAGTATATGGATTCAAGAATGATTTGGGCCTGGAACTGAAATTTCCAGGGCTTCCTCTTGGACCAGGTCTGAAGAACGAGCAAGAAGGAACAACCAAGGAGGAACCTGAAATTTCCAGCTTGAGTAGATGCCACTGCCCCTGGCTGAACTAAGAATATCAAGATGGAAACAGAAAGAGTCCCACTTCAGATGTATTAAGTTTGATCAAGTAATGAATACTTTTGAATTTCTGGGAAGGACCACAGTTGGATCTGTGACTGAGTATCTGAAATTTTCGGTAGAACATTGAATTCGGGACAGACTGATCCCCAATTACTTTTGGTGTCATTTTCAAAACACCACATCCTAAACTGGAAAGCAGGTTCCTTCTTTGAAGATAGCTACGTGGCAGTGGTATTCACAGACTCGGATCAGTTATGGAAACACTAACAACACCACAGGGCAGACTAAAGAAGCAGCAACTTCAAATGAGAATCCTGCAAAGCCCCCCTGCCGATGTACGACTAGCGTGGCCATGTGTGTAGGAACGGTGAGGACTGGCCCCGGGGGCCACTGCTGGGATCAGTCATTGTCTCCAGCTCCGTTCCCACTTTCGAGCTCAGCAAAACCCCAAATGCATTTGGGCCCCCAAACTCCCTTTCTTCTGCATGGAAGTCCCTATAGATTTCGAGGAAATCTGTAACCGATTTGTGAACAATCTGCCTACCCTGGAGCAACTTTGTCACAAAATATAGTATTTTCACATTCTTGTGGAAACCACTGATGTGTGTGCCCCTGCCCCACCACCCCCCTCCCCAGCACACTCCCACCCCACCAATCAGGGCCTCTTTCCACACATGTAACTGTTGCAGAATGGATGCCAAACCCAGCAACTGGTTATCTCCAAAATAATTTCCATCTTCCATGGGGCCATGTGTTTCAGGGGAGTAGTTAGGGGAAGGTATACCATAAATTAGAACAGCTTATTTTCAGAAGCCACGTTTTAGAAACTTGATAGCAGCTCTGTGTTCTTGATAACTGTGATCCTTGGAGGGCCTCACACACGTCTCTGTTGATGCTGGACTGGATGCTCCCAGATTAGCTAGTTGGATCAGTCGAGGGGCTCAAGCTTCTTTCCTTGTATTCTGGGATCATGGAAACCCCAAATGCTCCCCCGCACCCCTTCCCTCTGGGTTGAAATTCTGTGTATTGCAGATAAATTTTAGCCATCTGTTTCTGATTCATTTACCCCAACTCATCATGATATTTGTTTTGCAAGAGATATTCAACAGCTAAAAAGTTATTTTCAGATTTTTCATCAAGAACGGCATACATCTTCTCATGTACAAATAGAATCTCCGCTCTTGTTAAAAACAAATACCGGAGTCCCTACAATAGAGAAACCAAGATGGTGAGAACAGAGGCTCAGAATCTGCCTACGCGAACGGCCCCCGTACTTGCTAAATTCTCGTTGCCGGGGAAGGAGGACCCACTCCTTCGGCATTCTAGGCTTCACTCCTGGGCTGAAGGTGGGGGAGAGGGGAAGGAGACAGAAGACACTTTCCAAGTGATCATCCTAGAGTCACGTGCCAAAGGAAGCAGACAGGCCGCAGAAGCGCTGCAGTGGCAACAGAGAGTGAGGGAGCTCCTAGCAGATGAGACAGTGATGCCAGCGGAGGGCAGTCCGTGGAGTCCCCACCCCACCCCCCAACGGGAACAAAGCTGCTGTGAGATGGCTTCTCTGATTACGGCAGACGCCCTGCCTCATTCCAGAAAGACTTTGAGACTACTTATAATAAGTGGCCCAGATGCCCCCATACTGGCAGTGCATTGGAAGGGCAAACTCTCCTAAGAGGAGGACATCTTTACCCAGCCAGGCCTTCTCCCTGGTGGTGGGGCCTCAAGAGGAACGAGATGCACAGGTCCCTCAGGCCAGACGCAGGCGCTGGCTCCGGTGGCTTGTCATTTCCATGGTGGTAATGAGGTCTCTGTGACCCTGATGTTCTGTTGCCCGTCTGCATCTGGCTGCAGCCACAGCCAGGGGGACGAGGGTCCAGCTCCCGTCACCACCAGCGTGTCTGGCAGACCCGGACTGAGGCACAGGGAAACACTGAAGCAGGGGCAGAGGAGGCAGGCGCCATCTGGGACCAATTAGAGGCTGACTTTTATCCCGAGGCCTCTATAAACCATCCATCAGGGAGGCAGAAAGAAAAAAGCACAACCTTCTTTCCCTTTTTATTTATTTATTCTCTTCTTTGTTTATAGTGACAGTGGTCAGTTTCCCTGAAAGGAAATCACTGAAAATTACAGGGTGTTTGGTTGGGCTTTTTAAAAATTAATTTCCTCTATTTTTGTATGAATTTGATTTGCTCTCATTCCCTTCCACTAACTCATGCTTAGTGAAAAATCTCTTTTGATTTGTTCTTAATGTGGAAAATGTTGGCAGTTCCACATGGCAATTGGAAATAATCTGTGGAGCACAAACCAGGTAGAGCTTTCCCAGAGTGAGGAGATGGTCTCTCAGAGGGGAGGCCGTGGACGGAGCCCCTCACCCGGCCTTGGCCCCAGCTCCAGGAAGCCTCTCCTCCAGCTCCTCCTGAAGCCCAGCACCACCCCCCAACCCCTACCAGTCAACACCTTGCCCCCGGAAGCTTGCTCTGTTTCTCCCCCTCGTGGCTCCCTCCTCTGTGTGGTCAAATCATCCTTTCAAAGAACATCCCCCATTAAAAGCCAGTTCTCTTGCAAGGTGTCTCCTCTTGCCCCCCAACTGGAAATTCACTCTTCTGAAATGACCTCAAGATGCTGCCTCCTGAGATGGGATGGATGCTACAAGCCCAACGTAAAAGATCTTCGGGGTTCAAAACACGTCCCGCGTCCTACTTCCTCACAAAAACCAAGCTCTCGGCCGTTGGGCCTGAAAAAGAGGCAGTGGCTTCCAAGGCAAATGCCAGGAGCCGGGCAAGATCGCCTGAGGGAGATTCAGAAAACCTGGTTCTGGACCCCGTTCCGCCATATACTGGCTGGGTGACCTTGGACAGGTTACTGTACCTCCCAACACTTCAGTTTCCTTAAGGAACATTATCGTCGTTGTGACTATTGTACCCTGTCCTGTGCCAACTTGGTGCTAAGCTCTTGACTCACTTCGCCTTACTTCATCCTCACAACCAGCCCGGAAGGTAGGCATTTTTTTGGTCCCCGTTTTACAGATGAGGAAACTGAGGCACTGGGAGATTAGATTGTTTTTTGTTTTTTGTTTTTTGTTTTTTGTTTTTTTTTGAGAATTGAAACCTGGGATTCAAACCCAGATTGCCTGATTTGGAAGCACGTGCTCATAACCAGCCTGGTTTGATTCTGCCCGTCTCCCAATAAAAAGGGCTATTAATTGTGGGGCATGTGTACCTTTCTATGTGTTTTCTGCGGCTTATATCCTTCATCCCTCACAAAGCCCTTTGAGACAGTCTAGCAGGAAGGGGGGAGGACCAGGACTTGAGTGTGGTCAGTGAGCCCGAGGTGCGCACACCAACACCGGGCAGAGCGGGGAGGTGGCAATGAAAAAATGTTTCACTCGGATTGTTATTTGGAAACCAAGAGTGGTCATCCCCGGAGCAGCACCCAAGGAGCCGGGGGTTCAATTCCGGAGGCATCAGAGGGCCTTGTCGAAGGCTCTTCTGCAGAGGATAATTTAAACAAGCTGTGTCTTTGGCACCCATGCCTCAAAGCCAATCTGAGCAGTGCCTTCGTGCCTGCCTGGCTCATTTCCTCAGGCTTCTTCTTTGGCGGTAGTTAAGCTCCTATAGAAATGAGCCGTGGGCCCTACGGGCGAAGGGGAGATCCACACAGGTGCTTCCAGACCCCAGGAGATGCCCTTGGTGGTGGACACGCCCCCTCTCTGGGGGGCAGCCTGCTCCAGGACTCCAGCCAAGCCAATGGCCTCATTGCTGGGCTGGCTGCTGCCCGTCACAGGGCACACCACCTGCCCACTGAATTTTAGATTCATCTGGACACCCGCCCCCCCCCCCCCGCCCTTGTTACTCACACAGAGCACTCCAGTGTGGTATGAGCGCTTCTCTCCAGCTTTTCTGCCATTTCATTGTGGTGGCTCAACCCACGCGTGTTCCTCAAGTCAAACATGGTCGAGTACAGGGATGTGACACAGATACCCCAGAAAAACCTGGGACCTGGAACAAGACCGCCTCCTAGGCTGGAACAGCGCGGGTTCACCCACCGGTGGGTGCTGGAGTCTGTGAATATGATGATATTTGGGCACAGGTAGACGGGTGCACAGTGCCCATCACTACAGAGGAGGGAGGCACACAGGTCTTAGCCAGAGTGCCAGGCCCAGTCCACTTGCTGTGTGGCCTCAGGCAAGTTACTGAGCCTCTCTAGGCCTTGGTTTCCTACCTGTAACATGGGGCTAATAAGAACGAACTTCCGGGGCACCTGGGTGGCTCAGTCGGTTAAGCGTCCGACTTCGGCTCAAGTCCCGATCTCACAGTCGGTGAGTTCGAGCCCTGCGTCGGGCTCTGTGCTGACAGCTCGGAGCCTGGAGCCTGCTTCGGCTTCTGTGTCTCCCTCTCTCTCTGCCCCTCCCCTGATCATGCTCTGTCTCTCTCTGTTTCTCAATAATAAATAAATGTTAAAAAATTAAAAAAAAAAAAAGAACGAACTTCTGTTCCACCAACACTTACATTGTGGTTACTTTGTGCTAGGCACCATTCTACGTGCTGTACGTGCAGTAGCTCATTCAGCTACATATCAGCACGATAAGGTAGGTGCTGTTATCCCCACTTACAGCTGAGAACACTAAGGTCCAAGAAGTCACTGGCCCAAAGATGTAGGCCGGCTCACAGATGCTCAGCAAGTGGTAGTTCCTGCCACGGGAAGATAGTGTTTGGACACGGCAGGACATTGCAGGCAGCAGGTGGCAGAGTAGGGGCAGGGGCAGGTCTTGCTCCCGGAGCAGAGCAGGAGGCAGGGACGAGCTCAAAGTTCTGGGACTGGAGAAGGTCTAAGAAAGAGCAAGGCCAAGCCAGCGCTGGGGACGCAGGTGGGCAGGGGGTGTGAGAGACACAGGCCTAGCTCAGGGGGTAGACAGAGGCTAGAGCTGATCTGGCAGCCAGGGCTCGGGGGAAGAGGGCTGTGGAGGTGGGAGCAGGCCAGGCAGAGGGTGGAGATCAGCTCTATTTGTTCTGTGACTCTTTCCAATTGCTGAGCAACACCAAACAAAGGTTGGGTCAGCAAATCTCCAGCAAGGAAAAAGGTCCATTTCCTCCTGGTTTCTCCCATTTACTTAGAACTAAAAAAGGAAAGTCTTTATTTTGAAAATGTACTACTTGTCCTCCACACTGACATGCAGACTGCAGCCAGAACCCTTCTTCCTCTCCTCCTTTCTGGGGGACAAGGGATGAGGAGGCTTTGGTTTTCCTTTCTACATTTATTTCTGCCCTTTAAAAAGGTTAATCAGTATCCCTTTTCCCTGTCCTGACAAAACAAGGACCTTGAAAGGCTTTAACTGTTTAACCCCCTTATCTTCTGTGTCATTATCTTCTGGGATGTTTTTTGTTTTTAATTCCCCCTACTTTGAACCAGTTATTATTTTAAAAATCAATCTTTTTTCCTTCCTTCCTTCCTTCCTTCCTTCCTTCCTTCCTTTCCTACCTCCTTCCCTCCCTCCCTCCTTTCTTTCTTTCTTTCTTTCTTTCTTTCTTTCTTCTTTCTTTCTACATTTATTTATGTTTGAGACAGACAGAGGGAGGGAGGGAGGGGCAGAGGTAGGGAGACAGAGGATCCCAAGCAGGCTCTGTGCTGTGAGTGTAGAGCCCGAGGCAGGGCTCCAACTCACAAACCAACCATAAGATCATGACCTGAGCCGAAATCAAGTGTTGATCACTTAACCAACTGAGCCACCCAGGTGCCCCCAAATCAATCATTATTTAGAATTAATCAATATTTACCAGTTTCCTTGTGTACCATTTTTTACCTGCATCTCCTTTCCTTATAGGCTCAATTTCCTGTTTCCTGGAGTCTGTCCTTTAGATCTTTGAAGGGGGGGGGGGGGGCGGTGTCTGTGAGTTGTAAATTCTCTTAGTCTCTGCATTACTGGAAAAATCTATATTTTACTTCCTTAAGTGATAATTTATGCATAGAATTTTAGGTGGAGTTATTTCCCTTCAATGTGTTTAGGATATTATTGCATGTTTTCTGGCCTTCCTTGTTGCTGATGAGAAGTCTACTATCCGTCTGTTAGTCCCTTAAAGGTGACTTACCTTTCCTTTCTAGTTGCTTTTGTTATATTGTCTTTATCTTGGTGTCCTGGGGAATGAATTTATTTTTATCTAGCTTACTTGAATATGCATGTCTTTAATAAATTCTAGAAATAATTTCGCAATTATCTCCAAATATTTTCCCCCATTCTCTGAGTTGACTTTCTCTGCAGCCCCTATGTGTGGCATCTATCTATCTTCCAAGACCCTTCACCTCTTTTCCATATCTTCCATCTCCTTGTGTCACTGTACTCCAATCTGAGTAATTTCCTCAACCTGTTTCCCAGTTCACCAATTCTTTCTTCAGCTATATCTAATCTGCTGTCTAACCAGCCCATTGAGTTTTTTGGATTTTTTTGGTTCTTCTTTTTTATTTTTAATGGCTGTATTTTTTTATTTCTAGAAGTTCTACTTGGATCAATACTGAGGGTAACTTTTTCTTAACTACTGTTTTATATTTTTGATATGTTGCCAACAGGTGATAATAGATGATGATGGTCATAGAGGACGCAGGCAGGGAGTTTGTTCTTTAAGAAGATAGTTCATTGACTTTCTTACTTCAAGTGGTGTGACCTTAGAGTTTCAAATAAAAGTATGCCCATGCTGGACTCACTGCCCATAACCATACCTTTCTAGTGTGACTCCCATAGTACAAAGTCCAGGACACTAAAAACTATACTTCCAAGACTCCCTTTCAGCCAGAATTTTAGAAGACAGTTAAGTTCCACCAGTTAGGTGCAGAAATGAGACAGAAGCCTCTTTCCAGATGTTTTTGGCTGTTTTCTGCTGGGAAGCAAGGTTATGAAGACACAGGGTCCAATTCCACTTACATGATTTTGGAAAAGCAGTTCAATAACTGTACCAGCTGAATATAGGTTTCCAGTGTCCAATGATCACATTCCTGGGTGTTTATGAGCAATATTGGTGATGATGACTGCTTCCTGGTCTGGTTTCCTGATTCCTGGGTCAGTTACTGAGGTGGTTCCTGATCTCCTGATCTACCTTCTCCCATCTTCCTGATTGGCAGGTCATTTCAACAGTGTTCTGGGAGAACTTTCTGGTGGTCAAGCTGACAGCCTCCCCCTCTAACCCTTACAAAGATTTCCTACGCAACGATTTCATAGTATTAAACCTCATTCTACCTAAAAATACAGAGTGCTTTCTGTTTCCTTGCACTGAACACTGCATACCATACTATAATGTCAAAAGTAAGTCTCTTTACAAGCATAGTTAAGCTGAAATACCTTTTATTATATAGCGTTGGAAAGAGCAAATGCTTTAGAGACAGCCAGCCATATCTGGATTGAACCCTTCTCTAGTTTCTGCCTTTATGGCTCAGGGAAAGTAACTGGACCTCTCTGTGCTTCAGGTTTTTTCTTCTGTAAAGTTACAATATCTCATTCATAGGGTTGTTAGAGAATGAAATGAATTTGTGTATGGGTCATTCACAGAATGATGTATAGAAAAGGGACTTAATGAGAGGTAGAAAGAAACGTTGAGATGATCTTTCTCCAGGGCAAAAATTTAAGATCAGGAAAACTTTAAGAATATAAGTTTCCATCAATCCTAACCTAATATCTCTCATTTTTGTTCTTTTATCTCTTTTTAGCTTTATAGCGGTCTTTCAAGTGAGGCCTTCTATTTCTTTCTCCAAATTACCTGGTTGGTGTTAAAAACCTCCCAAGTGACCATGTTTTGCTATAAATGTTATGCTTAACAAAGCGTAGTTTTCCAACTACCGACTCTCAAACTACCTTAGGCCTCAGTTCTCTCTAAAACATAATGGAAACAGGCAAAATGCTGGAGACGTAGTTGATCGTAGCCAGAACCCCTCAGATCTAACGTGCCAAATCCTGCATAGACTCTCCAAAATCTCTTTAGGAGAATAAATCACTTCGAATTTGCATTTGTACAATTTCAGAATAAATGCCAAGCATAGTACTTTCTTTTATATGCAATGAATTTCTCTTCCTCTTATACCTTTATATGGACCACAGATGCGGAGCACCACGCTCAACTCACAGCACTTGGTCACTGGGCAGTCGGCAAGGTGTAGCCCTCGTTCTGTGGATTCCCCATTTCCTGCCCCCAGTCGTCTGCCCCCAACTCCAACCACTCTAATGTGTTTCATGTATATCCTTGAATTTGTATACTTATGTCTAAGTACTAATATGGCATTTAAGGGTGCAAATATTTACTTTGTATAAATGAGGTCCTGTGAACCTCGTTCTGTTTCTTATCCCACCCCCTCCCCCCATCAAACACCATGCTCTTAGGATATATCCACATGGTTCCATGCTTCTCAGCTATACAGTACTCCTTAGAGAGCATTCACTCCATTGTCTACACTGGGGTTTCCTCTACCCCCCACTTCCACAAACAATCTGTGGTGAGCAGGATCCTACATATTCCCTGATGGACCTAAGGGATGAATTCACTGGGCTACATGTGCAGGAGGGGGACTGCTGAGACATGGGGCGCAAACACACTTCATTGACTGAGTATCACCAGGTAGCTCTTCAACATGAGTGCACCTATTTGCACCTCCACCAAGGGTACACAAACTTCCTATTTCCCCAGAGCCATGCAACTTTGGCATTATCTAACTTTTCAATGTTGACATCTCAGTGTGTGTGAAGTGATACATTATTGTTGATTTGCTTTGAATTTCTCTGGTTTCTGTTGAGTTTGAGCATCTTTCCACACAGACAGATAGCTTCTTCTGCCATGTGGGTCTCCCTTTTCTGTAAATTTCCCATTCACATCATTTGCCTGTTTTTTTTCTATTTGGGTTTCCTATATAAAATCTATTAAGGTATATTACCATTGGGTAAGACAGATCAGCCCCTTTTGCTCATGTTTGGTTGACATAATTATTTTTGGACCTCTATGTCTCCACAAGAATTTTAAAATAAATATATTGAGTTTCTTAAAATATTCAATGGATTTTTATATTAGGATTGTATTGAATTCATAGATCATTTAGGGAAGATATTTCAAACTAATGTTATGCAATGCCATCTAAATGTTTGGAATGTCTTTCCCAGTTATTTAGATTTTCTTTGGAATCTCTTAGAAGAACTTTAATTTTCTCCCATGGTATATTCTTTAAATTAGATTCTGGATACTTCAGTTTTTCTGTTATTAACAATAATATTTTATTTTCTATTATGTTCTTAGTTGACTATTGCCAGTCTAGAAAGAATGCTATTAGTTGATATTTTTGTAAGTTAAACTTGTATCTAGCAACCTTGCTAAACATCCTTATCAGTTCTATGAGTTTGCTGATTATTTTGTGTTTTTTTTTTCTTCTAATTTACGGGTAAGGACAGCTATTTCTTCTCTGCTAATCTTCATGCCTTTTCTCATTGTTGTCTCGTTCCATTGTGGATTTTCAGCAGGGAGGGGAAGGTATTTATAGGTTTTATCAGAACCAATACTTTGCTGAGCATAGCAGCAATAGTGAGATCCTTGTTTTGTTCCAATATTAAAAGGGATCTGTAAAGTTTAAACATGACATTTACTATAGATTTTTGATGTATCTGACCTTTATTGAGTTGAGAAAGTACCCACCTATTTCTAGTTTGTAAAGAGGTTGTCTTAGTCCTTTCCACTGCTCTAACAAATTACCATTGACTGACTGGGTGGCTTATAAACAACAGAAAATTATTTCTCATAGTTCTGGAGAGTGGAAGTCCAACATCAGGACCCCGGCATGGTCAGGTTCTGGTGAGAGCCTTCTTCCAGATTCCAGACTGCCAACTTCTCACTCTGTCCTCTAGTGGTGAAAGGGGTAAGGGATGCTTCCGGAACCTTTCTATATAGGCATTAATCCCACTGATGAGGATGGAGCCCTGTGGTCTAATCACCTCCCAAAGTCTCTGCCTCCTCATACCATCCCCTTGGGGGTTAGGATTTCAACATACGAATTTGGGGCTTGGGCGGTGGAATCAAAATTCATCCTGTAGCAGAGATTTTGTTTTCTGATCACATGTAAGTGTTGAAATTTAGAAAGTGCTTCTTTTGCAACTATGATGAGGTGATAATGTGATTCTTTTTGTCCTTTATCCGTGAATATGAGGAATTATACTGATGGAGTTTTCTGGTTTTGAACCATCCTTTTCTTCATGATTAACTTCTACATAATTGGGATTATGTGATGTCATTTTTAAAGTAAGATGTTGAGCTGGGTTGGCTCATACCTGGAATTTTAAAAATTTATTTTATTTATTTATTTCATTTTTTTATATGAAATTTATAGTTGAGATACCACCTCACACCTGTCAGAATGGCTAACATTAACAATGCAGGCAACAACAGATGTTGGCGAGGATGCGGAGAAAGAGGATCTCTTTTGCATTGTTGGTGGAAATGCAAGCTGGTGCGGCCACTCTGGAAAACAGTATGGAGGTTCCTCCAAAAACTAAAAATACAACTACCCTATGACCCAGCAATTGCACTACTAGGCATTTATCCACGGAATACAGGTGTGCTGTTTCAAAGGGACACATGCACCATCATGTTTATAACAACACTATCAACAATAGCCAAAGTATGGAAAGAGCCCAAATGTCTATCAATGGATGAATGAATAAAGAAGATTATATACGATGGAGTATTACTCGGCGATCAAAAAGAATGAAATCTTGCCATTTGCAACTACGTGGATGGAACTAGAGGGTATTATGCTGAGTGAAATTAGTCAGAGAAAGACAAGTATCATATGACTTCACTCATATGGGGACCTTAAGAGACAAACCAGAGGAACATAAGGGAAGGGAAACAAAAAGAATATAAAAATAGGGAGGGGAGCAAAACAGAAGAGACTCATAAATGTGGAGAACAAACTGAAGGTTACTGGAGGGGTTGTGGGAGGGGGGATGGGCTAAATGGATAAGGGGCACTAAGGAATCTACTCCTGAAATCATTGTTGCACTAGATGTTAACTAATTTGGATGTAAATGTTAAAAAATTAAAAATAAAATAAAAAATAATAATAAAATAAAATAGGACCAGGAGTCAAACCTATAATTTTCATCACATAGAATTATTCTACGTTTGTCTGAACATTAATAATTATTATAATTACTTCTTGAGAAATCTTATTAATAATCATAACCGTCATAACCATCAAATAATTAAAAAAATATGAAATGTATCGTCAAGTTGGTTTCCATACAACACCCAGTGCTCATCCCAACAGGTGTCCTCCTCAATACCCCTCACCCACTCTCCCCTCCCTCCCACCCTCCCATCAACCCTCAGTTTATTCTCAGTTTTTAAGTGTCTCTTATGGTTTGGCTCCCTCCCTCTCAAACTTTTTTTTTCCCCCTTTCCTTCCCCCATGGTCTTCTGTAAATTTAACTTCCAGGCTGAACATATTCTTTGAGCATCTGTACTGGAAACAGAGTTCAAGTCACAAAACCGTACGTCACAGTTCTTGCTCAACTTTAAGAAATCATCAATGAGGATCTGGCGGAGAATTAAGACTCGTAAAGGACATCAGGCTTATAGTAAAACAAAGACATTTACTGTATTAATTGGGCTTAAATGTTCTCTTTGAGACAGAAAAGCTGCTATGGTCTGAATGTTCATGCCCACCTGTACCCCAAATTCATATGTTGAAATCTTAACCCTCAAGAGAATGGTATTAGGGGGGTGTGGATTTGGGGGTGATGAGGTTCTGAGGGTGGAGCCCTCCTAAATGACATCAGTGCCCTTATAAAAGAGGCCCAAGAGAACTCTCGTACTCCTTTCACTCACAGGTTATAGCAAAAAGAAGGTCATTTGTGTATGACCCAGGAGGTGGAGCCTCGCCAGCCAACAAATCTGCTAGTGCCTTGGTCTTGGAATTCCCACCTCCAGGACTGTGAGAAATCAGTTGTTGTTGGTAAGGCACCCGGTCTGTGGTGTTTTTGTTATAGCAGACTGATAGGACTGAGACAAAAGTTGACGACAGGAGAAGAGAGAAAAATCGTTGAAGTCACCAAATTTTCTTTTTTCCAACCATGACTCTCAATAAGCGGTCTTGCCATATTCTATCAGTTTTCATTTCTTTTCATTCCGTGTTTCTTTTATTTCTGTTTTTATTTTTTTATCTTCCTCACCTCAAAGACCTGGCAAAATTGCCAAAAAGTTCCAACTTTTCCCACGTATCCTAGAAGGCAGGTTTCTGCGTGCAGAGGGGTAAACTCTTCATTCCCAACATCTCCAGGTCAGGGAGAGAGGACGGAACGAGCAAAGCAGGAACCTGTCCTTTTTTTTTCTCACGAAGGCAACACTTTTCCCTGGAGGAGGGAAGACCTCTCTGGCCCTTGCTGGCTTCTCTGAGCCGCATATCCTCGGGGTGCATGGTGGAGACACACAAGCTGAATTAGGTGAGCATGTTATCTTGCACATCCACTCTATCTATAATCTCGGGGCGCCTGGGCGACCCAGTCGTTTAAGCGTCCAACTTCGGCTCATGATCTCGCCGTTCCTGAGTTCGAGCCCTGCACTGGGCTCAGAGCCTGGAACCTGCCTCGGATTCTGTGTCTCCCTCTCTCTCTGCCCCCACCCAGCTCACACTCTGTCTCTCTCTCTCTCAACATTAAAAAAAAAGACCTTTCTAATCTTTTGATGGAAAATAACAGGTATCTTTCTCCTGAATTTCTCTGATCCCCTCCAAGTCTCCAGCTTTCTCAGGACTATGTCCCACTAACCCTGTGCAGACCACTTCTCAGAAATGAAGAGGCACTTAGGAAGCTGGGGGCGGTCAGGGCATGAAAATCAACTCTCAGTGCATCTCCTCCTGGACAGGGTGTCTGCAGAATCTCCCTCAGTGGAAGGAGCCTCACGTTGTCATGTTGGTAACAGGTCCATCAAGCAGTGTTAAGGGGCCACTTACAAAGTGTCAGGCGCTGTGCTGAGAGTGTTAAGCCATGATCGCATTGAATTAATTGACCAATCTGATAGGCGGGGCTTGTCATCCCCCTTGACAGATAGCAGAGCTACAGCTCATCAAGGTTAAATAATCCCCTCAAGGCCATACTGCCGTGTGAGGGGAAGTGGGGGAGAATTGAAACCTGGCCTCAAGCCGGTTTTAGTGCCACTCTTAAGCTATTTAAGCCACATGACGGAGCTGTGCAGACATCTCAGAAGAGAGAGCACCAGAAAGGAAGTCTGGACACCCATCCCATCTCTGCCTCCCTGGCTTGTGGGACTCTCTGAACTGCAGTTTCTTCCTCTATTCAGCAAGCAGGCCAAGTAGGTGACTTTTAAAGGCCCTTCTAGCCGTGCTTTTCGGGCCAAGAAAACATCACATGCGTTTTCACACGAAATTCCCCCAAATTCCTCACACCCAGAGTCAAGTGGCCTACATGGAAGAGCCTCCAATTAACAGCTCTGTGGACCCTGGGTGTGGGTGAGCCACTTTCCAGGGCAAAGAGGCCAAAACCCTCCCCACAAGCAAAGACCACCAACGTGTTCTCCAAACCTGTGTTCTGAGTGGCTGGCCTCTCAGCCACTGATGGAAATCTGCAATTAGCTGTTTTAATCCCTAAAATAGCTCCGCTACCGTTGTAGACCGTCGCAGAGGAGAAGAAAAAACCAAACAACAAAAAACCCAGGGGCCACCACAGTAAGGTCAGGGAGGAGTTAGCGACTCAGGTCTCCCAGTGCCAACCTTCTACTTGAGTTGTGTGTGGTTGCCGATAATGTTCTGATTTCCAGAGAGCTGACAGCTGGGACGAACGGCTGCTTAACCTGATTAGATATGCCTCAGCCACAGACTCTGGGGCCACGGACAACTGCTCATTTGAAATGCATGCCACTGAAAGAATAAAGGGCGGCCTCAAACAGACAACACATTCTTGGATGCAAACCTTATGGTTTCTACACAGCCAAAAAAAAAAAAAAAAAAAGTTTATAACCGCCTGGGGTTCCTTTTCACAGAATATTCTTTGTCGAAGAGTGTTTAGAACAACTTGTAACTTTAGCACTTTACTGTAATTGCATTGTCCTTGTCATTTAGGACCAAGTGGTGTGTGAGGAACCCAGGGCGCGGGGCGGGGGGAGAGGGGGGCTCTCCAGAGCTACTGAGTCCCTCTGTTCAGTCCACTCTGTGTTCCCTCCCATCCTGGGGGTGGCTCCCCACCTTTCCCGTCAGGATCCCCGGGGCAGCCAAGAAGCTCTGTTACTGTTTTGCTGCTGCTTGTTAGGACCGCAGAGCATCTATTTTACCAGCAGCTGGAGTCACGGCCTGGAGGACGTCTCCTTGGTGGTGCACGGGCCTTCTGTTCTAGATGCGGTTCTTAGTAGCACAGTGCCTCACAGGACGTCTCCGGGAACAGACCCAATGGTCTGGCGCAGCCCCGTGGGAGGATGGTGGGAGGGGTCAGAAGGGCTTCTTTGTGTATCTTTATGGTGCACCTAAATGTCTGTACAAAATATTCTGGTGTGAGCTCACACTGTTGGCCTGGTATTGAGAGCAACTCGTCTTTAGGGTTCCCTCCTGGAGGGACAGGCTTTTCCTCTCTGCCCATCTCTCAGGGAAGCACGGTGGCCCATGGTCCACGTGAAAAATGGAGGCACACGTCAAACTCATAGGGACAACGGGGGATCCGTTCTTCACCAGCCACACATCAGAGCCAAGCACACGTACTGTGGCACATCAGTTAGCCTTCTACACTCGGACACTTCGTTCAAAAAGTAAAACCTACTCAATGGCTGACTATAAACCGTGAATACGAAACCTTCCTGTTTGCTTCTCTCCAAATGATAGACTTTTGCAAACTTCTTTTCATAGGCCTCCCTGCTTTCCCTCTCACCAGAGTGGTGATGAGCACAGAGGGGAGAATCTAACTTGGAGGTATGGAGTATCCATACCTTGGAACATCTCATTTGGTTGTATGGAATACGGGAGAATCTAATGTGGGTTTGAATCCCTGCTCAGTCTGAGTCTCCCTTTCCTTGTCAGTTCTCCTGATTTTTTCCGGGTGAAAAAATTGGGGGATAACATGAGTATCTCCTCACAGGATTGTTATGAGATTCAATGTGTGTAAAGCACTTAGCAGAGACCTGACTCACGTTATAGGCTGAGTGAATCTGAACTATCATTATTATCAATAACCCATCCTCTACCCACTCATCAACTTTGACTTTGCTCGAACCCCTCTTTGATCACTTTCCTGGTTTAAGTTTCCCACATGGAGGCATTATTCTTCCCTGTACTGTAGCTGTTTGGGGACTTGCCTCATTCCCTTATTAGATAGTCATAAGCCCTTGATGGCAGGAATTGGGTCTGATTCATCTGCATTCCATGCAGAGCTTCTCACATAGAATGTGCTAGTTATGTGCCAACTCCTACTCAAAAACCCTCCAAGATGCTCCAGAGATTCAGGCTCCTATCTTGATGTGATAGGGTCTTCACTTAGAGCCCCAACTGTGCCTTGAATTCCTACCACCTCCCACATCTGCTCATGCTGCTGATGTCGCTTAGAACCCCCCTTCCCACCTCTACCTCTTGAACTCTCCTTCATCCCTCAAAGCCCAGCTTAAATCACACACTCTCAACGACATATCCCAGAAGATAACAGTCAGATGGGCTTCTTCCTGACTCTCATCTCCTGTAAAATTTGACTTCAGTTCAGGAGTCAGCAAATTTTTTCTGTAAAGGATCAGATGGTAAATATCTTTGGATTTGTAGGCCATATGATCTTTGTTGTAATTATACAACTCTGCACTCTGCAAAAGCAGGCATAAATAATACGTTAGTAAATGGTATGGCTGTGTTTCAATAAAACTTTATAGAAATAGGTAGCAGGCCAGATTTGGGCTGCAGGCTGTAGTTTTCCAACCTCTGTTCTAGGTTCCTATAGTGTTCATCACAGGCTGCCTTTATGTTATGGTTTTTTGAGGTCAAATCTCTCAACTTCAAGAATAAAAATTCCTTAAGGGCAGGGACAGAATTTTTTCTCTTGCCCTCACTCATAACAGGCACGTAGAAGAAATTACTTATTAGATATCTGAAGGAAGACCAGAAGAATAGGGTGGGTGAGAAGGCTTGATGGGTCTGGGAGACAGATACCCAGAAGACAGGGACACACTGAGGAACTGAAGATATGGAGACAGTCAGAAAGATAGAGAGATACAGAGGTGAAAGTAAAGACAGACGAGGCTAGAAACAAGCAAAAGAGCTCACAGCAGAATCTTCCCAGCGCAAAGGTGTAAGAACAGTGTTATGGGCTGAATTGTGCACCCCCCCCCCATTCCTATGTTGAAGCCTTAACTCCTAGCACCTCAGAATGTGACTGTATTTGGAGACAGGGCCTTTAGAGAAGTCATTAAGCTAACATGAGGCTGACAGGGCCTCAGTCCAATCTGACTGGTGTCATTATAAGAAGAGGAGATTTAGACACACAAAGAAACACCAAGATGTGTATGCCCAGAAAGGTGACCATGTGTAGACACAGAAGGTGGCCATCCCCGAGCCAAGGAGAGAGGCCTCAGGAGAAACCAGACCTGCCAAAACCTTGATCTTGGACTTACGGCCTCCAGAACTGTGAGGAAATAAATTTCTGTTGTTTCAGCCACCCAGTCAGTCGTATTTTGTTAGGACAGCCCTAGCAACTTACAGAGGGAAAAGCCAATTAGAAAAACAGAAGGAAGGCCCCAGTAAATGTTAATGATTTCAAATATTTTGCCTGTTATTCCTCAACAACTTTAGCTTTTTGAAGACATTAAGGTTTTAGTCTGTTGGGAGGTGAGCATAGTGGGGAGTTAAGTACGGATTCAGTTTCCAAGTCCCGGGTTTCAAGTTTGTAGCTCCAGGCTTACATTTCTAACACTGTCAAATCCTGATGATTCTGACAAGCTCTGCCCTGGCCAGTCGCCCCACAGTGTTCCAGAAACATTTCTTGCATGTCCACTCAAAGTTAATCACCTAAATACCTGCCATTTCTCATGGACTTTTGAAGGGTTTTGTTTGCTTTGTAGAGTTGAAGGAAAGTATTTGATTTTTCTCCCCTTGTATAAACTCCAGTTGGAAGAAATACTTTTATTTTCTCCTCTAGGTTTATTTTGTTTAGCAAAAGCCATTAGAACTAGCTTTAGTTCTACATTTTTCTCGTCTGCTTGCAAAGTATGTCGACATGGTGCTTGAATTTCAATGGGTTGGATTGTTTTGAATGACTTCTGGTGTTTTTGTTTCCAGTTGCCCCAGTACTGGTTGTTAACCAGGTGACCAGGTGAATGAGTTAATTAGTAATAGGTATTTTCACTAAGTACAAGTTTAAGTATGCATATTGAAGTTGCAAACCTAGTGTTCCCACAGATACAAGACAGCTTGTTTACCAAGAGACTCAATGGCTATTTCCTCTGTGCAACAGTCGACTACAGGACCTCATAAGGCAAAGTCTTTGGGTTACACGCTGCGGCCTCCATACCTGGAGAGCATGTCTTCTGCTAGGGCAATAACCAAAACCACCTGGAAGGGTCTAACAGAGTTACACTTCCCTAGATCCCATCGTCTTCTTTTTTTAATGTTTTTATTTATTTTGAGAGAGAGAGAGAGAGAGAGAGAGAAAGCAAGGGAGGGGCAGAGAGAGAGAGAGAGAGAGAGAGAATCCTAAGCAGGCTCCGCGCACCAATGCAGAGCCCCACGAGAGGCCCAATCCCCGTGAACCGTGAGATCATGACCTGAGCAGAAACCAAAAGTCGGACACTTAGCCAACTGAGCCACCCAGGCGCCCCGGAGATCCCATCTTCTGACGAACTGTATACTAGGAAGTTTTCACTTGACTGGTACAATTTTGAGGTGCTCATTCAGATTTCTGGACTTGAGCTACATTTTCTTAACAGGCCTCTGGTGCTGCTCTTACCATCATTCCCATTATCTACATTGATAAAGAAACTGAGGACCAAAGAGGTTTTTGAAAGCTGCCGTGTTAAGTCCGTCCTCTTTTGTGACTGCCTTGCCAATCAGGAATTTGCTGGTAGAGTCACTGGGGACCTGTGTTCTTTCATTTCTTCATGTTTCCTCTTCATACCTTGTAATATTAGAAACGGCATTATGCGTTATGACTCTCAACAGTACTTGTAATTTAACAAGATGTTTACTAAAATTAGCGAATGCCTCAGCGAAGGGATCTCAAGGATCGGTGACAGAAAGGCAGTGCGGGAGAATTTTCTTTGACCTCAGACTTTCCTGAAGGCACTCCTAAAATCACACTCCAGTGCTGGCAGCTAGTCCTGCCCCTGCACATAAACCTGTTCTTCTGTCAGACAAACATGCCCTGAGGTGCACTCACTTCCCCAATAAAATTCTGAGGTGGAAGCGGAGGGAGCGCTCCCCAGGGGAAGGCCCTCCTCCTCCCCAAATAGAGATGCTCTCCAGGGCCACACTGGGAAACTCTGGCATGGCGGCCCTAGCGGGGTCACGCGACGTGCCCCAGCTACTGTGGGGGGCTGTCTCCTGGAGGTGGTGTGCAGGAGACAGCAATTAGGACTGATCCCTAAGAGGAGGGTAAGTTTTGAGGGACAAGAGTTGGGACTGGGAGAGGGATGAAGTCCCTAACCACCAGGAGATTCTCCCCCTTGTTGCCAGTTTTGGGGTCCCCGGAGTTTCAATTTTGTTGGAGAAACCAAGCATTTATACACACACACACACACACACACACACACACACACACCATCAAATTCAGAGAACAGCCTCTGACTTCTTGCCGTGAAAAGAGACTTCTGCCTCAAGCATTCATTCTGAATTGGCACTGTTCCCTTATCAACTTGGAAAGCTGCCCTATCCTGACAAGGTCCCTCCACCGACGGAGCTCCGGTGCCCTGGCCCGGCTTGCAGCCCCCCACCCCCAGCAGCCTTCACACCTGCAGCTCCCTGATTTAATGAGGGCTGTCAGGGATTATCAAGTCGTGAACTCGCTTGCATCCGCCAGACTCTCATGAATGAGGCATTTTGTTCAGCTACCTCTCGCTTCGTGTTTCTTGGAGCCAACACAAAGGGAAAAGGCAGTGAGTGAGCAGCTTATTTGGGGCCAGGATCTAATATTTGAACATTGCGGGATGAAACCGTAGGCCTATCAAGTCTGCTGTTCTGTAACTTTCTTTTCTCTCACTCTCCGCCCCCCCCCCCCCCCGCCCCGCCTCAGCTCACCCCACCGCCCTCCTCAGCCTGGCCTTCTCAGCCCTGCGGTGCCCTTGCCGGTGGGCTGGTAACTCTGCAGCTGGTGAGTCACAGCACCGTAACCGAGAGGGAAAATAGACAGGGCTGCAAATCCCCTGTTGAACGGTCGCCGGAAGCTGGAGCTTCGAAGGAGGGGCTGGTGGCCAACATTAGAGCTCCCTGAGCTGGGCAGATTTAGCGTGCGACCCACACTGAATCCTTCTTGATCCGACTTAATTTTCTGAGGGAAATCCGATGGGAAAAGGCCTGGTAATTTAGCATTTTGAGGCCTAAAAAACCGGTCAGTAGTGGAAGGAGAAAATGGTAGCTTGGACATTCAAGTGATTCCTGTTGACATTTTGAGCACGAGGAGTTAGAACTTTTCAGGGTGAAGTCCTCCTTCCAGGAGAGGGCTGAGAGGACCTTTGGCCTGCAGACAGGAATCTCTTCATTACAGCAATAATAATTTCCATGATTAGCAACAGTTGTAAGAAATTATTCTTTGCCCATTTTCTAGCTATCGCCCCAGAGAAACCCAAAGCCCTTTGGTTCTGTCGCCGGAGAAGAGAACGCTGTGATCGTTTTTATTGCCCTTCAACAGCCTCCCCACAGCTGACCTGAACACGCCTGGAGTGGAGCTCCACAGTTCACAGGGTTTTTTCACACAGATTCTAGGCAGAAGAAAAGCCTATCTTGATATAAAATTTTTCTTCCCAGTCTTGACATTATTTATCTATCTACACCATGAGGAAGTAATTCCTTCTTTTTAAAAAAATTTTTTTAACGTTTGTTTATTTTTGAGAGAGAGAGACAGAGCGTGAGCAAGGAGGGGCAGAGAGAGAGAGGGAGACACAGAATCCGAAGCAGGCTCCAGGCTCTGAGCTGTCAGCCCAGAGCACAACGCAGGGCTCAGACTCACAGACTGCGAGATCATGACCTGAGCCAAAGTCGGATGCTCATCTGACTGAGCCACCCAGGTGCCCCGGAAGTATTTCCTTCTTAAAATACAACCAGCTTCTGAGCCTCTGAAAGAAGCCTGTAGACTGAGAGACAAGTGGAAGACAGCAAACTAAGGGTAAGTCTGCCGGGAGGGTCACAGGTGAGAGGTTCAGAGGAGGAGGAGAGACACCATTGTTGAGTTGGTGACCATTAAAACAGCGTAAGAGCAAGACAGCTTTCAACAAGGTAGCTCTTTGGGCCCGTAATGAGCTATTCTGGACTAGATCCACCACAAACCACAAGATCATTCAACTTAGAGGCCCTTTGAAGGATTAAAGCCTGAACCCTGAACTTCGGTGCCCTCCTCCAACAGGCCGGAGGCTGTTGGCCACAACCATGCATCACATCACGTCTGAACCTTGGATAGTCAGAAGGAGCTGCCTCCTCACTTTCCAGTGGGAGCCTGGACATTTGACTCTAGTTGGGGCCCGTGTGTCCGGGGTACGGATGAGCGTGGCCGTGCACAGCTGCGCGCTGTGGCTTCGACTTCTTGTGATTGTTGTGGACAGAGTTGAGTTTACTGTGGTGTCCTGCAACCGGGATTGGTTGGCAGTTCCGGAAATCTGAGGGTAAAAATAGCTTCCGAGCCGCCAACCACTGGCCCCTGGCCGGTGCCACCACGGTGGAGAGGAATGGCAAGCTGGAAAGTGCTGAGTTTCGTGATCTTTTCTTCCTTCCGGTGGTGGGAGGTTCTCAGAATAAGCTCTGGGCTTTGGATTTCCCCCAAAGGGTTTCTCGGTGCTTCCCAGGCCTGCTGAGTCAGTGTAGTGGGCTTGGGTGAGTTTTTCAAGGAGAGCTGTTGGTTTTTGAGACGGGGGTATGCCATGGAGCTGACTCGGACCCAGCAGCCAGGGGAGGCAAGAATCGAGGGCACCCAGTGTTTGTCGTCTGCCTCCTATGGCTCCAACATCCTGTCAGCAAGGGTCGCGGCCTCCCAACCACCTTCCAAGGTAGACCCCTCAGGCCCAAAGCCTCGTGCCCCATTGTTCTTGCCTCTTGCCAGTTCTGCCTCTGAACGTTGCCATTTCTTGACTGACATCTTCTCCCAGGTTCTTCCTCCCCTGTCTCTCCAAGAAATCTGCTTTAAATGCCAAGTCCATGGTCCAGGTCCCATTCCTCTGGTACCATCCCATGGGCTCTCCATTTGGTCTTGGCCCTGAATCGCACTCTACCATACCCTCCACATTTTTCTGGACAATGTTCATTGCAAAAACACTCTGAGACCCCCTGAGAAATGGAAAACATAATCTGTCTACACACGGCCCCCTGGACCAAGAAGCTGGCTTAACTGAGACTGAGAGAAACATGCATGTGAACTAAAGGTACAACTAAATTCTAGAATGTCTCTAGAAAGGAGGAAATACTATTTTAAAGCTCATACAGTAGTTTCAATTAGGCTTATCAAAATTAAGGTTGTATCATCCCTTTGATGTCCTTTAAGCTTGATGGGAATAACCCAACATGAAATGAATCTTTGCAATGGAAGGTATTTCTGAAGAGAAATGGGTTTTTCAATATTTGATTGAGTCTTAAGCTTTCTTGGGCTTTTGCCAAACCCAGTTCCTCCCTCTCATCATTGTGTTCATGCAGAACTTTTTTTTTTTAATTTTATTGTTTGTTTTTTATCTTTAAATTTTATTGTTTGTTTTATTGTTTGTTTTTATTGTTTGTTTTTTATCTGTTTGTTGTGTAAGCACTTAGTTGCTTGCTTCTAGGCTGGCCTGTGAGCTCCCTTTGAAAGGGAAAGATTCATTCGGTCCTGTATCTCCAGCACCTGTATGAATTGGACAGGATTACAAACCCGGTTTACATTATTATCTATTAACTGCTTGGCAAGTCCTTTCTTCCTAGATAGGAATAAGACAGCTCTTGCCCAATTTAAAATTCTACCTCAGTGAAGTTCCCTCATCTTTCTGGGAATATGTGGCTGGATGTCTCCAATCAGAACTTTATTTCTTCCACGAGTGTTCCAGGGACGGGGGAGGAAACTCCAGCCTGCAGGCTGGCTCCATTGCCTCGAGTGTGATGCCCATGTGGCCAGAAGCAGGTGTTTGGCCTGCTGTGTGCACTCAAATCCATGGCCCCCTTTTTGTGCGCTCAGCCCAAGTCGGCCACAACAGAAGACAAGGTGACGTTGGAAGGACCTGTTTGGTATCCATGGCATGGATGGTGTTTCATGGGCTTTGGCACCAGACTCAACTGGTACAATCCTGGCTCCAGCACTTTCTAAGTGTGTGGCCTCAGTCAATTCCATTACTCTCACTGAGACTCCGTCTCTCTGTAAAATGAAGAAAACAACGCCTCACCTGCAAGAATGCTGAAAGGACTGGAAACAAGTGTGCAAAATGGTTTTTGCGGGGCTCGTCGGTTGGAAGAAAACCTTTTAAAGATGCGCTTTCCTCACCGTGGGTGAGGTCAACACACTGTGTTTACCCAGGTCAACACTCTGAGTTTCAGAGGCAGAGGCCAGGTCTAGTTTGAAGCGGGGGGTCTTGGCCCAAGAAGCCAGACCGTAAAGGTAGTAGCAATAAATACAAGTGCACATCCACTTTGAACCCAGCGCTATGCAAAGCATTTTATATGGAACCTGTCATGTAGTCTGCACAACTCCCCCCTTTTTTTTTCAGCTTGATTGAAGAATCATGGACAAATAACATTGTCACATACTTACCGTGCACATCGTACTTGAGGTACGTGTGCAGGGTGGAAGGATTCCTCCCATCTAGTCAGTTAGCACACCCATCGCCTTACATATTTATATAGATGTATATCTACACATATTTTGTGAGAACGTTTAGATCCCACCCTTTTAGCCAATTTCAATTACATAATCTAGTGTTATCAGTTACAGTCATCATGTTCTTCATCAGATCCTCAGACCTTATTCACCTTACAGCTGGAAGTCAGTACACATTAACAACCTCTCTCTATTTGCCTCTGCCCCTGGTGGCCATTTTTTTACTCTCTCTTTCTGTGAGTTTGACCCTTTTTTTTTTTTTTTTTAAATATTCCACATGTAAGGGGTACCGTGCAGACGCAGCAGTCGCCTCTCTCCGTCTGCTTTATCTCACCTAGCACGATGCCCTCCACGTCCATCATGTTGTCACAAATGGCAGGACTCACAACTCCCATGGGACAGGTTAAAAAACGAAAGCTTGGAGAAGCTCAGTAACATGTCCAAGTTCATCCAGCTAGCGGAAGCCAGGTCAGCTCCAGATAAGAGCCAGGCACAGCCCCGAGGGTGGGCTTCTGCAACTTTCAGCCTCACTGCCTCAGCAGGAACCTTGGCCTCTTGAGGTCACCTCTTCCCTGGGGCTCCGGTGAGGAGACAGAGGCCTATGGAGGTGAAAGGAAGCTCTTGACTGGTTAGGGCAGAGCTGGGGCCAGCCCAGCCCTTCCGAGTGGGGACCCACCGACCGGGAAGGAGCCAGCCACTTCCCCAGATCCTCGGCGTCCTCTTCCTGACTCATGCCTCCCAAACTTGCCAGGCGGGGAAAGGAGGAGGAAAACTGACAAAACCAGTGATAGAAAAAAAACCCAGATTGGAACATTTAGCTTCCTTCAGGACCAACTCGAAACCGCACCTCTGCCTGCCAAGCCCTAATCGTCATCCCATGGCAGAGTCCCCTTCTTAGTCACTGTCTGCCCCTCCAGAGGGGCTTGTAAGACAATTACAAGAATTCGGTGATAATCTCTCCCTATTTACATCTTTCAGTTTTTATTTCCCGGGTTTTCCAGAATTTGCTCTCATTAAACATCCGAGCCCAAAGCCGGCCGAAAAGGCTCTGCAGCATATGTTGCTGTCTTTCCCTCTGCCTGATTCTATTACTCGGATCAAAGTCCCACTGCAGTCCTGGGGCTTTGCGTCAGCTTCGGAAAGATCAAAAGAGACAACGACTGGGCCCTTGGAAGTGAACAGCCACGAGCCACTGGGAGCGAGATGAGCTGCTGGCCCTGTGGCGTCTTGTGTACTTGGAGATGGAAGGCCTGGCCGAGAAGGGGCTGCTTGCTGGACAGTGGGACCTACGCCCCGTAGGGTGTCAGCCAGCGATGTCTGTACCCCTAAGGCCTGGAGAAAAGGCCAAGTCTGGTGTGAGAATCACAATCCACCCCAGCACACAGGAAGGAAGTTAGAGCGTGCTTTCCAGATGGGAGCCTCATTTAAATTCTCAGCCCCAGCCCTCTCCAGCCCTCACAAGCACACACGCACGCACATGCACACGCACGCTCTGCATAGAGCGGAAAGGTTGGATGTTCTCCGTCAGGCAGGAGCCCTGAGAAGATAAGGACTTAAAGCCGCTGCTTCTTTGAAAGGCTGTTCCTCCCCTTCTGGGGTCAAAATTTGGTTTGGACAGAGGGGGAGCGTCAGAACTATGGGTTACGGAAGACGGCCTTGGTGTCTCGCCTCGACATCCCTGAGAACCTCTCCCTCTTCTGCTGGTGTCTCACTACATTGGTTCCTTCCACATGTGTCCCTGAGAGGGTGAACCCGGGGGGGAGAGAATTCTAACGTTTCCTCTTGGATTGCACACACGACGCACTGACCTTGGCCCTTTTACAGTTTTAGCAAAATATACTCTTCGCAAAAAAAAAATGACTGCAATTGAGGAGTAAATCCCAGACTGGTGTAGTAGTAGTTAGGGTGTAGGCTGTATAAGCGGATGGAATGGAGACCCCAATCCGGCTGGAGGATATTTCTCTGTCACGTGACAGTCTGGAGGTGCGTGTCCCCTCCGATCAGCAGGGAGGTTCTGTTCCGTTCTGTCACTTGGCACCTGGGCTCTTTCCATCTTGTTTCTTTGTTGGCCTCTAGAGAGTTGCCCTCATCCACGTGGTTAGAGCTGCGTCATTACCATATCGGCATCCCTCCTCACAGGAAGCAAGGTAGAGGGGAAACGGAGGGTAATTTATTTTCATGTGTTTTCTGTAAGCGATGCAGCAGTTACAGACCTCGGATCTGCTTACGTTCCCCTAGTGAGAATTTAATTACGTGGCCATACCTAGCTGCTAGGGAGGCTGAGCAATGTGGTTATTAGCAAGGTGAATGTCTGCCACCACTGAAATTAAGATTTTTGTATGAAAATGTAAATATGGGCTCTCCATTTAGAGAACTGCAAAAGGAGAATTGATTCTTCAAAGAAGATTCTGAGACACTCCTAGATCCATATCTATCTACCTATCCATCCATCCATCCATCCATCCAACCATCCATCTTCACTGAGAATATAGTAGAAGGTTTGGCAGGAAGATACACTCAGGATTAAAACATCAAGTAAACCTGACAATTTGTTCATTTATTCAGCACTTACCAAGTTCTTATTATGAGTCAAGTGTTGTGTTGGGCACCGAGACATACAGATGTGGAAGTCATGTTCCGTGACACTGACTAACCTTGCCTGTGGTTTCTAAATTTGCTGATGCATCCTAACTCCCAGAGAGAGAGAGAGGCAGGTGAGCTTGTTTTTGTTTTTTGGTTTTTGTTTAATGTTTTATTTATTTTTGAGAGAGAGACAGACAGACAGAGCATGAGCAGGAAGAGGCAGAGAGAGAAGGAGACACAGAATCTGAAGCAGGATCCAGGCTCCGAGCTGTCAGCACAGAGCCCGAGCCCGACGCAGGGCTCGAACCCACAAACCGTGAGATCATGACCTGGGCCGAAGTTGGATGCTTAACCGACTGAGCCACCCAGGTGCCCCAATGTGAGCTTGTTTTAAACAGACCTCAAATGATTCTTCCCAGTGATCTCTGTTTCATTTGAGGGTTTCCAAGATTGCAAGCTCATTAAAAACCATTACCATTTGTGGCTGTTTATCTTCTTAATGACCTGCAATGACCACAAATGCAGAAATAAATTGAATGCAGATATTAATGTGATTATAACTGTCACCCCTAAATCTGAATTTTCAATTTTGAGGTCCATCCAAACAGCATCACTGTGCTCATTTATTGGCTCTATAAAGACAATGTTTTCAAATTGAACTTTAAAAAATATCCCTTTAAGGGGTGCCTGGGTGGCTCAGTCAGTTGAGCGCCCGACTTCGGCTCAGGTCATGATCTCACAGTCCGTGGGTTCGAGCCCCATGTTGGGCCCTGTGCTGACAGCTCGGAGCCTGGAGCCTGCTTCCCATTCTGTGTCTCCCTCTTTCTCTGCCCCTCCCCACTCATGCTCTCTCTCTCTCTCTCTCTCTGTCATAAATAAACATTAAAAAAAAAAAAAGTACCCCTTTGGGTGATTTCATTTTGTTTTGACAAAATCACTGAACAGATTTGAAGACCACTGGTATCATGTTTCTCTAGATTCTCCCTATGCAGAGGCTCTGTGGCTCCCCGATTCTCTGATATGCCTTGTGGGGTTGGGATATTATGTGGGACCACTGAGGGCCAAAACAGCACGAAACAGTGGGGAAAGATCTAAGAGATGGGCTCAGCTTGGCAGTTTGTCGAGAGCCCCTGTCGAGAACTGCCAGGCCTGGGAGTAGCTGAATCAGGTTTCCCTCCCTGCGTCTTTGGTGTGAGAAGCACACTGGGTAGGAGTCAGAAGTCTGATGGGGCTTGGAAAACCCCAGGGCTGGGGCCCCACACCTCCCACAGCTGCCCGATTTATTGTTGAGGGAAAATTTTTTCGTCTCAAATATGTGCTTGCAACCCCACAGCTGCCTTACACGTGGACTGTGGCGATGGCCTGGGCAGCCCGGCACTGCTTCCCAGGCGCCCCCAGGATGACTCCCGGAGAATCTGGCCTCAAGCAGCCAACTAGCGCTTTGTCAACAGATCATCACTCTCCAAAGCATCTAGGGCTGGAGTGGGTTTTGCCACTTTTCAAAGTCATTAGTGACTGTTCATACTATTCCACCTTCAAATCCCGGAGGGATGTGACAGATTCCCTAACACAGACTCTGGGTTCGCAGAGTGGACCAGGGCATGCCCAAGGTCACACAGCGAGTTGGTAACTATGTCCAAATTCCAAACCTAAATTCCAACAATCCCGTTGCCTGTTCTTTCCAATGCGACCATAATCTCATTTAGCACAAATGTACATGTGGCTCAATGAGCAATCACAGTGATAGCCCCTATCGCCAAATTTCTGTTCATCCTCCGCATCATTTTCATCGTGCCTATACGAGGCCCTAGTCCCTGCCAGCAACCTTACAGAGTAGACGGGTCAGGAATGAACCACGTGACTTTGGAGGAGGCAGGGTTGGGCATTAAGAGCGTAAACAGCCTTAGCACCGGCACACATGTGGTTCGTGACATATCTGTGATTTGAACCAGATCTCTTGGCCCCATCCAGCATGCTCCCCACTCCACTGCTCAGCTTCCCTATTGGCAAGGTGCCACCCCTTATGTCTTGCTTTGCTCATTTGCTTACAAAAGAGAGAAAAGAATAAAACAAAATGACACAGTGATGACAGTGTCGCTAAGACATCTACAGCCATAAGGCTTATAACCAGAGCTGAAGGGCACAGCAAGATTCCCCCGGTGCAAGGCACCTGGATCATTCCCCTGTCCCAGCTTACCGCCAGACAACAGGTGACATCTCTCACCCCATTTTTGTGGAGTGCTCGCTCTGTGCTAGGCGCTACCGGGCCTTTGGGGACGCACCAAGCAAGGCCTCCGCCTTCGAGGAAGGGAGGGAGAACTAAGAAAGAAGAGGTGAGTACCTGCCGACCGTGCTCAGCACCTTACAGGTACTGTCTCATTTAACTCTGGCAATTGCATTCCAAGGCATGTCTCATTGTCCCCCTCTCACAACATCGGAGGCTCGGGAAGGTCAAGCGACACCAGAGGTCATACAACTAGTAAGTGGCCAAACTGGAATTTGGACCTAAGTCTTTCTGAGTTCTTGCGCTTTCCGGGTTTAGCGCTGGGTCTGGTATGAGTAAATGGAATGGGCAGAGTGAATGCAGACCATGAATCGGTGCTTCATGGTGCAGTGGGTGGAAATTGTGGTCCCCACTAAGATGGCAGCTGACACTGTGGAAAAGGATAGAAGGGCCTTGGGGAGAACACACACATGACTTCTCACAGCCACCAAGAGGAAGGCCAGCCTTCCTGGCTGGGGAGGACACAGCTAGAGAAGGTGCTTCTGTTTCTCTGCTCCACGCTTGTGCTCTACGCCCGCTAGGTGAGGCACCCACGTTCACTTTCATGGTCATCACCCAGGAGTGGAAGTGGCCGCCTGCCTTGTCCACCTCCCAACTCCCTTCCCCTGAGCAAGCAGAGTCCTGGTGTGGCCAGCAGAGTCAGGCCCAGGAACCTGTCCCTTGCGCCACCCTGTCCTTGCTGCCCATACCTGTCTTTCCTTCCAGAGATGATGTAAGAATTAGCAACCTGCAAAGCGAAGCCCAAGTGGCCCTGGCCCCACCTTCCAGGCGGTCTGATGCTCGGGGCTGGGTGCCGACAGCTGGCTTAGCAGAGACACATCTCCAAACCGCGGGCTTCAGCTGCCATGGTGTGAACTGTCTCTGAGCCTCCTCTTGGGGCAGCCACAGCCTGACACTGTGGTTCCTAAATGGCTGACAGATTCTTCTGTGCACTTTGGAGAGTCACAGGAGGATTATAACTGTCTGCCCCATCCTATTACCCCCTCCAGCTGCCGCTGCCCCTGGAGAATCCCTTTCCAGTATGTAAGGACGTCATCATTACAGCCACATTAAAAAAAAATTGTGACATTTTCCAAACTGGAGTGTGACTGCTGTGTGTGTGTGTGTGTGTGTGTGTGTGTGTGTGACTCCAAGCCAAGAATATATCAAATATATTCCTCCTGCCTCCCGGATTGGGTTTTTGGGGAGAAAAGGGTTGAGGCAATGAATGAAATCTCCTTAGAGTCCTGTCCACTTCTTGGGCCTGGCTGGGGGGCACTTTTTTTCTCTTGAAATTGCCTGTCCCTGATCCCCCACCATGAAAGGAATCCATGGTCCGAGAGACCATCAGGAAAGGCACATCTGGAGACCAGCCTTACAGGCACATCACGGCGTCATGGCCCAAAGGCTAGCACAGCTGGGACAAGCTGGCAAGGGAGTGCCCGCCTCCCCTCCTGTCCCGCAGGGCCCAGAATCCACCCTTCCTGCCCTGGTGCCTTCCCCCCAGCCCCCTCCTCCCACACTGGACATGTGTCAGAAGCTCCCATGTGTCAGAAGCCCTCTCTTGCTCAGGAACTTCATGAGATCTGGCAGCTCTCGCTGAGCCTTGTGAGATCACTGCAGACCAGCCTCTAGCGTGCACCGTCTCCAGGGAGGCTTGTGCAGATCTGTGTCCGTGTTGGTCTCACTCCAAGATTGTGGGGTCCCCCGGTGAGTCTGGTGGGGCCGCCAACAAGAGCTCTGAAGCTGGAGGAAAACCGCTGTCTCAAGAGAGCAGGCCACATCTCCACAGCTGGATGACGCCCTCCCTCCAGCCCTGCACACCCCACATCACAGGAGACGGAACTCCTCCGGAAGAGCCTGCACCCTCCCAGACTTGCAGCCTGGGTCTCTCGGGATGGCGGAGCGGATTCATACCGTGGAGCAGCTTGCTTTCCTGGAGGCCTGGGGAGCAGGCTGTACTTGCTGAGGCATGGACCCCATTCCGGTCCTCTGGCCTAGGCCCAGGGAAGCTGGCAAAAAAAAAAAAAAAAAAAAAATCACGGGGCCTATTCCTTTGACTATTTTCTAAGTTTTGTGAACAACTGTGGTTATGATTCAACCTCAAACAATGACCAAAAGAAATCGGAGTAGTGTTTGGTTAAAAAAAATAATGATAATAATGAAGTCGGGATCGTGTAATTTGAATTCAAGTCATTATTCACATTGGGGCGCCCTCTGTTATGCTAGGTGTCATGGCCGCCATTAAAAACATGCAACCACTCATTGCCTATTACAAATTAAAAGACATTTATCTACTCTACATCTCCATTATGGAAGGAGTCACGCAAAATCGTTTATTGGACTGTCCTATTTCATTACTTGGCCTCACTTTCGTAATTCTGTTTCCCTTTTTTTTTTTTTTCAACGTTTATTTATTTTTGGGACAGAGAGAGACAGAGCATGAACGGGGGAGGGGCAGAGAGAGAGGGAGACACAGAATCGGAAACAGGCTCCAGGCTCCGAGCCATCAGCCCAGAGCCCGACGCGGGGCTCGAACTCCCGGACCGCGAGATCGTGACCTGGCTGAAGTCGGACGCTTAACCGACTGCGCCACCCAGGCGCCCCAATTCTGTTTACCTTCAACCCAAATGTCATCCAGTCACTACTAAAGGATTCAATAAATCAAAAGAACATAAACATAGCATTTTTTTCACTTTAGTGTTGTCAAACGGTAAACACTTTGTTTTGTTGTTGTTTGTTTGTTTGTTTCGCTGATTGATCGGGGTTTTCTTCTCTTAGAGTAGATTGCGCTTTTTTGTTCTTTCCAACGGTGCACGGATCAGTCAAGGACGCAGCAGGGAACAGATGGCACATTCAGTGTGGGTAATTTGAGGAGAGGAGGGACGGCCAGGGCCAGTGCAGCACCCACACTGCTGGGAGCAGTAGGGAGTCCTCACTCAGCCTAGGCTGAGAAGGAGCGAACTGTTAGCAGGTCTGGGGAGACAACCGTGGGAAAGCAGCCCGGCGGGCCCTGGGTCAGGATGCAGCTGGGCAGTAACTCGCTGCAGGGAGTTATAGCCTCGCCGTAATCACTTTGACCTCAGAGTCCTTCCTTTCTGGGACCTCTTGCTGATCCTACCATCTGCCAAAACCACTTGGCAGGCTGAGTACACGGGAGCCCTTTGATGAGCCCACACAGGCCAGCCTGGACAAGACAGAAAGCAGAGCAGAGAAGAAGAGAGAGGGTCCGCAGGGGCAAACAGGAGCATCGTATTTGTTTCCGTAAATCTCCCATGTTTAGTTTTATGTGCCGTCCCCCAAATTAACTCTCATAGAATCATTTTCTTCTTACAAGAAAAAAAAAATTGATATTTTTGTTAGGATATTGTTTTTTAAAGCCGAAGATCTAAAAAAAAAGTTGTTTTCAGGGGCGCCTGAGTGGCTCAGTCGGCTGCGTGTCCAACTTCGGCTCAGGTCATGATGTCACTGCTCGTGAGTTCGAGCCCTGCGTTGGGCTCTGTGCTGACAGCTTGGAACCTGAAGCCTGCTTCAGATTCTGTGTCTCCCTTTCTTTCTCCCCCTCTCCTGCTCACGATCTCTGTCTCTGTCTCTGTCTCTCTCTCTCAAAAACAAATACACATAAGAAATTATTTAAAAAATAAATTTAAAAAAGCTATTTTCAAAATGTTCAATTATTAATATTCATCATTTCTGTTAAAACAAACATCCAAACCTCGACACAATTTCCGACCTACTTTTGTAGCTCTTAAACTGCAGGCTGCCTCTTGAGGTCCCAATATGCTTCCAGTTTTTATTATTTAAAGTTTAACCTCAGGAACCTGGGTGACTCAGTCAGTTGAGCATTCGACTCCAACTCAGGTCATGATCTTTCAGTTCTTGAGTTCGAGCCCCGCGTCGGGCCCTGGGCTGACAGTTCAGAGCCTGGAGCCTGCTTTGGATTCTGTGTCTCCCTCTCTCCCTGCCCCTCCCTGGCTCACACTCTGTCTCTCTCTCTCTCTCTCTCTCTCAAAAATAAATAAACATTTAAAAAAAAAGTTTAAATTTTAATCTCTTCAAATGTATTATTTAATCTCTAAGAATGTTTTATTTGAAGGATAGTGCTAAATCAAAAATCTATGCAAGGAAGATTTAAAGTGACTTTGCTTATATTCTCCATTGCATCTTTCAATACAACTGAACACAGTGACTTAGACTATATCAAATTAAAACATCTGGAAAATGTTCTAAAATTTTGGTTGAAATCTCAGCTATCATCCATAGCATTATCCTGGTACTCTGTACAAAATCCAGTGAGATTTTCCTGTAAATGTTTCTCATTGAAAACTTATTTTTCTTTTCTTTTTTTTTTTAATGTTTATTTGTTTTTGAGAGAGAGAATGTGCACCAACAGGGGAAGGGTAGAGAGAGAGGGAGACACAAAACCCGAAGCAGGTTCCAGCCTCTGAGCTGTCAGCACAGAGCCTGACGCAGGGCTTGAACTCCCGAACCTCAAGATCATGACCTGAGCTGAAGTCAGACACTTAACCAACTAACCTACCCAGGCTCCCCAAAACTTATTTTTCTTAAGTATTGATGATAAACTAAAATATATTGCATCAAATGTTAAAATTTCTGGTTCCATAAAATAAACAAAATCTATTAAACTATCTTCAAAGTCTTAAATTTTACATGGAAGTAAATTGTTCACAGCACTTCAATGTGAAACAGTTGAAGCTTGTTATTAATGGTTCACATTTTATTGTCTTGATGTATAAATTTCCCTCAAAACAATTTTCACGTTGTAGTAGATAAATGTTTTATAACAAGCAGGCCCATAAACCTAGACTATACTAATATGCCCATATTGAAACTGTTGTTTTTTGACGTCTGTTGAATATTTCATCTCTGAAAATACTCAGTTATTTTTTAACCAATTGATATTGTTACAAAAATCGAATGGTACTTTCTAAACGTTTTTTATTTCTTTATTGACATTAATAAACTATATTTTAAAAAATGTTGATGACTTCGGGGCGCCTGGGTGGCTCAGTCGGTTAAGCGTCCCACTTCAGCTCAGGTCACGATCTCACAGTTCATGAGTTTAAGCCCGTGTCGGGCTCTGTGCTGACAGCTCAGAGCCTGGAGCCTGCTTCGGATTCTGTGTCTCCCTCTCTCTCTGCCCCTTCCCCGTTTATGCTCTGTCTCTCTCTGTCTCAAAAATAAATAAATGTTAAAAAAAAAAATGTTGATGACTTCAAATGCTGGTCTTTGTACAAAGTTAACTCATGATAGATAATCTTTGGCTCACTGATGATTGCAAAACTTACTTTCCTTGGGCCATAAGCTTCATCACTGAAACAGGTTTGACATTCTGACAGCACGGTTAAGTACTTAGCACCTCGACGTTTAATTACAGTTTTTGAACACTGTTAGCATCCCACACTTCCATGACTAGTGAAATCATCTAATCATGTTTTTGTTGAACTTAATTAATTTGTAAATCGCCTTTCATTCCAGAAATACAGATGTTTTGGTTTGTTTTGTACCAATACTTCTTCAGTATCATAAGACATTCTGTTTGGGTTTGTTGCCTTTGGTGTTGGAAGACATTCCAGACTACAGTTGATGATTAATATCATATCTTCTTTTTCCTGCAGAGTCAGAAGATTAACATTCATGATATTTTTAAAAGGAACTTTAAGAAACTTATCTCAACTTTGATGTTTTTTTCATTCTGAGTGTTCAGGGCTTTGTTTTTAGGTGAACACGTATCGTTAGCGGAACGAGTGAAATGGTAAGACTGATTCAAAGAAAACTGGGGTGAGGAAACGATATTGATTAAATAAATAGCAAACTATTTACATGACTGCTAAGTTAGATACCTAACTGGTTTATATCCCACAGAGCAGTAACACTGTAACGTTTGGAGTTATCTTTTCTACTAGACAAATACAGTCGACTCTCGAACAACATGGGTTTGAACTGCACAGATCCACTGATATGTGGATTATTATTATTATTTTTCAATAAATACAGGACAGTACTATAAAAGTATTTTCCCTATGATTTTCTCAATAATATTATCTTTTCTCTGGCTGACTTTATCATAAGACTAGAGTATATGATATAACATGCAAAATATGTGTTAATCAACTGTTTATATCATCGGTAAGCCTTCTGGTCAACCGTAGGCTATTAGTTAGGTGTTGAGGGAGTCAAAAGTTATATGTGGATTTTCAACTATGCAGCACAGGGAAGGGGTGGTCAGCACCCCAAACTCCCTTGTTGTTCAAAGGTTAGCTGTAGTTGTATCTCCTCTGAACAATGTTCATTTACATCGTTACTCTGTTTCTTGCAACTTAACACCTATCTTTATGGATCTATGAAATGTCTTAAATTAATAGTAAGTAATCTTTTTCTTGCTGTCTTGCTCTGTAATAAAATTATGGATTTTAAATAAATAAATTTATTTTTCTGAAATAAACCTTGGCTGTGGTTGTAACCTGCTATTAGGTTTTGTTGGTTCTTCTAACAGATCTGCAAACTTGAAGATGGTCTCGACCCCTGAAACAACTCTTTTAAAAACCTCAGCCTTTTGAAAGTAAGAAAGGTTTGTAGTTTTCTATGTGAAAAAATAACCCAAAGCATGAAAAACAATAGCACAAAGCACAGAAACACATTCTGAAACAGAATATCTGCTATCTAGGTAAAGAAAAATCTTTCGCTACCACTTGTTAAGAGCACACTGAATAATTTACACTTCAGTAGAGAGAAACAGAACTCTGACTTTTCCATTGATATAGTATTTGTCAGCACATGCTTAATAAGTTTCTTTTTTAAAAATCTTGTTAGTGAAGCCATAGCACCTTACCCAGCTTTGGCAAAATTTTGCATGTTACATTTCACTGCCTTTTTTGAGGCTCATTTATTTGTAAGCATTAGAATTCAAGGCAAATAACATTCTCTGTTCACAAACTTCTACTATTTCCTCTAGTCCTAGAGGTTTGGGCCCTCACCATCTTCTTTCAAAATCTGAAGCAATCCAACTCTTTATTTTAGGACAGAATTATCTTTTTTTCCCCCTTAATAAGAAAAAACACCACCCACTAACTTTTCATAAACCGATGTCCTTCTTTGTCACTGTTACTCCTGGCCTGGTCTCAGTCACAACTTTTTCCAAAGTAGGCCAGATGTAAGACCTGAAAAGGAAGAGGCCTATTTGTGTGACTTTGTGACCCTCATTTACATATAACATCGTGAGTGCCCAGGAGGCTTTATAGAGATGAAAGCGACAATTTATATTTTAGAACTGAGTTTCTTTGATTGAGACATCTAGATAAATTCCATACATGCTTTCATGCTGGAAGGTTTGTCTAAGATGTTTAAATCTTATTGAAATCTCATGGATGCAGGCATGCCTGGACATGTTTGGGAGCTAGTGAAGCAGCTGGAGAGGGCTGTATTCTCAGGAGAGAGAGGCCAAGGAGCCTCTGGAAGGAATCCTCCAAAAGAAGATGTCTGCAACCGGCTTTTTATCTTAACACACCTGAAGTAACGTGGCTCAGTATGACAGTGATTCCCAAAGGGGTGAGGTCGGTGGGCACCTATACTGAATTAGTTACGACTGCTCTTGGCTAAAAGTAACATAAATCATGACTAGCCAGTACTCAACATAAATGAAGGAGAATGTTTTCCCTTATAAAGCAAGAAGTCCCCGAGAGGCAGTTCCTACCGTTAGTTCAAGGGTTTAAGAATTCCGAGGCCATCAGCATCCCCTTGATTCCAAGACCAGACAGAGACACCATTGAAAAGGAGAATCACAGGTCAGTGATGAACGTGGATGCAAAAATTCGCAACAAGAGTCTAGCAAGTTGAATCTAACAGTACCTTAAAAGAATGATTCACCGTGACCAAGTGGGACTAATTCCTGGGCTGCAGGGGTGGTTCAATATTCACACATCAATCAGCATGATACACGATATTAATAAAAGAAAGGGTAAGAATCATATGATCCTCTCAGTAGATGCAGACAAAGCACTGACAAAATACAGCATCGTTTCTCGATAAAAACCCTCCAGGAAGTGGGTATAGATGGAACACACCTCAATATCATAAAAGCCATATATGAAAGACCCACAGCTACTATCAGCATCAGTGGGCAAAAACTGAGAGCTTTTCCTCTATAGTCAGGAACAAGACAGGGATGTCCACTCTTACCAGTACTATTTAACATAGTACCGGAAGTCTTAGCCTCAGTAATCAGACAACAAAAAGAAATAAAAGGCATCCAAATTGGCAAGGAAGATGTCAAATTTTCACTATTTGCAGATGACATGATACTCTATGTAGAAAACCCAAAAGATTCCACCAAAAAAAAAAAAAAAAAAAGCTAGAACTAATACATGAATTCAGCAAAGTCACAGGATATAAAAATCAATGTACAGAAACCTGTGGCATTTCTATACGCCAGTAATGAAGCAGCAGAAAGAGAAATCAAGGAATCGATCCCATTTACAATTGCACCAAAAACCATAAGATACTTAGGAATAAACCTAACCAAAGGAGTAGAAGATCTGTACTGTGAAAACTATGAAACGCTTATGCAAGAAATTAAAGAGGATACAAACAAATGGGAAAACGTTTCATGTTCATGGATTGAAAAAACAAACATTGTTAAAATGTCTATACTACTCAAAACAATCTACACATTTAATGGAATCCCTACCAAAATACCACCAGCATTTTTCATGGAACTAGCACAAACAACCTTAAAATTTGTATGGAACCACAAAAGACCGCAAATAGCCAAAGCAATCCTGAAAAAGAAAAGCAAAGCTGGAGGCATCTTAATTTTGGACTTCAAACTACATTACAAAGCTGTAGTCATCAAGACAGTATGGTCCTGGCACAAAAAACAGACACATAGAGCAATGGAACAGAATAGAAAAACCAGAAACGGGCCCACAACTAAATGGTCAACTAGTCTTCAACAAAGCAGGAAAAAAAGACAATGTTTTCAACAAAAGATGTTGGGAAAACTGGACAGCAACGTGCTGGAAGAATGAAACTGGACCACTTTATTACATCATACACAAAAATAAATTCAAAATGGATGAAAGACCTACATGTGAGATAGGAAACCATCACAATCTTAGAGGAGAACACAGGCAGCAACCTCTTTGACCTTAGCCGGAGGAAATTCTTACTAGACACCTTGCCAAAGGCAAGGGAAACAAAAGCCAACATAGACTATTGGAACTTCATCAAGATAAAAAGCTTCTGGGGGCTCCTGGGTGGCGCAGTCGGTTAAGCGTCCGACTTCAGCCAGGTCACGATCTCGCGGTCCGTGAGTTCGAGCCCCGCGTCGGGCTCTGGGCTGATGGCTCAGAGCCTGGAGCCTGTTTCCGATTCTGTGTCTCCCTCTCTCTCTGCCCCTCCCCCGTTCATGCTCTGTCTCTCTCTGTCCCAAAAATAAATAAACGTTGAAAAAAAATTAAAAAAAAAAAAGATAAAAAGCTTCTGCACAGCAAAGGAAACAATCAACAAAACTAAAAGGCAGCCTATGGAATGAGACAAGATATTTGCAGTGACGTATCTGATGAAGGGTCAGTATCCAAAATCTATAAAAAAAACTTAGCAAACTCAACACCCCCAAATAACAAACACCCAGTTAAGACATGGGCAGAAGACATGAATAGACATTTTCCAAAGAAGACATCCAGATGGCTAACAGACATATGAACAGATGCATGAAAAGATTACCCATCATCAGGGAAATACAAATCAAAACCACAATGAGACACCACCTCACACCTGTCAGGATGGTCAAAATTAACAACACAGGAAACAACAGATGTTGGCGAGGATGCAGAGAAAGAGGAACCCTTTTGCACTGCTGGTGGGAATGCAAAGTGGAACAGCCACTCTGGAAAACAGTATGGAGGTTCCTCAAAAAGTTAAAAGTAGAACTTTCCTATGACCCAGTAATTATACTACTAGGTATTTACTCAAAGGTACAAGAAGACAGATTCGAAGGAGTACATGCACCCTGATGTTCATATCAGCATTATCTACAATAGCCAAACAATGGAGAAAGCCCAAATATCCATCAACTGATGAACGGATGAAGAAAATGTGGTATGTATACACAATGGAGTATTACTCAGCAATCAAAAAGAATGAAATCTTGCCATTTGCAACTACATGAATGGAACTAGAGGGTATTATGCTAAGGGAAATTAGTCAGAGAAAGACAAAATATCATATGACTTCACTCATATGAGGACTTTAAGATACGAAACAGATGAACATAAGGGAAGGAAGCAAAAATAACATAAAAACAGAGACTCTTAAATATGGAGAACAAACAGAGGGTTGCCGGAGGGGTTGTGGGAGGGGGGATGGGCTAAATGGGTAAGGGGCGCTAAGGAATCTACTCCTGAAACGATTGTTTCATTATATGCTAACTAACTTGGATGTGAATTAAAAAATAAATAAATTATTAAAATATTTAAAAAAAAGATGTGATACACACACACACACACACACACACACACACACACACAATGGAATATTACTCAGCCATCAAAAAGAATGAAATCTTGCCATTTGCAATGACATGGATGGAACTAGAGGGTATTATGCTAAATGAAGTAAGTCAGAAAAAGATAAATACCATATGATTTCACTTATATGTGGAATTTAAGAAACGAAACAGATGAACATATGAGAAGGGAAATAAAAGAAAGAGAGAGAGGGGGGAAAGCAAACCATATGACACTCTTAATGATAGAGAACAATCTGAAGGTTGATGGAGGGAAGTGGGTGGGGGATGGGCTAAATGGGTGATGGGCATTAAGGAGGGCACTTGTTGGGATGAGCACAGGGTGCTGTATGTAAGTGATAATCACTAAATTCTACACCTGAAACCAATAATACACTATATGTTAACTAACTGGAATTTAAATAAAACTTTGAAAAAAAATGAAAAAGAATTTCAAGCCCAAGGTCTCTGCAATTTCCCTGACCTTTCCCTCATGGTTACAATATGGCTGCTGGATTTCCAGCCACTAAGTCCAAATTCTAACCAGAAAGTAGAAAACAGGACGAAAGAAAAAGGAAGAAGGGGCAATCCTGGTATCTAAAAAAGCAAAAATGTTTCCACCAAGTCTCCGGTAGACTTTTGCTGTGGTTTATCAGTCACAGTGACAACAGCTGGACATTTTAGCTGGGCAAATACACGGCTGCCCTACTAAAACCAGGATTCTATGGTTTAGAAGAATGGTTCTAATTCTATGGTTCTAAAGAAGAAAGGAAGAAGGATACTGAATGTGTGCATCCGTCAGAAAAACAGAACCCAATTTATGTAGTTCAAGTACAAAGGGAGTTGGAAGAGGGAATTGAGTCTTCCTGGAGGAGGAACATGGCCTGTGTTTCCCTCCTGCCCCTCAGTTCTCAGGGGAGTGCCCCTCATTGGGGGAATCTAAACCACAAGCCTGATGGCAATGGATTCTGGGAAATGTAGTTCCTGGACTTTCCCCTGGCATTGACAGAGGAGATGGGGCCCTGAATGCGGTGAGTACCACCACCAGTTCGGAAAGAAGGGGGGTTAGGACAGAAAGATAATTGCGTCACGGAGTCAAGGCGGATGGCCTTGGAGCTGTCAAAGGGGTGAAGGATATTTCGCTTGCTCCGGGCCATCAGCGCTCAGAGACACGGCTGGGAGTGTGCCGGAAACTGAAGCAATCTGGGAGTGACAGGCCAGCGTCAGGGGGAGAAGCCTTAGTGAAAGAGCCACAGAGTCACCACAGTCTCTGTCTGGAGCGGCAGCCTTGGAGCCAGACGCCAACACAGCCAAGACGCAAGAAGATGTCACAGAGGGTCCAGGGTGACTGTGACTGAAAAGCTGGGTTGCCACAGCTCTGAGCTACAGGAATACTGTTTTGTTACTATTACTGTGGCCTTACCGGCCACCCCTCCCCCAAGACAAGGATCAAACCTCAGCATCCAAGAACCCTGACAGCATGAAAGTTATGACTCGAAGAGCGATGAGCTGCTCCTGCCAGAAAACCAGGTCCCGTTGACAGAAAGGATGGAATGAGTTCTGCCTCTTTCCTCCTGGTGTGGCCCAAGAGCCGCCGAACTTCGCCGTTGCTTTCTATGTTTTGAAAATGTGAACATGTTTCAAGGGGATTTGAGAAACACTTGGTCGGTGGTTGCAGGGATTTCCGCAGAAGGGCTCCGAGGAGCCAAAAGCATCACGGGCCTCTGTCCTTGCCCTCAGAACGTTGGAATGGTCGTTACACGAACTACAGTCGACCTCGGTGGCTGGGGAGGTTTTGCAGAGCGTAAGCAGCTCTTTTTAGGCAAGATGGAGTAAGTAAGACCAGTGGAGCCAAACCCTAAAGTGGATGTGAACTTGTCTGAGGAGCCAAGTGGAGATTTTTAGCACAAGGGTGATGTCACAACTGACCGGAGTTCACCCCAGTTAACATGGTCATTGGGTCACAGTTCTGAGGTATGGCTGGAGTACAGCCTCGAAGCCGGAGAGAAGGAAGGAGCGAGGGAGGGCCGCACAGAGGGAGGGAAGGAACAACAAGAAAGCGAAGGAGGTGTAGGAAGTGACACGTAGGAGTCCGGGCAGAGCCTGGGATGGGTGCCCTGGCTTCTATCCCTGGAGCCAGCTGTTTAGGGGCGTAGAGGGGTGACAGCTGTCCCGTGGAAAGGGAAGCCAACATCCACAGGGAATCCTGAGGCTGGGGATGGCAGTCGCTGGCTTCTGGCTAAGGAGCTCCTGGCGGCCATCTCCTCAGGGCCGACAGAGCTGCACTCACCACCAAGGATGTTGCCATGGAGTTTGTGAGGAAAGGGTCTACCTCTGCTGATGCCTCCCCTTTCCCTTCCGGGGAAACAAGGAGGTGTTGGGGACCCCGAATGGATCCAGGTCTGCTGGCCCAAACTGTCTAGATATTGGCTGATACACCTGCAGTGAAGCAAAAAAATAAAAGGAGAGGGGAGTCCCTTCAACACTATATGCCTCTGAGTACGTCTATGGGGTGGGGGGTGAGCCCCAGTGGGAGGAAGGAGCCAGAGGTCTGAGGGGGACCCACCACCCAGTGTCTTCATGAGCCCCCTCAGCGGATGGAGCTTGGATTCCACTTGAGTAAATTCCGAGTTGTCCAGGGTTGACCTTGAGCAAACCACAGGGTGACCCTGCAACCACAGGGCCGGGATTAGAGAGCAGGGACAAGCCGGGTCAGAGAACTTGCAGACTTAAAAGAGCAGACTGTCACAGTGGGGGGCTGCACAAGGAGTGAGGCCCGGCAGGCGGTGGGGCACAGTGACCCTCACCATGCGTGTGAAACTACACAACTGACCCCTGACAGCTATTGTGGATCCACCACAATTGTCTCTCTATTCAACAAATATTACAAGCAAATACGTGCCGAGCCTGGTCTAGATGCTGGGGAAACAGCAGTGAGCAAAACAGATGAAGTCCAAGAACAAACAATGTAGGACCCCTTGGGTTCAAGGAAACAGATCCCTTCTGACCATCTGTCAGTGCCAGAGTCACAGCCAGTCGGCCACACTGTGTGCCCCGGAGGCGGGGTGCGGCTCCCGTGTGCTTTCTGATTTAAATGTCGCACCCTGCCCTAGAGGTGCGTTTGTTGTTCTCAGTCTGGAGATGAAAAAAGCAAGGCTCAGAGGGAGGTCAGGATAATTCTGCCCCAGGTCACACAGCTGGTCATTGGAGGGGCAGGGAAGCCCGTGCTTGACCTTAGTTTAGCAACCCTGCCCCCAGCATCCTGCCTCACTCTGGACAGGAAGGTAAAAAGCAGGCTCACACAACTACCCTCCCACTTCTTTTCTAGAACTCATTGTTCCGTCTTTACAGCAATTGAATGAATGATCAGTTGAATTGAATTGAATGAACCATTTGGGTCATTTCTCCAAGTGCCCAGGCTCATCTTATAGCCTTTCTCAGGAGTTACAAATAATAATAATAGTAATATTGAGACATAGCCTCTGACTTTGAGGAGTTTGTTCTCTACTGGGGAGTCTGATGGCACATCTGTGAATTAACCTGAGGCTGGTTACAAAACAACCAACCCCACAGATGGAAAACGGGAAGGACATCTGCTCTGGGACACCACATAATAGGACATCAAGGTGGACTTGGGGCAATCAGGAAGGTTTCCTGGAGGAGGTGGATTTTAAAGGGAAATTTGGAGGACACAATATACCCAGTTGTCGGAGACGTGAGAAGCCTGTATTCTGAGATGTGAACTAGTAACAAAAGAAGGAAGGATCTGGGGAGCAGGGGTGTGGGTCGGGTGGGGAAGGAATTCGATTTGCTTTCACTTCGAGCAGATGGTCTAAAGAAGAGAGTGACCTGGGATGTGCTTGGAGAGACTGCGATTGCACTTGGAGGAGAGCTGTGTGCTCTGGGGAGACCTGGAGGGTGCCCTATGGGTTAAAGACTCTCCCGTGACACTTGTCGCCATCGTCATGCCGATCAGCATTAAATGCTGGCTCACTCTTTCTCATCAGACCACAGTGCCCTCAGCCCCACAGCCTTTTTTTTTTTAATTTTTTTTTCAACGTTTTATTTATTTTTGGGACAGAGAGAGACAGAGCATGAACGGGGGAGGGGCAGAGAGAGAGGGAGACACAGAATCGGAAACAGGCTCCAGGCTCTGAGCCATCAGCCCAGAGCCCGACGCGGGGCTCGAACTCACGGACCGCGAGATCATGACCTGGCTGAAGTCGGACGCTTAACCGACTGCGCCACCCAGGCGCCCCAGCCCCACAGCCTTAAACGTGGAGCAGTTCAAAACTGTCCAGTGATGCATCTGAGAGGTGAGAATTTGTACCTTGTCTGCACAAGCGTGCAGACAGACCCCGGTGAAGAAATGACTTTAGATAGTGACGGTGGGCACCTGATCTTTGCACCTTCTCAGAAGTCACCCTTCTTCGCAGTGGCCTACTGGCACGTGTTCCTGGCTCTCCAGGGAAAGAAGCTCTAATCTAGAAGTTGCCAATTTCTACAGTGTCAATATGCCCGCTATGGTTTGTTTCAAGCCGCCGACGCGAAACCACTGAAAGCGGAGCTGGAACAAGATGCGCACACGGATCGGACTGGGGTAGCACATCACTGCCTGTGGCTTTCCCATTTGCCTGGCTCCCTCCTACCTCTGGTTCAACTCTGGCCTGTTTCCACCACCCCCCCGCACCCCTCCCCAGACCACTCAGAGCCCACAGCGACTCTGTAATTGTCCTACTTAGCATCTATCACAAAGTGCACTGATACAGTTATTGGTGGGATTTTGTTACTGTTTGCCTCTGCACTAGATTATACTTCCTGAAGACAGGGAGGTGTCTGTTCCAAGGGCAGTGCCACTGCGTAATTGTTCAATGAAGGCACAAATGAATGAAGAAATGGAGGAACCACAAACATTCTTTTTATATTTAACAGGGTCACCCTGACTCCCACCTCTGGGACTGCTGATCCATTATATAACATCATCAGACTTTCAGGGGTGCCAAATAGAGTTGTGCGCAGACAGGGATCATGGAAATAGCAGTGTGAGAGGGAAGGGATAGGAGAGGCTGATGAGAACAGATAGGAAAGAGAACACTGATGCTCCTTGGCAAACAAATTGGGCTTATCCAAAGTTTGGCTCTGCACTTCTTTACACAGGAACAAAGAACCCAAGGAAACGCTAAGGTGTGTACTATAGCAATCGATCTCGGGTGTTTGGGCTTGATAGGAAATCTGAGACCGCCTCAAATCTGAAACAGAAGACATGTGAAAAAAAAGTCCTCGTAATGCTACTGTATGAAAATGTGATGTCTGGAGCTATGGTTGCCATCTTGTGACAATGTGGAAGCCCAGTGCAGGTTAAGGATTGCGGAGTGCGATGCTGGGAAAAACCTTGGTCTCAGTGACATCACTGGACCACTACACCCTGGGACTGCCTATCTGGGCTTCTTGTTCTATAAGACAGTTAAGTGTTTTTATGTTTAAAGCTTTTAAAAATTCAGATGAGGGGCGCCTGGGTGGCGCAGTCGGTTAAGCGTCCGACTTCAGCCAGGTCACGATCTCGCGGTCCGGGAGTTCGAGCCCCGCATCAGCCTCTGGGCTGATGGCTCAGAGCCTGGAGCCTGCTTCCGATTCTGTGTCTCCCTCTCTCTCTGCCCCTCCCCCGTTCATGCTCTGTCTCTCTCTGTCCCAAAAAAATAAATAAACGTTGAAAAAAAAATTAAAAAATTCAGATGAACTATAATGTATAGCCAAGATCATTCCTGACTGATACAACCTATTAAGTGGAACCAAATGCCTCCATCGCCTAGGAGAGGCTTCCTCTTGATGCCTGGTTTGCATCACAGGCCACTCTGGATAGGAAGGGGCTGGAATTGGATGGAGACTTCACCTCTGCGCAGGGGAATGGAGGGAAGAAGAGAAGGTTGGGGGAGGTTGGGCACAAGGCAATTCCAGCAGCTCACAGGTGACTGCAGGCATCTGTCTTACCCCTTCTCCCTGAAAGAGTGAGTCAAGTGTGGTGCAGACCAGGGGTGCTGGACTGAGTGAGGAAATGGACAAGAAAGATGAGAGGGGAACAGGGATCTTAGCATCAGGCCCTGGTGTGTGAGCCCCTATCTCTTGCAGGGATGAGATGGCATCTGGCCCCCACTTTGGATGCACAGGCTGGAGGGGACAAAACAGCTCCAGTGAGACACTAGCCAGGAAAAGGTGCCTGTGAACAGGGTGGCTGGAGCCCCTGACGGCCACATGGAACACGCGTGAGTCACCTGGAGACCCCGTGGCCTTCCGGAGGGAATGGAGGACGTTCCCTCAGTTCTCTGGGGTGGGGGCCCGAACCCTTTCTTCTGGCTCCTGCTGTGCCCCTGCTCACAGTGTGTTGTCTGTCTCCACTGCCACACTGTGAGTCGGCCCTTCGAGAACAAAGGCACACCAGCAGTTACTGCCTGAATGAAGGAACACCACTTTGCTGCCATTTGGGGTGACATTACACCACTAGACTGGTGTCACGTGGGATGGTAACCATGGCAACTATCCAGCTTGTGTTCTATTCCAGGAATCGTGCCGCGTAGCCACCCAGTGGGTGCACCTAAGTGCATGTGCCCTGTGTGTGTATGTGCGCAAAGTGTATGTATATTTACACGTTTGTGTGTGCATACGTGCGTGTGCGTGTGTGTGTGTGTGTGTGTGTGTGTGTGTGTGTGTAGGGTAGGGAATGATGCTGTAATCCATTACCACCTCTTCTCTGTCCTTTAGGGATTTTTTTTTTTTTTTTAGCTAGTACATGGAATTTGGAATTCCAACTGTAGGTCGACAAATAGTATTAAAAAACAAAAAACCTGAAAAAGAAACTAAACCCTTGCCCCTGGTTACACGAAAATACAATGATATTTCCTACTTTCCAGTGGTGGAGTCATTTCTGTTAGCCTACGTGTGGGCAAACCAACATATTAACTCTGCCGCCTATGTTATCTGCGGTGGAAATACCAATGCACTTGAGCAGCATCAACCGACAACAGGGAACCACACGTTCACTGCATGTAACATCGCCAGCCTGGATTGTGACACTCAGCAGGGCACGCCCTGGGGCCAGCTGTGAAGCAGGTGGTGCTTTATTTAGATGGAAGGCAGAGAGATTTGAAGCATGGAAAGAACTTGACCCACTTTCGCCACGGGAAGGTGGAGGAGCACAGTGGTGAGGAGTATGCATGGCTTTAAGAAGCTGAGAGAGACTCCCGGCTGGTGTCCAGCAAGGCTCTGGATTCTGCCAACAACCTGAATGATCTTGGAGGGGAGCCTTCCCCCAGAGCATCCAGAGAAGAGCCTGGACCGTGGGACTCCTTGACTTGGACTTTGTGAGACCCAGGCGGAGCCATGCTGGGCCAGACTTCTGACCCACAGAACTGGAGATAATGAATAAAGCTGCTTCAACACAGAGTTGGAAGCGATTTGTCACAGCAGCAATGGGAAGTGACATATGCTCACACCTGGCTTTGCAGGGCCCAGATGGCTGACTGTGTGCTGGCTGGTTCCTTAACCTCTCCCCCTTAGGAAGAAAAATACTACCTGATCTCCATTCTATTCTTGATCCTCCGTCTGGAAACCAAGAAACTAATTCCCCCTAATCTGTGAGCGGCAGTGAGTGGCAGTGACAGGGATGTCTTCTAGCTGACTTTTTTTTTTTTTAAGTTTATTTATTTATTTTGAGAGTGAAAGGGAGAGTGTGAGAGGGGGAGGGGGAGAGAGAGGGGGAGAGAGAAAATCCCAAGCAGGCTCCGCGCTGTCGGCGTAGTGATCTCACAGACTGTGAGATCGTGACCTGAGCCAGGCTCCCCTAACTCCCCTGAGGGTTTGGAGTAGCTTGAACAGGTGACTCCTGACATTCACAGGAGTCTGGGGGCACAGTGCAGGCTGGGCCAGGAGACCTGACTCCCGTCCCTACTCTGCCCCTGCTTGCAAACCTCACACTGATGTCACTTCTGAGGGATCCAATCACAGGAAGTGGCCGGCAGGCTGAGTGAGGAACCCCATCGGGTTGACTCAGCCAGGGTCTTATGGGATTTGAACCCAGGGTGTGTAGGACTGGGATAGGAGGCCACAAACCAGCGTCCCCACCTGATCCAGCCGGGGCCTCCCTGCCAGTAAGCGCCTCCTTCTGCTAAGTGGTGATTGCTTTTGTTTCCTGGAGGCCATCCGCCCCCCTATCAGTGCTTCTAACTGCCTCCTCTCCTCCTCCTCCTCCAGGGAGACCACCGCCTTGAAAGACAGAGCTCTGTGTGGCCCCCGCTGGCCTGTCAGCCCACCTCTGCAGGCTTGAAGACACAGCAGCTCACCATCTATCCAAGTCACCAGGATAAGGCTGAGGGCACCTTTGTCAGAATGTTTGGTTAAACATTCTAAGAACGTGGTTCTCCTCTAGAAGTGCCCTCCAGGGTAACATCCACTCAGTCACTCTACCCCTTGAATAGAGGTGTTCAATCAGTTACTCTCCTACCCAATTGCATCGGCACGTGGGCAGAGTCCTCAATCCTGTCCACACACAGTACCTACTGTCTTTCACTTGTGTGCTTGTCCTAGAACCCAGTCAGGGAGAAGAATCCTCCTAGAGGGGCACCTGGGTGGCTGAGTCGGTTAAGCATCTGAATCTTGGTTTCAGCTCAGGTCATGATCTCATGGTTCATGAGTTCGAACCCTGCATTGGGGTCTGTGCTGACACCTTGGAGCCAGCTTGGGATTCTCTCTCTCCCTCTCTCTCTCTGCCCCTTCCCTACCTGCTCTCTCTCTCTCTCTCTCTCTCTCTCTCTCTCAAAATAAATAAATGAACTTAAAAAAAAAAATGCTTCTAGAATCCCAGCCACAGGAGCTTGAATTCATGGTTGTTATCTTCTTTGCCTGGTATTATAAGGATATCACATGTTCCTGCTGGGAGGCTGTCATTAGACTCAGGGGCTATCATGGTTATTTAAAACATAAAAATGCACCTTTTATCATGGCTGGGAACGGTGATGGGGCATAGCTGAAGAGCAAGCACAAGTTCTCAGACTTTGGGCAGAGAGGGGCTGCTTGGTCCCAGCATATTAGAATGTAAATTCCCTGGGGCGACAATTCTGCTCTCTTAGTCCTCCCCACCTTCCAACACACCACCTGACACAGACTTGGTGCCCAGTTCACACTTCCTGGGTGAATGAACCGAGAAAGCACGTGATAAAAGACACGTGGAATCTTTCGATGGAAAGCCTATATATCTTCCTGTCATTCTTTTTGAGAGGTCAGACTTGTTGGTCCAACTTGGCTTCAACCTGTGGGAGCTTTTCTTTTTTTTTCTAGAGGTGTCACAGGGCGGGCCCTTTTGGAAATATCACCCATCGGGTTAGCTGGCACCTAGCAGGTCCCCCACCACTGAGCCTAACTCTCAGGCGTGGGTCTGTAGTCTCCACAATCAAGCTTTGGGAAAAGGGGTGCTCTGAGGACCCGCCGTCCTCCAGGAGGGGGTGGCCCATCTGCCCGGGTGCAGGGCCACGGTCATTGTCAAACCTTGTGGTAGAGAAGGAGAGCAATTGATCTGCGTGGGACCTTTGCCCTGGGAGGCACCAAGTCCATCCTGGCAATGTCTGTGGGGCAGAAGTACAATTGGGAGACACGGGTGACTAATGGCTGCAAAGGGAAGGGTGGAAAGCAGGTTTGCATGCAGGCAGGGTGCGCCTCTGTGGGTTGGATTAAGGCAGTTTAGAAGTCTAATACTAGGTGTTCCAACCGGTAAACTCCCGAGGCTGGTTCAATCCGTCCAGACTTCTGGTGCCTGGGATTGACTCATCAGTCCAGTGTCTCTGGCAGGTTTCCACAGAGTCTCCTTTCTTTGGGGAATTCAAGTGCTGGCCTTGCTGTCCCCCGTGGGTGAGGACCACTGCTCCGAGGCTCGCAGCACAGCTCACGACAATGGAATGGCCCTGATCTCACCGGGATCACAGCATCTTTCTGAGCAGGACAGTTGAGGTGGGGTTCTGCCCCCGAATCTCTTTCTCCACCTCACCTCGTCCTCTTGCCCCTTAGAGCTCAGCTTTTGGAGCTGCTGAGGAACCCCCATGCATGAAAATATAAAGACTAAAGGCCGTCACAGATTTCGTTACGAAGTCTGGAGCAAATATCAGCTTCCTCCACTCAGAAAACTCACCAGCAGCCATTCAGTCCTTCCTCTCCCCATCCCAGCACTTGTTAACTCTTGAATTTGTCCCTCCTGTGGCTTTTCCTGCCACCATAGTCCAAGCCATGACCATTCCTCCCCCATAAAAGCTGCACGGACGACGTCCTGCTTCCACACGTCCCCCTATTATCTATTCTCCACAGAAGAGCCAGAGGATACTTTTAAAATGCAAACCTGATCATGTTGCTCTCCTTTAAAAGTCCGCCAAGGGCTCCTCATTGCTTCAAGAATAAAATTCCAAATCCTTAACATAGCCAGTAAGGCCCTGCATGGTTTGACCCTTGCCCCAGCTCTCCTTGGATAAAAAGCTCACCATACTACACTATACAAATCCAAATTTCCAACTCTGTAATGGTGGGATGGTTTGAGCAGAGGGCACGTACGGCACTTTGTGTGGGCATGCAGGTTACGCACTGTACAATTCCAGGGTATGGGGGTCATTATGTCACTGGACACCTGGAATTGTGCAGTGCACAACTTGTACAATCATACGTCACAGCCCATCATGTTTGCAGCTCCTGGCAGTGTACCTGGCCCTTGGTAGGTGCTAGGTAAATACTGGTTGAATCGTGTTGATGCACGAGAGGATCAGAGCACCCTATTTATCCTTGTGAACCCCTGATACAATCCAAAGACCCTGGAATATTAGAAATGCAATAAAAAGGGGCACCCGGGTGGCTCAGTCAGTTAAGCATCTGACTTTGGCTCAGGCCATGATCTCAACAGTTCACGAGTTCAAGCCCCACGTGGGGCTCACTGCTGTCAGCACAGAGCCTGCTTCAGATCCTCTGTCCCCCTCTTTCTCTGCTCCTCCCCCCACTCATGCACATGCTCTGTCTCAAAAATAAATAAACACTAAAAAAAAAAAAAAAGAAATGTAATAAAAAGAGATTCTTCAAATATAAATATTCCGTTGGCAGTTGACCATAATGCCAATAACATTTATCTGCAGTCTTCTATTCCTTGACACAGTCTTGGGTTGAGTGCATGCTTGATCCCCACAACAAACCCTTGAAGTTAGCCTCATTAGTATTTCCTTATTACAAACGAGGAAATCATTCCTCAGAGGGGCAAACCAAGTATTTCCTAAATGGCAGCACTGGGATTGGAACCAGGGCTGTCCGTATCCAAAGCCCATCCATCCTCTGAAGCTCAGCACCAATGTCCAGGGTCAAGACTGTTGTATTTCTTCCCAGAATCTTGTTTTGTACTCCAGAAGCAAACAAGAATGTTTTCAAGGGCTGCTGTCTGCCAGTCCTGAATCTGTCATCAGGAACAATCTCTCCCAGGGTGCCCTGGGGCAGCGGATGAGGTGATAAGCGGCATCTCCATGGGCCTTGACTCACCTGCTGCCAAAGAGACTGGAAGAGGCTCATCAGGTTCCCTGAGGCCTTTGTATTGGCCTCTGGTTCAGATAGGAGGCAAAGGGTTGCTTCCTCCCAGCAGGGGGCAGTGGTGGGTGGACGGGAGTGGGGGGGGGGGGGGGGTCAGACAGCCTGCTCCTGCCCTGGGGGCTTAAAACCGTCACGTCACAGTTATAGTGTCAGACCCTCCTGCATATATTTTCCTCCTCTGGAAGGCAGGTAGAATTATGCTTATTTTACAGCCGAGAAAACTAAGGCTCATTGAGGTTAAGCAATTTGATCAAGCTTCCATAACGTGACAGTGGCAGACAAGGGTCCAAACTGAGTCTGTCAGGACCTGACAGCCCATCCTTTTACTAGGATGACCCATGGCTCAGAGTGTATCCAAGACCAAAAACCGGCTCCCTGGGGAGGCAGACAATGTGCTAGCCTTCCAACCCACTACCAGCCCTGTACCACCGTGGGGCACCAATTCTGGTTTAGGGAAGTTAATCCCTCTTCCAGATCCATAAACCAATCAGCACAGTCTCATCCACCTCGACACAGTGATTTGTTCAGGGACGGGGGTGGGGGGGGGGGGGAAGCCAGCCAATCAGTGCTCAACCTTCTCCTGGCCATGACGATTGGACCAGGCTAGCCCAATCAGAGTGAAGCGGAGAACTCCTGTAGAAAACAATGGTGGTAGAGGTGGGTAGTGAGCCAGGGAAGCTACCTCTCTCTTGCTTTCCATGGTGTGGCTATGTGGGATGTGAGGCCTGAAACGGTTGAGCTGTTTTGCAAGATTGCTATCTGGGAGTTCAGGCTGCACTGAAGGCAAGCCGCCAACCCAAATGGGTTGGTGCCGAGAGCATCACAGAGAAATGAAGACATAACCCCTGACCAACCCACTCCTGAAGGTTGCCGCAGTCCTAGAATTTCAGTGACGTTTCCTAATGCATTATTTCCTTACTGTCCAGGTCATTTTTGAGTTGGATTTTCTATTCATTTCCTTGGAAATGATCACACCCAGAATCTCCAAGAAGTTGGCCTCTGGGCTTGTTTTCTCCAAGCCCAGCTGCTTCTACTAGAATATTGCAGTTGGAGTAGAGAAGTAGTTGTATGGAGGGCCCAAGGTGCAAGGAAGCATAGGGAGCTGGCTGTGAGCAGGTGAAGAGGTGAGGAAGGGGGGGGGGGGCGGTGTGGGTGAGTAGGTGAAGGGACCAAAGAGTAAGGAGGTAGGAGACATGAGAAGAGTAGGGGTGTATGGGGGTGGGGATGGGGGATGAGAGAGTGCGGGGTTAGGGAGGTGAAGGAGGTGAAGGGGCTGAAGAACTGAAGCAGGTAAGGAAATGAGGGAGCTGAGGAATGAGGGAGGCAGCCTCCCAAGGTCTGTCCCAGGCCATCTGGCAGCCAGAAGCGCCCCTCTGGCTGCGGGCCAGCGCCCTGCCTGCTCAGGGGGCGGGGCGGGGCGGGGCGGGGCGGGGCGGCAGGGGGGGCGGGTCCCAGCGTGAGAACCCTGCTCCGGTTGACGTAAATCTCTGCCTTCCATGTTTTCACTTCCTTGTCACTTAATTAGAGGAAGCAAGCCCTGGGTTTTCTAGATCCTTGTTCCGGAGAACTAAACCTAAGAATTCACCTGCTTCAAGGAGAGGGGAAAATGTTGGAATCAAAATGCTCCCCCTCCTCTTGCCTCAGCCTTTTGTCCAAAGAGTGCTGGGAAGAGCGTGGATGAGACTCCCAGGGGAGAGAAGCGGCCCCCACTTTGCTTAGACTCTGTAAAAATCTGGAATTGCCAATAGTGAGGGAACAGCTCAATTGCAAAAGGCTTTTTCCTGGGACAAAAAGAAGTTCTAAACCAGTCCTGTGAACAGTGAGCTATCGGAGTGTTTTTAAAACAGGTGTTGGGGATGCCTGGGTGGTTCAGTTGGTTAAGTGACCGACTCTTGGTTTTGGCTCAGGTCATGATCTCACGGTTCATGAGTTCGAGCCCCGTGTTGGGGCTGACAGTGCAGAGCCTGCTTTGGATTCTCTCTCTCCCTGCCCCTTCCCTGTTTGCTCTCTCTCTCTCTCAAAATAAACTTAAAAATCTTTTTTAAATAATAAAATAGGTGTCAATTTACAGGACTCTGGTCCCCATTTTATAGACTCCACCATCCTTGGAAAGCAAGGCACAGCCAAGGATAGGACACACCTAATGACTTCCCCAGGGGGATGCCCAGAACTAGCCTGTTGCTCAGGTCCTTTGCATCTAATCCTTCTAAAAGCTTGTGGAGCCAGAACCCCTCCAAACACCCCCCAGACTGTCATGCCGATCTAAAAGATGCTCATGCCTTTTTTCTCTTCACCTTTCATACTTCTTTCAGAAATATCATGAAAGTTTTAGGTCCAGGGAGCGGTGGAAAAATAAAAACTCGTGTCCGAATCTAGCTGTGTGGCCTGAGTTGCTTTTTAACCTCTCTAAGTGGGTATAATTGTGTCGCAAGGTAGTTGTCATATTCAACAAGACCAACGCACAGCACAGCACACATTCTGACACACAGCAGGTGCTCAATAAATTGTTTGAAGAAGATATCTGTGCGATGAACGCATGGCTAGCGTGACCAGACTGTATAGTTGGTCTCGACTGCAGACGACAGAATCCACTTCAGCTAGGGATTTCTTAGAGCCTGTGGGGAGTTTGTAAAATTTCTCGGAAGACTAAGAAACCAAGCCAGGAACAATGCAGCCTGCAGAAACTCCCACCCAAGCTGCAAGACAATTTCAGCAGAAACTCCACACCTGGGAGCTTGGGGACCAGCCCAGGATGGTTGCTGAGTACACAAGTACCTCCCCCGGGGGATCTGATGTCCCTGTATCTGGCCGTCACCTCCCACTGTTCACTGCTACCTTCCACACCTCACCCACGGCCACCACTTGGTATATACCCAGGCCATCATCAGAACTCCGGCTGCCAGGGGCAGTTCAGGAAGGATGGTTGGGGCATGTGTTTCGTGAGCCAGCCTACAGGGTCAGCACCCAGGTCCAGGTGAAAGAGTATCGCCATTAGCTACAGCATCAGTCGCTGCCATACTTCTTCATCTGCTCCAAAGGCCTCCCAGGCAGCCTACTCCCTCCGTCTGGCCTTCCACCTCTCTTGTGTAGGAACCCTCTCCTCCAGGCAGCCCAGCCTCCCGGCTTCTACTTCCTGAAATCCTGCGGGACACAAGACGACAGTGGGCACCATGCACTCAGGTACGCAAAGTGCCTTGATCTCAAGTCCTGACTCTGTTATTCATTTGCTAGCTGTGTGACAAGGACACCATGATTTCTCCTGGGCGTTAAATTCCTCATCTACAATCTGGTGATCATCACTATGCCTGCCCCGTTGGGAGACTCCCAAGACAGAATAGGTGGGAAAAGCACTCGGTGAAGTGTAGATGGGGCGTATCATCACTCAGATCTCTCCTGTCCTTCAAGGCTCTGCTCAACGCTGACCTCACCCACCAACCCCGCCTGGATCTCAATTCTTTTGGAAGTGCTCCCAGAGCCTGCTCAGCATTCTTGGAAATGTTCTTCAAAGGTTGCTAGTTCTCATCATTTGAGGCTTGATCTGATATTTAGAAGCATTTGAAAGCCATTTGAGGCCAATCCCAGGGAATTAGGTGAGTAATCAAACTGGGTAATAGGATTTTTCGGTCAATAACGAGGTGGGGCGGAGTGGTTTATTTTTTTTCCATGTGGCCCACACAAATGGACTCTGAAGGCAATTCCAAAAGAGATGCCACAAGGCACTTGAGCAATGGCAACTTCCCTGGAGTAGAACGGAGCTTTCCAGTGGAATGTCTTTGGAGTCCTAGTCTCTGCTTGCTGAAAAAACACAGTCATTATTTTATAATCGCGTCTTGCATAAACATCAGCTTTTCTCTCCTGGCTCTGAGACTGGCATATATAAACAGTGTTCCCTCAATTTATTTTGAGCAAATGACCACACTCAACAAGCAAAAACCTATAAAAACAGAATATATGCATGTAGAGCTTTAGTGTTGTAATTAAATCAAAACTTACAGTGCAGTGAATCTGATACATATTTAATCGTTTACATAGTTGTTCCTCTGTGGATGGGTAATAAGGCACACGTGCTCTTCACCTAACTTTGGCACAACTTCAAACATTTTGGACATCGGCTAGGATAAGGAGAGGGAGGAGCAGGTGAGGGTTTGGGGGTCCCAGTCTTCTCCCCCGACACCCCTTCCCAGCAGGTCTGATCTGGGCACAGGAGACAGCCCAACCTTAAGCTAAAATGCGCTCCCAGTGCTGAGCCGGGGATCTGAGGACGGTGGGCTGCAGATGCTGCCAGTTCTGTCTTCTGGCAGAAGAAAAGTGAGTCAGAGCTTGGGAAGATGCTTCTGGGGCCCCAGGGGGCAGGTGGCTCCTGCCCTGTAGGTTGACGACTCCGGGCGTGGCCGGGGCCTGCGACCTTGGGCCGCTTATTCACCTCCACAAATCCCAGCAGCCTCCATGATGCAGTTGCAGGCTCTGTCGGGCAGAGATATATGACTCTGGGCACATTGTAGGTGCTCAGTAAAACAAGCCTGTGGTCCCCGGTCTCCTCTCTTTCCAGGGAAGCTGAGAAGTCACAGAAGCCCAGAAACAAGGTCAGGGGCACCAGACAGGGAGGCAGGCCCAGGTTATCACTTCTCTGTCAGTCAGCAGTAACTACCAGGGCTTTGGAAAGCTCCATTAGGGCATCCTCTGTAGAGCTGTTCAAATGTCAGACCCTCCTCTCCTCCTCCTTCCTCTCCTTCTGTTACCAGACTAATTCCTGATAACATCATTGAGGGAAGAGGTGTTTTTATTGGGGTAGAGGCAAGAAGGGGTTCCCTCAAGAAATAATGATAGAACGTGGGTCGCTTCTGAAGTTCCTGGTGACTAGGTAATACCTGTGGGCAAGGGGTCAGGCTTGGGGAGGGGACTGGACCGTGCATCCAGATGAGGTGGGGCATTGAGTACTGGACGGAGACAAGAGGGAAGGCACCAGAGGCAAAATGGGGGTTCCCTGTGCTTTCTAGAAGCTAAAGGATTACTCTTTAACCCTCTGACGGTTGAGGGTGTGCCCAGAGGGTGTGCCCTTGGCTTGGGAGCTGACTGAAGGCAGACACTGGGGTGTGCATCTGAGGTGAGAAGGCAGACCCCCGACTAGACCTACTCCAGGCGCGCATGGGGTGGGGCGGCCTTCCAAATCCAGTCCTCACGAAGGTCCTGGAATCAGGGCCCGCATATCCCACCGATTTGGCTGGATTTTATTCAAGGTGGGCGGTCTCGGCCTGGAGGTGGGAAGAGAGAGGGACTCAAGTTGTGTTCCTTCTTGATGGGAAAGAGCCTTTCTCCGGCGACAGAAAGAGGAAGAGAAAACCAGCAACGAGTCTGAACTGTCCAAAAAGCCAGAGAAAATGAGATTGTCAGATTCCCCGGCCCTCCCTGATTTCCCCTTCTGGAGCATTTTACAGGCCTAAAGACGACCGTGACTCATTCATTAATTTGAAGAGAAAACAGGGGAAGAAAACAACAGAATCGTCCAGACATGAGCATTTTTCTAATGCCTTCCATTCCCCAAACACACATTTTAAACCAGATTCCTTTGGCTTCCCAGAATGTCTTAATTTTATGCTTTCATGAGTCATTAGAGAGGAGAATTCTGAACACTATAGAAGGGGCAGCACTCAACACAGTTACTGATACTTCAGGGCCGAGACAGGAGGCCTGCGTGGGAAAATACCACCAGGTCCCCGAGCTCTGCCAGCCTGTCCCATCCCGGGGGGCAGGGAGTTAGGGGCCCCGCTCCACACTTGCCTTCTCCCTCCTCCTTTGTCTTTTCCCCTTCTCCTTCCTCCCGCACATCACTTCTTCCCTCCCTCTGGATGTCTCTTAAGGGACAGGTCGCTTTGGGTCACTGGACACAGCCCCTTCCCTTGTCCTACAAAGCCCTGGTTCCCCAAGAATCCCACCTGTGCCAAGAAGAACGGTTTCTGCCCAGGCTCCTTTGCAATGCAGAACAGACTTACCTGGCTTCGTGCACCGTTTTCAACCAATTATTTTAAAAAGAAACAGCCAACTTGGAACACTATGTGAAGGAACTTTTCTTATTGCTTTTGCTTTTTTCCTTTTTTTTTTTTTTTTTAAACCCAGCATCTTCTCCTACCGTCCCTCGCCTCTTCTGGACCTCTCCTCCCCCAAAAGCTTGCTTTGGCTTCGGGGAGAGGCGTTCGATATCTGATACCTCTTGAAAGTGTAGTTTGGCAAAGGAGAATTGAAATCCACTCCAGCAGGCCAGGCCCGTACTAGGGGCTGCATAAAAACACCTGGGTATCTCCTCACGCCCGACGAAAACCAGGCCTCCTGTCTACAAAAACAACACCCTGGTCTTTCCACCATTCCCTGCCCTGCTCCCCCCTCGGCTGCCCCCTGCCCTTTGGAAACTGAAACGAATTGAAAACGCTGGTACTAAAAACAGGTGATAGAAGCAGGCAGGGGGAGACCTGGGCAGACTGGAGGCATCTTGCGACAGAAGACTTTTGAGGCTGGGCCTCTGGGCTTGTTCTCGATAACTCCCCCTCCTCCTCACCTCCCTCGCCTCCTGCAGGCTCCCCCAGACCCTGCCACGACCATCTTCAAAGCCTTGCAGATGTTCAAACTGATTTAAGACATTCCTGGAAATGACGGAGGGAAACTGTCTTTAAAGGTGTCTTTAGCAGGCCTCACTGGAGAGCCCCCTTCCACCCTCAACACCCCCCCCCCCCCCCCCCCCCCCCCCGCCAGACGCTGGGAGAGCTGTTGCCGTTGGACCACCTTCCTCTCCCTGGGAACCAAAATTATTTTCCGAGGCCTCGATGTAGGCTAGTGTCCATTGCCCCAAATAAAACAGCAAACACCCTGTGCAGAGAAAACAGTTGTAAGGTGCGGCCAATCATCATGATGGAGAAAACCGGGGACAGGCGAGCCAAGATGGGGCAGACAGAGAAATGTGCTCCAAGTGGGAACTGTTAAAACACCATGTCGTTGTGCTGGGCAGAAGAGGGACCCTACCCAGAGCTGGTCGCACACACAAGCACACGCGTGCTTATGCGCCCCCACGCTGGCAACAGGAATGTTGCCTCGTGCGATCTGTACTTTTATTGCACACATTATATGCCTCATATTTTAACAGTTTTTTCCCCTTTAGGTGTAAATTATTAGGGGAAAAAAGAAAATGAAGTCCAGTTTCTCTTTTAAATTGTATCCACAGAGAAGAGTCATGTTGCTGAGGAGCCTTTCCTTCCTCCGGCCTTGTTATGAGGGCAGCGTTGGCCCTCCAGAGGGCGCTGTGCTGGGGCCAGGGCGCCTGGGTTCTGTCTCAGCTTCCCCACGAGCCAGCAGGGGGGCCTTAGCCAGTCCCTTCCTCCCCCCCCCCCCCCACCCCGGGGGCCTCAGTTTCCCGCTCTACCTTAAAGTGAAAATGTTGGTTTTTCAGGGCTGGTCGGTGGTTTAGAACCACGAAATGCCAACTTCTGGTGCCTTTGTCATTTACCCTTTTGTCCCCTTGCCCTCTCAGCCCAGCACCTTGCCTTTGCTCATTAGGCTTGAAGCAGTCGCATTTGGGCCAGCCTGTGTCCTTGCTGCTTTGGGAGGGAACGGGAGGAGGGTGGCTGTGCACGCCCTACCCCCGGGGGCCTGGGCCAACCTGGCAGAGCCCCTCAGTGTCCCCTGGGTGGCTGGGCAGACAGACCCTAGAGGGCCATGGTCTCAGAGCCAAAGAGCTTCAAAGCAGGACCATCTAGTCTGTACCTGGGATTTCTTATTTATCTAATTCAAGTGTCTCCACACGCACGGCTAGGGAAAAAAAAAAAGCTGTGAGCTCAGTCCCTCTCTGGCTAAGCGCTTAACTTTTCCTTGGCCCCAGATGCATGTTCCAAATATGAGGGTTTACATATAGACATATCTATTTGCAGATAATTTGTCTGAGCCCTTATTATCCTGTAATTGGGTTAAATACTGCTGTGTAGGCAGCAGCATACCAAAGCCATGGCCGAATCTTTGCAAGGCATCAGAACTGCACCCCCTCCCGCCCCCTCCCCCGTTTCCTTCTGCAGGCTTATTGGAAGAAAAAGGTAGAAACATAAATTAAGGCAAGGAGAACATATTTCTTTCTTGGAATGAGCTATTTAAAGAACAAGCCAGATGGTGCAAATAGACATTTTCCCCTTGCTCTTTACATTTTAAAAGATTGTGTGTGTGCGATGGAGTAAGTGAGACAGAGAGAGAGACAGAGAGAGAGAGAGAGAGAGAGAGAGAGAGAGGCTGAAATATTCCATTCTTCTCTTCCCCTGGAGAAGGTAGGTGTGTCTGATGCGGGCAGGCGCCCTTCGCCCCGGGGGAACAGGTCCTGGGTCTGTGCTGTTCTTCAAGGCCACCCACACTGTCCTCTCCCAAAGGCTCTTCACCTTTCCATGAGTCTCTAAGTCAGCTATGGGCCTTGTGGGGGACCACTGCACTGCCCTGCTGTCCCCCACGGAGGATGGGGCCTGTCTGGGAGCCCGTGTTCCCAGTGGCTGGAATTTGGCTTGTATGATCCCCACTTCACATAGGAACACCGGCTTCTTGAGTTACCAGGTTGTTCCCCAGACAATGCCCTCTTTGATGTTTTAATGGGTTTTACGGACATCTTTCCAAAACGTGTCGTGCCTTCCTGCCTTATTTCCTGCACATCGTGCTGAGCATCATTCAACTTGAAGACCTACACTGAAGGATGACTCTGGTGGCCTGGAACAAGTTTTGAGTTGGAAGTCGGAGCTGGGTTCAGGTCCAGGCGGCATTACTTACTATCTGTGACCTTGACCGTGCCAGGAAGCGGCCTGCTCACGGCGAGAGATGATTTTTAACCTCTGGGGGTGTGGAGAGGATTAAATGAGATAATCCTGTCATCCCCTTCTGTCTCCACTGCCTTCCTGCACACCCTCCCTCGCTCGCCTGGGTTACTGCCCACCGCTAAGGAAATCTGGTTTTGCCCCTCTCTTTCCGTCTCCCTGACACTTGCAGCCACAATAACCTTTCCAAAATGTCAAAATCACACTATGGCTCTGCCCGGCTTGCTCTGAGGACAAGCTGTGAACGCTTGGTTGGCTGCACAAGCATCTAGGCTGGCCCAGCCGCACGCCACCCCCGCCCCCGCCCCCCCCCCTCGCCTCAGGGCCCTGCTCCTGCTCCAGAACACGCTTCCTGCGGGTCACAGCGGCCAGGCCTTTGTGTCCCCCTTCCGATCAGCTGCCCACCTTCACAACCCCTTCTGGAAGCTTTCCCAGGCTGCATGAGGGAGCTGCACTGGGCTCCTTCATTCATGGAACCTATGGCACCCCACCAAAATCCTGTCTGTGCGCCCACATGGACCTCCGGAGCACCGAGTGCCTTTTCCTTCTTGTTCCCGAGCACCCAGAGCAGCTGGCGATGAGCACTCGGCCCCCAATCACATAGGCTCCGTCTTCCTTCCTTTCCTGATATTATGCCTTAGACGGTGTCCTCAAGACTGAGGTTGGCAGTGGTAATTACAACTGGAGGCTACATGAGTAAGGCTATTTATCTCCACCCTAAATAGGCCCAGACCACTGGTTTTTTTTTTTTTTTGATAGTCCTTCTGTTTGTTCTTCTGCTGTCAATTCTCACCTCTTGCTATTGACTGTGTCTTCCTTTATGTACAATTATTGGGCAAGGCTCGCCTGTCTTGCAAAATTAAATCGCGGAGACTTGAGCTGTTTTCCTCACCACGCAGGAGTCTTGTCTCTACCCTTGTCTATGGCTTTGTCCTAAACCAGTGGGGAGGCTGGAATCTGGCTTTTGGACGAGTGATGGGGGACGCTGCATGGGTGTGTGTGAAATACCTTATGCAGATTTGGGAATGTGGATGGACCACATGACGGCTGCAGAAACCAGAGCTTCCAGATTGTTTCAAGGGCTAATCTGATTAAGAATGACTTTAATTCCCGGAACCTGCTTTGAAAGCTTGCATCTTGTGTAAATGTCGTTTCTTAGTGTCAAATTCAAAACCACAAAAGGATTGATATTTTGCTTGAGCTGGAAGATGACTAGCCCTCTTGGGAGAAAGTTGCCCAGGGAGGCCGAATGGGGCCACCAGGAGCATCTGTCCCTTCCAGAAATGCCTCTTCTGTGACAGGAGGGCTCACACTGCATTCCCCACAGGCGCACGCCGTCTCTGAGGCAGGTGGGCCAGTGACACAAGGACTCAGCTCAGGGCAGAGGGTGTGGCCCACTGAGGAAGATGCCCACGTGTGTGTGTGAGACACCCAGGCACAGAAGAAACCTTGAGGAAATGTGGGAGATGGAACTACCAAGTTATAGGAGATTCAGCGTTCAGAGGGCCGTGTTGAACTCACCACAAAGGTGCTCAGAGCACGGTCCAGAGCAGGAGAACTAAGTCTGCAGGGCCTTCACAAGCCTGGTGTCCCCAACAAAGAAATCGTGGGGCACCTGGGTGGCTCAGTCGGTTAACCGTCTGACTTCGGCTCAGGTCATGATCTTGCAGTTCATGAGTTTGAGCTCCACGTTGGGCTCGCTGCTGTCAGCTCCGAGCCGTCTTTGGATCATCTGTCTCCCTCTCTCTCTTCCTCTCTCTCAAAAATAAATAAACATTAAAAAAAAATGTTTTTTCAACAAAAAAACTGCAATAAAAACTGAGAGAGGTGGAACCTCTAGGCCTTGGTTTCTCAATTTCCTTCTTCTTGACATTGGCTGGACTGTTCTCCGTCATGGGGACAGTCCTGAGCATTGTAGTTGTTGAGCAGCATCCCTGACCCCTGGCCGCTCAATGGCAGCAGCACCCACCCCAGGTTGCAACAATAAGAAAAGAGTCTCCAGACATTGCCAAGCACCCCTTGGGAGCAAAATTGCCCTTAGATAAGTAGTACCGCTATAAATTAAAAGAGGCTTAAGAAGCATATTGACCAATCACAATGCATGGACTTCATTTGGATACTAAATCAAACAAGTAAATTTGTAACTGTTTACACATAAAAAAGGAACATTCATGAGACAATCCCAGAGCTGTATTATCTGATGTTATGGAGGACTTGTTCATTTTCAGACGTGAAATGGCACTATGAGTATCTTTTTAAAAATTCTGTATCTCATCCTTTGGCCATACCTGGAGAAACATACGAACGAGTCATATGATTCTGGGCTTCGCTTCAAAGTAATCCAGAGTTAGGGACAGAGAGTAAACGAAGATGGAACGAGACTGGGCGTGAGTTAGAGATAATTGATGTGCGATGAGGGCACCGGGCTCTTTATACGCTTCTGCCTAGGTTTGAAATTTTTCACATAAAAATACCTAAAAGGAAAGAAAAAGAGAAATAGTAGATAAGATTCTGAAGCTGGAGATTTTTTTTTCTCTTCAGGGTGCTGCTGTCACCTTCTCCCCAGCTTTCCCAAACCTGCCCTTTCATAGATCCCTCGGGAACCCTGTGCCAGTGTGGTCACCACCCTAGAAGGCATTAAGTGTGCAGCAAAGAAAAGTCACATTGGGATGAGTCCTTGCTCCATGAGAATTCTAATCGTCAAGACTGCATGCCCCATCTTGCCAGAGCATTTCCTTCCATTATGAGTTCTGGCGGGACAAGGTAGGCACTCCACAAATGGCTTTTGCATGCAGGCACACATGAATGAATCAACTAGCAAGTGGGCAGAGTTCAAGGTAGTCTCCTAGGCTGGAGGGGAGCGGGGTACATGGTGATATTAAGTCACGGCTCCCGCCCTTGAGAAGTTCACTGTCTACTGGGGCTACGAAATGGTAAATAACTGGCATGAAAATAATTCAGAATGAAGTCAATGCTAAGTAGACTCTAAGCAACACGACAGGGCATGGCCAATTTCAAGGAATGAAGAGAGCAAAGTCCCAGCTAAAACCTTGGGGACTGATCTCAGAACAAGCAGCACAAATTCTTATGACATCCAGTTGCTTTTTTCAGCTCTTTCGGTTGTGAAGTCATAAGAGCCACCATACTCTAACAGATTCACGGGGGGGGGGGGGGGGACTTGGCTGGCTACAGAGGGGAAAGTCTGTTTACATTAAAAAGAAAAAAGAAAATCAGTTCAACTACTGTAAGAAACCGAAAATCAGAAAAAGCTGTCGATGGCTTAATATGCTCTTTAGCGGCTTCAGAAGATCTGACTCATGCCTTTCCCTTAATATGTCTTCCCGTGTCAAAACCCACTACCTCAAAGGAAGCGGAAGATGGTCTTAGGGAGACTGTGTTCAAGACGGCCGCATGCGAACGGTGCCAATGTGTTAGCTCACCGCCCCGAGCGCAAAGTCCTTTTAGGAAATTGATTTTCCTTGGATAAAGTCACTTCCTCTCTCTGCACCTCAGTCTCCTCCACTGTAAGGTGAAGCAGTTGAAGCAGTTGGAGGAGTTCAAGCACGGCAAATGTGTCGCACCCTTGCTGTTCCTGGCCTCCCTGTGCCCACGGAAGACACTGCTCATTGATCTAAGCACGCTTCCCCGCTGAGCCCAACCACTCTTGGTACGCTCGGCAGGGGATTCTGGGTACCCACGATCCATCGGGGAGAACAGATGCAAGCCTCAAACCTACTCATCCACGCTCATCTTCAATTTCCCAGAATTCCGAGATTAAAAAAAAAGAAAAAAAAAAAAGCCCCAATTTCTTAATACATCGACAGAGAAAATCCCAGGTGCACAAACAGTTACTTCAGACCGTTGTTGCTAACCATCAAACGCTATGGAGACCCTGAAACTGGCTGAGTGCTGATGGGATCTGGGGTACAGGCAGAATACGTGGGCCACGCTCTCCTCCCCTCTCCTCCCGCAGTTTAAGGGGCTTGTGGCTTGGTGGGGAGGGGAAATCACAGAGGAAAGACCAACCACACAGTGTAACACCAAGGGCCAGGTCAGTGACAGCAGATAGCCAGGCTGTAGGATCTGGAGGTGGAGGTGACGCAGAGGGAGGGGACAAGTTGGCACAGGTTTCTCAGCAAGTGGAGACTTGAACTGAACCTTGAAAGATGAGCAGAGTAGACAAAACAGCAAGGAGATCCGAGGTCACCCAGAAATCAGGCCCCTGCTCTGGGCTCTCTCTCTCTGCTCTCAGAGGTGATAAGCAAGCCCCTTTTCTTCTCCACTGATTTCTTTGCCAAGAGCTCCATTCCTAAGCCAGCTCCCCAGTGATGTAATGTCCACAGGGATGTTAGGTGATGAGGATTCTAACAGCATCCACGATGGGAAAGGAAACAAAGCTTGAGAAATCTACATTCAAAGGCATCTTTTCCCCCCACAAAGGGAATATCTGGAAGTTTCCTGGTGGGTGAGCATTTTCTCCATTTCCCCACGCAGATTGTGCTGAGCTCGGAGAATGGAAATGAAAGCATCGAGAGTGCCCTGATCTTAACTGCATAAAACCGGGAGGTAAGAAGTCTGGATGTCTGTGTGCTTGCTTTTTTCTTTTAGCCTGGATCTTTGGTTTGTTTTCAAAGTGGCTCCCCAAACTTTTATTCCAGAAATGGATGGGGCCAGCCAAGGCAGAATCTACAGATGAAAAAGTCTGCTTCAGCTATGTGGATAGTGAGATAGATAGTGTAACAGGAAAAGGTACAATTCAACATGTGGAAAGGAAAAATATATTTTGATGTGTTACCTATTTCCAAAGAGGGGTAATTTGAGCATTTGCCGTGGCCAAACTGTGAAGCTGTGTATCGGAGGTTTCCTGTGTCTTTCTCCTAGGTCTGGCCAAAGTCAACTGGACACCAGACTCAAGGCATGTCCTCTCTCCACAGTGGCCAGGTTTTGGTGCAAGCTGGAGTTTACCAGCTTCCAGGACCGTGAGCCCTGGGCAAGCCCGGATTCACAACAAACTCTCCTTGTCAGCAGAGCATGCAGCTGGCCATCTGGGGTCCAAAATGGGGGGTAAAGGACAGGTGACTCTGAACCTCAGAAACTGGCTTGGGCTTCTTCTGACTCCATGACCCTTAACCCATAAAGGCCCCCGGTTTTTTTAGGAAGAGTACACTCCTGAGGTGCTCACCCTCCACTCTGCTTTCCCTCAGGGTGACTCAAATCATAGCATATCCAAGCCATGAAAACCTCAGGGGCCATTTAGTCCAACCCCCCCCCCCCCACTATGACCCACTCTTTCTATTTCGATGCTTTTAATCTGCTATTTATCTGAGAAATCCACTCAACACGTTTGTTGGACGTGAATGTCAATTAAAAATACATAGCCTGGGAGGCGCCTGGGTGGCTCAGTCAGTTAAGCGTCTGACTTCAGCTCAGGTCATGATCTCACGCTTCATGGGTTCGAGCCCCGCATCGGGCTCTGTGCTGACAGCTCAGAGCCCGGAGCCTGTATCGGATTCTGTGTCTCCCTCTCTGTCTGCTCTTCCCCCGCTCATGCTCTGTGTGTGTGTGTGTCTCTCTCTCAAAACTAAACAAACATTTAAAAAAATTAAAAAAGAAAATAATGTTTAAAAAAATACAACAACCCAAATGTCCATCAACGGTCGAATGGACATATATATTGTGGTGTAGTCACAACAGAATAGTTCACAGCAATGACTACGGACAAATACAACCATGCACAACAGAACGAAAACAAGTAAAAGTAACCCATGCCACAGAGTCAGGAGCATGGTTCTCTCTGAGTAGCAGGACTGGGGAGATAATACGAGTGGTTTCTGGGGGCTAGTAACGTTCTGTTTGTTGATTGGAGTGGCGGTTACTTGGGTGTGGTCGGCTTACGAAGATTTGTCAAGCTATACAGTTCAAATGTGTATGCTGTATGCATATTGACAGCACTAAAAGGTTTTAAAATCTAGATCTTGCATAAAAAGTTGCATGGTATATGATTCCATTTGGATGAAACATCCAGGAAAGGTAAATCCAAAGAGATAGAAAGTGGCCTGGGAGCTGGGGGGCAGTTGGTGGGGGGAGGGCAGGGAGTGACCGCTTAATGAGTATGAAGTTTCCTTTTGGGGTGATGAAAATGTCTTGGAACTAGACAGAGGTGGTGGTGGCATAACACTGTGAATGGGCTAAATGCCTCTGAATCGTACACTTAAAAATGGTTAGTGGTTCATTTTATTCTATGTGAATTTTATCTAAAAAATTACACACACACATATATATATATATGCACACACACACACACACACATATGTGTGTGGATATTTATGTTTATGTTTATATTTGTATTTATAACTGTCTAAGATGAACCACCCTCTAAAAGCCATGCTTGTTGCCATTATTCCTGCAGCTCTGTCACCCCTCCTGGCTCTCTCCGGGGTCGCTGATGGCCGAGCTCAGGGGCTGTAATCTGAGCCCCACATAACTGGGGGTTTCAAGATGGCGCCAGTCAGCTGTCACAGTAGAGGGGCTCCCGAGACTTAAAAGGTCCACAACCCGTCCCAGGGGTCCTTGCAGAGTGCCAAACTTTGCCCCGCGGCCGTGTCTCTCTCTCTCCAGAGCTGGACGCTCGCCAGGCCTTCAGCCGCATGCCGTCCTGGGCAGAGCTGGGTCTGGCAGGTGTCCCTTCTGCCTCGCGTGGAAAGTCACACGCAGCAGTGCGCGAGCCCAGGCTGGAGAGCCACGGCTGCTCGCACTGTTATCCTTTTCTTAGCAATAATGTTTAGGTTCGGGAAAGAGTTCCAAGATATATATAATTCCTCATGCTGAGTAAGGGCCCCAGCCCTGACTCTGCTGCTGCTCGGGCTACCGCTCTCTCCAGGAATGTTATTACACCAGCCATTGGCCCGGCGCTATGGATGGGTGTCTCTCAATGTCCTCATTATGTACTCCGTTTTTTTTCAGGTCATGTAATTCAGCTGTAAAAATTTGCCCCTGGCTGCACCTGGCATAAGAGTGGCACAGAGGGGTGTGTTTATTTTTTTTGAGGTGCTGTTAAAAATAAATTTAATAAGAGAAAGAGAGAGGAAGAGAGAGAGAGAGAGAGAGCAAGAGACTGAGACCGTGTTTAATTTGAGCTGTGGAGGAAACGATATGAACAGAAGGTCTGAGATCCTGATGCTTTGGGGATGTGTGTGTGTGTGTGTGTGTGTGTGTGTGTGTGTCAGTGGGCACAGGCAAATGTATGTTTCTCCTGAGTAACTCAAAGCCAGCTTTGTTTATTACACCAGGATTTTCCAGATCGTTAGGTTGTGATGTGGCTTAGTTTACACTGTGCAATATCCCATTTTAAACACAACGCAGGTACATGAGTGCAAACCAACTGAGCTACTTCAATTAGTAAGACTACGGGCAGCAATTAACTTTGAATGAACATTTTTGTGAGTTTTTTTTCTTCCCTTCCTCCCTTGGCATGTAATTAATGAGTCGCTAAGTGAGCTGTCTCTGTCTATGAAACTAGCAGATTATGGCTCTGGAATCCGCAACACATAGATGGAGAGGAACACGAGGGGCTCCAGGCTGGAAGCCTAGGAGGTAGGGGGCTTGTCGTCGTGGGTGCTCCCTGGGCAGAAGAGAACCGTCTCCCCTTCCCAACAGCCACCAGCCCCTGGGGAGATAAGACGTATCATGGGTGGCCTTATCATCTAAACCAACCACCAAAACATTTAGCCTGACAGAGTTTCATCCCACGTCTGGCTTAGACAAGCTACTTGGGAAATACCAGGTTGAATATTGCATTTTCTAGACTACATCCAGTGATTTAGGAGAAAACTGTCTGAGATGGACATGTTCTGGAAGGACTGAGATAGTCCTAGTAATGAGGAGGTGGGGTTTGAAGACACAGATACACTAAGTTATCCCTTTCTCCACATGGCCATGTTACTAAGGTCTCTGGCTTGCTCATGTCCCCTGAACCCCCAATGTCCATGTTTTCACTCAAACATTGTACTACATCGAAATCAAAAATCAAGGCTCGGGGGACAATGGGAGAGGGGATGAGACCATGGATAGAAGGGCCTATCTTCTGAGGGGCAGCCGCTGCTCAAAGAGTCTTCTGCTTCCCTCTCTCAACTGCGATTAGAGGCTTGGGGCGGGGGGGTGGCTCCTGGGGGGCACAGTTGGTTAAACATCCAACTCTTGATTTTGGTTCAGGTCATGATCTTGTGGTTCATGAATTCCAGCCCCCATCAGGCTCCACGTTGACAGTGTGAAGTCTGCTTGGGATTTTCTCTCTCTCTCCTTCTCTCTGCCCCTACCCTGTGCTCTCTCTCTCTCTCTTCTCTCTCTCAAAAATAAATAATCAAAGTTTAAAAAAAAGAAGAAGCTTGGGGTCTGAGGAGGACTCCTCGGATATAACCACATACATGTGCAGGTGTCCATCCAGGGCACCTATGGAGGGCCACCCAGAGCTGGGGAGGGGCGGGGGTGCCTCTTCGTGGGGACGCTGGGAAGAGGGCCTCTCAGATGGACGGAAGGAGTCCTCCCACCCCCACCTTCCAAGTTCTGTCCCCCCAGCCTGCCTGATGGGGCCCTGCCTCCCTGTGCCCACAGCCTCTGCCAGTCACTCAACCACGGTCAACAGCAGGAGGTCGGCCACGATGGCTTAGTGTTGAGATAGGCCATCGTCACGTAGTCCCTCACCAGAATGCCACCCTGCCAGAGCTGGAGCCAGGACACCTCTCTTTCACAGGCAATTGGCTTCACCCACTCTATTTGACAGTTTGTGGATGCTGTTCCCTTCAGAAACCAGCCCAGCCTGAAACGCCCCATTTGGCCTTACTCGGGCGCCACCTGGTGTCCAAGAGGGTCCCTGCGGGTGGGTTCTGGCCTAATGGAAGGAGCGCAGGTTTTCGCTTTTGCCTTTGTTTATCCTGCTCTTTGGGGGGCCAGAAAGGCTCTGTGGTGAGAAGTGTCATCGGCCTCTATTACAGCAGCTGAGCAGGCACAAGCTAACCCGGGACATTTCCTGATGCAGAGGCTATGTTGTGTTCTGGGCTGGTTTTCACACGTCACAAGGAGCTCCCAGAGACCCTCAGTCAGTATTTTGTTTTGTCTTTAATATATAGAGAAAGATCGAAGGTGTGGGGACAATGGATTGGTTAGGAGTCTTAATCTCAGTTACTTACTGGCTGTGTGATCATGGGCAAGTTACCTTAATCTCTCTGACCCTCAGTTTCTTTATCTGTGAAAGTGGGAGAGCGACACCCGCTTCAGAGGGTTCTGTGAGATTTGGGACGACAGAAGTCGTGCCACGTTCTTCACAGCGCACAATGTTCCATGAACGATCGTGCCCTCTTTTCTTGGCAGACGCAAGGAGATGCAGACAATGATACAGGCAATAAAGTTTAATGACACAGCGAAAATAACATTTATTTTCACTGGCATGTGTAGGGGTGGGCAGAGAAGTTGGGGGTAGAAGGAACTTCTTATATCTCACTTTCCTCCAACCCCCTCCAGAGTCTTTGCGCAACTAGGAGGAGGTGTCTGGGTTGATGCCGTGACCCTGACCACACCGCCGTGAAAAGGACTAGTGACATACTTTCCTCCGAACTTCGCCTGAAACTGGTGAATACGTAATAAGGCAAAATCCTGTTGACTAAGCTTTGCTTGGAATGTTCTCCAGGGCCCAGTGTGCCCCAAACAGTTGTGTTTCTACACCCCCCCCCCCACGCCGATTCCCATTTGGCCAGCACCTATCTAGACAAGACACAGTCAGATATGTTGCAAATGTTGCTTTGTGTACTCTTGAAACAACTGTCTCAGGTCAGTATTACTGTCCCCGTTGCATAGGTGAGGAAATTGGGGCTCAGGGGGATCAAGTCACTTGCCTAAGGTTGTGCATCTAGGAAGTGGCCAAGTCCACACACCTCTAGATTCACTTTGTCCTCTTCCTGCTTCTCCCAACCGCCCCAACTGGCCTCTCAGGGCTCTTCTGGAGTGACAGCCTGTCCCTGAACCAATCAGAAACGGTTTTCTCCGCCAGCCCCAGTCCCCGGCATAAATCAAGTCTCAGTTCCTGCCCATGGGTCATTGGTTGGGCTCCCAGCTGTCTTCCGTGTAGTTCCTGGCGTGTGGCTATATTAAGAATGTGAACCATAACATTAACACTTTTTTAAAAATCCCAAAAAGAAAGGAAGAAAGAAAAGAAATACCCCTAAAGAGTCTAAAGTCAGGTCCAGCCAAGGGTCATAAATCAATGTCAGTAAATTTATAAACAGTTCATAAATGTAAGTGCTTTTTACAGGGCTGTTTGTTATTGTGACGGCTGAGGTGGGGGCGGGGCTGGGGGCAGAGAGAAGCTCTGCATCCGTCTGTCTTCTGTTGGGAGCCGCTCAGATGGCTCCAGCAGCAGAGGCGTCGGCACAAGGAAGAAGGAAGGGACCCGCCCGGCCTAAATACTGGTATGCAGGTGGTCTGGCACGCCAGGACCTTGCGAGAGGGTAGGAGAACCAGCCTGGATGACGAGTGAGCTGAGCTCTGAACTTGAACTGAGGTTTGAGGACGTTTACAGCAGCAATATCACAAGGAGGGATTTTTCTCCAGGGTCTCTTTTTGGCTTTTCTAAGTATTCTCTTCTTGGGAGCTCTGCTGTATCCCCCCAAAAGGGAATACTAGAAAGCCGAGAGCCAAATTCAAGCACAGTGCCCCCTGCACACTACTGTCACGCCACTCCTTCCACACCCCCACCCGGCCGTTCCCAGGACCCCAAACCCAGCGACTGGGGGTAAGGACAGGCTTTGCCGTGAAGTACCCTCTACAACTGCAGGATAGTGACTCTGGCTAGAGGAGTGGGGTTTTGTGAATGAAAGGGGAGAATGGCTGACTCTGCCCCCACCATCCTGTCTTGCACCCAGGAAGCTCTCAGAGCAGGTCTTGAACAGAGCTTCTCAGCTTCTCTCCAGCAAGACTAGGAAACACACATTATCTCCTCTATTAGCTGTATTCTTCTCTCCTCCTAGATACCTCTTAACTTGTGCACGTGTCACTTTCCCCATTAGCCCCCAGACAAGAGACCAAATGAGATGCAAATGAGCTCTTGCCAAGGGGTCGTCGGGTGGGGGCCAGGGGCTGGGGTTGCCTTGATCTTCTTCCCAGAAGCTCCAGTTTCTGGAGACCTGTCGGCCAGGCAGCCGGTTGGTAAAGGTAGAGTGTAGGTGGTGGGTATTGACCTCTAGTCTTGGCTGCCTACTTCCAAGTCCCAGTCCCCTGAGCTAAGTCACTGATGGTCAGCTCAGAACATTCACAAGCACCCGGAGGATCAGTCAACACTGGGCCAACTTGTGACTTCACCCTTGCACTTTACAAACTCAGGGCCCATGAACCCCTCTGGAATGGTACTTAATAAAGTAGGCACGTAAATCTGATGACTTCTGGAGGCTTCTCTCATCCTAAGTCTGAGACATATATTTCTTTTCTTTTTTTTTAATTAATTTATTTATTTTGAGAGAGAGAGAAAGAGAGAGCAAGAGAGCAAGTGCACACACATGCGTAGAGGAGGGGCAGAGAGCAAAGGAGAAAGAGAATCCCAAGCAGACTCTTCACTATCAGTGCAGAGTCCAGTGTGGGGCTCAAACTCACGAACCATGAGATCACGACCTGAGCTGAAACCAAGAGTCAGACGCTTAACTGACTGAGCCACCCAGGCACCCCTGAGTCCTACGTTTCTAAGTGTAAGTGATTATAATTCTGACATAAAGCAGCTCTTCTCTTAGTGAGACTTAGAAAAATTTGCCCATTTCTTACAAATGTTGTTTCATTATTCTATAACTTTGCCCTGATTTCCGGGAGACTCTGGGCACCGCACATTCTCCAAGAGGCTGCCGGGCCTGACGGAACCACCTTGCACAGACAGAACTGCCCGTGGAAATCCCTTAACCAAGTGCACCTTTCCTGGCCAGCACTAAACAGGGATTTCATTTATTTGAAAAGTAGGTATTAAATATGTCAGATATAGGAAGTTAAATGTAATGGGCCCAATTCCACACTCGGTTCCATATGCGTAAATCCCACTGATGGAGAACAGAGTGCGGCTAGAACAGCAAAAAACGAGGTCCCTGGTCTGCGGGAGGAAATTGCACTCTTGATGGATCTTAGCTGACATTCTAATGGACGTTGAGTCGGGACTGTTAAAACTGGAAGGGGCCCTGAAGTTCCTGCTGGAGTTGCTTTGTGTGTGTGTGTGTGTGTGTGTTTGTGTGTGTGTGTGTGTGTGTGTGTGTTTTAAGCTTTAGGAGTTGTCACATTTCTGCTTTATTCCTCGGTCTTCTTTTCTTTTTTTCTTTTTTAACTTTTTTTATTTTTTTCAAAAATTTTTACTATTTATTTTCTAGAGAGAGACAGACAGAGCAGGAGTGGAGCAGAGTCAGAGAGAGAAGGAGACACAGAATCAGAAGCAGGCTCCAGGCTCCGAGCTGTCAGCACAGAGCCCAATGCGGGGCTTGAACCCATGAATCGTGAGATCATGACCCGAGCCGAAGTAGGACGCTTAACTGACTGAACCACCCGGGCACCCCTATTCCTCCATTTTATTTCCTAACTCCCAGTAAACATTTGCCATTTTTCCTCAGAGCTTTTGTTTCAGTTCAACTGTGCTTGAGGTGAATTTTCCAAGAGGGTGACTGGGTGATTGGCCAAGGAACAAGCAATGATTTCATAACCTAAGTTTGGGGAGGGGCCTGAAAGTCCCCAGCCACGGACACTACATGGAAAGCCTTGTGACTCGAGGTGTGGTCCCTGGATTAGCATCATCGGCAACTCCTGGGAGCTTGTTAGAAAGGCAGGGTCTCGGGCCCTACCCCAGACCTACTGAATCCTAGTCTGCGTTTAACACAACCCCAGGTGATTCATGTGCACAAAACAGTTTGAAAAACCCTGGATTAGAGAACAGAAACTTGACGTGACCCCTTCTTTGACACGAATTTATCACCAGGAGTTATCTCAAGAACTGCAAGAATCCGGCTCAGATGTTTGCGATAACTCTGCAGGGGGTAATTCACTAGCCCAGTGGCTCTCTTTCCAGGCTGTACATTAGAATCACTGAGGAAATTTGTTTAAAAATGTAGATGTGGGGGACCATCCCAAGAAACCGTGATTCAACTGGTATCTGGGAAGGGGCTCTGACATTTGTGTTTACTTAGAGTTCCCAGGTGATTCTACTGTGCAGTAGGGCCTGGGAGGTCCTGGGATAAAATACTGCCTTGAATAGTTAGACTTCTTTAGGAATGGGAGAGACAACATTGTCTGATTCTCTCACCATGCATTGCGTGCTGGGCCCCGTGGATGATACAGAAACGGACACCATTACTGCTCTCCCAGAGCTGACACTTCAGTTGAGGGAAAAGCGAGGTGCCTCGTAAGAGATGCCACACAGTATGGTTTCGAGAAGTGCTCATGTTCTGCGTGGACAGCCAGGGGGTGGGGAGTGAGGGAGGCCGCGCAGAAAGAGACAGTATAGGATAGAGCAGGGAGAGCTGGAAAGTGCTGGATCTGAGAGGAGATGCATCCATGAGGCATGCTGGAGCTGGAAGGATCTTAGGATCTTCTGGTTTTGCCCCAGAAGACCATACCGTGGGGTTTTTACCACTTCAGCACCATTGCTATTTGGGGCCAGATAATTCTGGATTCTAGAATCCTCTCTAGGTGGCCACAGCATGGATGCTGGCACTCGATTACCTGGCTCCAGTCCCTATTACCCACCCTGGCCGACATCTTTGACTTCCGTGCGCCTCAGTTTCTCTGTCTTTAAAGTGGGACTAACAGTGCCTACGTCAATGGATGGTTATGAAGCTTAAGTTCAGCCACCCAGTGGAGGTAGAACATTTCCAGCAGGGCCCGGCAGAGGGTGAGCAGTGCCCAGGTCTGAGCCTTAACTGACTCTATCATCTCTGAAGAGGCAAGTGAAGGCAGGGATATAGGCCAGAAGGGAGACTTCCGGGTTCTGCTCTGTAAGCTTCTGCCCATTTGAATTCTGTGTCATGAGATTATATTTGTATATTGATTGTGAAACAAGGCACACATATACAAAGCAAGAAGGCCTCTCAGCCCCCCTCATCTTTTGTTTTTATAAATTTTTTTCAACGTTTCTTATTTATTTTTGGGACAGAGAGAGACAGAGCATGAATGGGGGAGGGGCAGAGAGAGAGGGAGACACAGAATCGGAAACGGGCTCCAGGCTCCGAGCCATCAGCCCAGAGCCCGACGCGGGGCTCGAACTCCCGGACCGCGAGATCGTGACCTGGCTGAAGTCGGACGCTCAACCGACTGCGCCACCCAGGCGCCCCTGTTTTTAAATTTTTTTAATGTTTATTTATTTTTTTTTGGTTTTAAAAATCTTTATTTTTTTAAAAGTTAACACGTGCACACAAGGAAACTGAATAACACAAGAAGCAAAGAACAAAGTCATCCATAGTCACAAGCAGTTTACAGTTTGACTTCTAGGTCCCATGTGTGTATCTACACAACTAAGCATTTTAATGTAATGAAGATTGTACAGTTACGTGTCGTGCTTTTTTACACACCATGAATTTTACCATTTCCAAGTCCCCAAACCAGGAGTATTTTGATAACCAAGAATACACTACACCAACACCATCTGAAAGAAAAAAAATGTAATCCAGCCTTTCTTGGCGACAAAAATGGCAACAGGCCTCTAGATAAAGATATTGGCAGAGATACAATTAAAATACTGCATTCCTTTCACGTTCAATTAAAAATGAGACAGAAAGTAACAGAGTACACAAAGGACTTTTGAGCGAGAGAGAGAGAGACAGAGTGCGAGTGGGGGAGGGGCAGAGAGAGAAGGAGACACAGAATCCGGAGCGGGATCCAGCCTCTGAGCGGTCAGCACAACACCCCGTCGCGGGGCTCGAACTCAAAGTGCAAGATCGTGACCTGAGCTGAAGTCGGACGCTTAGCCGACTGAGCCACCCAGGTGCCCCAGCCCACCTCATCTTATCAAAGAAACTTCTTATTTTGGAGTAATTTTAGGCTTCCCCAAAAAAGTTACAAAACAGTACAGAACGTTCTCTTACACCTGCCACCCAGTGCGTTTCCCCGAATGCTACCGTCTTAGGTTTCCGTGGTACCATGAAGGGTGCTGGCCAGGTGTTTTGTAGAAGGCCCCTTCATTTGGGTCTGTCTGATGTCCTCTCATGACTAGATTAGGGCTATGTGTTCAGAAGAAAACCATAGAGGTGAGGTGCCCATGCTGGGGGCATGTGCTGTCCACATGACCTGACACTGGTCACCGACGCTGATCACCTGGCCAAGGTTTCTCCATGGGAAAGTGTCCCCCGCCCATTCCACACTCCACTCCCTGGGAGCAAGTCACCGTGCGCGGTCTGTCCGAAAGAGGAGGGAGATTAAGCTCCTCCCCCAGGAGAAGGGAGTAGGTACCTATAATTTGGAGTTTTTCTCTAGGAAGATTTGTCTCTTCTCCCTCATGTATTTATTTATTCACTCATTTATTTATACAAGTATGGACTCATGGATATTTATTTTAGAGTTTGGTATATAAACCAATACTGTGCTATTTATTATGTTGCCCAAATATTCTGTTTGTGTTCATCCTTTGGAGAAGCCCTGGATGGGGTGGGGGTGGGGGGGGGTCTGATTGTGGATCGGAGGCTCCAACAGTGAGATGATGGATCATGAGTTACAGGTCCAGCTTGAGGTCTTCGGTTGGGAATGGTCTCTGGGAAGAAGGCCATGGCCTATAGGAAGCAGAAAGAACTGAGGCTGTGTGATTGTGTCAAAGGCTGCTGCCCATGTGGAAGTTGGTGACTGAGGGAGGACTTCAAGGAGGAGGAACGCAGACAAGAGGACCTGAATGTGCGGTTCCAAGGCACTTCTTATCTGTGAAATCTTGGGGAAATCAAGGCTGCAACGCCGTTGAGAAAGTGATGCGCCGGAGACCTGGGACTTTCTCAAGGGTCATAGAACAAAGACTTTCGGGGATGTAGACTTTGTGTGATTTTGGGGGGAGGGGGACACAAGCATGTTGAAATCCCCAGGGTAAGGGGTAGAGAACAAAATGTGGTGTAAAAGAGATATAATCACAGGCTCTGATGTAAAATGGGAGTGTATCAGCCTTGTTCCTGTTAGTCAAGCTTGAGCAGGGAGTCCCAAAATGTACCCAAGTCTTGACTTCAAGGTTGAGCCTTATCTTCTGTCCTAGAAGGAGTCCATGGGGGTGTGGGAGGCCCTCTGTGGCTTTCTGGTGTCTTTAGCCTTTAGCTCCCTCACCCAGGGTCTCCCTTCTTCCATTTCTTGGTCTCCCATGTTGGGGTGTCGGGCCCACTCTGTTCATTCCAGCCCCATGAGTCCCAGAAAGGAGAGGGGGAGAGAAGGCTAGCTGGCCTTGGATCCTAGCAGCATACTTTCCTGGTAAAGGCCTTTCACAGCCAAGCTGGCCTCTCCCAGCATAGCTCCTGTGAGCATAAGCTGCTGGGGCTCTTTTCTGCATGGAGTCACATTGCCCAGTGCCCTTTCCATTCCCCTGACCTCCTTCTATGTATTTTTCTAGGAAGTGGGGCATGGGGTGAGGGAGCATCACCTGTCCATTCACCAATACTTGTTAGACATCCTATTGGAAGAATGAAAGACTCACAAATTAGGAGACAGAAAGACCAGCTCTCCAAAATCTTCTTGGCTAGTGGGCCTATGTCTAGGTAGAGTCTATCTACAGATTTAAATGAAGCAATGTATGTAAAATAAGTATCATTCTTACGTGAAGCCATTCAGAATATCTTTTGATGACAGGAGAAGTCATGGGATTTCAGTTCTCATCAGAAGGCAAAATGGGTTACAAATCCAGTGTGGAAGCTCAGATCTAGTCCACCCCTCGGGTTTGGGCAGGTGAGGAGACAGGCCTGGTATGGAGAGAGTCTTGGCCAAGGTCACACCCAATCCTCTAGAGGAGCCATTCCAGCTGACTGGAAGCTGTGGGCTTCTCCAGGACTTCTACCCATGTGGTCTGGCTGGTCAAGGCAAGAATAACTCACAATGGAAGAAGAGGTGAGTCAAAGACAGCCTCCAGAAGAAGGGAGAGCAGACGGCCTGACCACAATCAGGCCCCCTGGGTCAGCTTCCGACTCCCACACGCTATGGGAGAGCCTTCCTGGAAGCCAGAACCCTCTGGCCAGGAAATTTTTTTTTAATGCCAAAATGAACCATATGTGGATCCTGGGACTCAGACAATCAGAGAGGAAGAGGAGGAGGGATGAGAAATACCAAGAAGAGGCTGTGATGCAAAGGCACTGTCCACAGTACAGCTCCTGGAAACCACTAAGGTGATGGCATGTAAATGGGAAGATGCTCCTGAGCCCAGGAGGGGGCCTTAGTTTGACTCAGCCAGGCTTGGCTCCCTCCCCTGAACCAGTGCCCCACAGGAGGGAACCCAATCTGGCCACCCCCAGCCAAAGGGGCTTCCTCTGCCCAGCAGCCTTATTGCAAGAAGGAACAAGGAGAGCCTCGGGCTTCCATGAAGGTGGGAGGGACTAAAGGTCATCCTCTCCAGCAGGCCGCCATGAGCAGGCTCACAGGAAATATTCGTGGCCGATTCTGTTTCCAACAGGCACGAAGGTTATGCCAGGGCCGCATAGGACACAGGAGACACAGTCCCTGCCCTCAGGGAGTTGACCATCTTTTTGAAGAGACAAGTCTGGTCTGGGTAGAGCACAGTCTAGGGATCTGTCAGTGTGGATTGGAGCCCCAGCTAGGCCATTAATGGAGTGTGGGTTAACATCTGCATAGGGGTCGTCAGTGTCTTCCTCTTGTTACAGATTAAGCAGAAGACCAAGGGAGATGCAAAAGATGTGTCAGGAGGACTGGAGGCACATGAGGGATGGAAGGGGGACGAAGACAAACCCCATGAGTAACATTCTAAATGGCCAGATCAGCACTGACACCAATCTGGTTGTGATGGGAAAGAGTCCTGCAGACATGGCTCCCTTGGGGCGCACCCCACCAGGCCTAAGGCAGGTGTCCCGGTGTTCACGCTCACCTCTATTTTTCAGGCTATCGTCACCCCCAGGACACCTGCAGTCAGTGTCTGAGTGGGAGATCTGCTTGCTGGCCGAAGCCTGCAGTCCCTGGTGCTGCCTTTCCTCAGGAAGTTACCCTGAGGTTCAATCTGTCATGGAACCCGCAGCTTCGGCAGCAGGCCTGGAGCGGGGCATCTGCTGTGTCTCTTTCCTTCTGTCATGTCCCAGAGAGGAGGGGAAGGCCGTGTTCAGGGTCTGTAGCACCTGCCCAGCCTCTCACGCATCTCCTCCTGACACCAAGAAGGCTGGCTTGGAAGACCCAAGGTGACTCCAGGATAGGCCCTCAGCCCCCAGACTTGGCCCAGAGATTCCTCTAGTGGCCTCAAAACAGCAATGCACAAGAAGCCCTGGAGGCCAGGAGCAGCAGGTGTGGGCAGAAATGCCTCCACGAACGCTTCCCAGTGGGCTTGATCTGATGTTGCTGCACTAGCCTTGGAACCCACCACGGCCCTGAAGAGATAATGCACAATAATCTGCACATAACGCACAATGCACGACTGAGACCTGAGGGGACCATAACTCATGTTTCTACCCAAGTCCATCCTTTTCTCTTTCAGTCTTCACTCTTTGGCTCTGGGCCTGCTGGCGGTTTGGGTAGAATTCTCTAACAATCGTAACCACGTCAATGATAACGGCCACTACTTATTAAACACCTGCCTGTAGGAACTGACTCCTGGTCTAAGTGCTTTACAGGCATTATTTCCAATCCTTATAAGAACCATGGGAAGGAGGTGGTATTTCTGCTTCACAGATGTGAAAATTGAAGTCAAAAGAAGTTAAGTAACTTGTGGGAGCTCGCACCGTCAGCGGCTGAGCGGGGATACTGAACCTAAGGTGATCTGACCCCAAATCCTTGATTTTTTTTTTCACTGAATCACACCGCCAATCTCAACCAAATCCCATGGTACAGATATTCTGACGCAGGACTCCCAAACCTTTTCCACATTATGGCACACGTAGGGAGTATCACAAGGGCAGGGAACAGGTGAGGCTGCCTGTTGAGGTGGGGGCATGCCTGGGGGCTCTGGCTACCCCACACCCGGGCAGCAGTGAGGGATAAGTGGACCAAGACCTCTGCACTGTGTGACCCATCCCCACACCCCTGTCTGGAGACTCTGCCCTAAATTATTGATTCAGGCAGTGGTTTCCAACTTTGGCTAGTCATTAGAATCACCTGGGAGCTTTAAAAACGTATGTAGGTCATCCATACTGTCTGGGATTGGGTCCCGGGTGCAGGTATTTTCGAGAAAGCATTAGCTGCCTGCTGTTCTCGCCGATGCCTCATCCACATTACACTCCACCCCACCGCCCGCCCTCATCCAGCCTCATGTTCCATCCAATTCCCAGGCACTGCGTGCCTTCTAAACGCAAAGACCGTGTGCGTCTTGCTCACCCCTGGACACTGTGCCCAGCGTAGGGTCCCATGCCATAGGTGCTCAATGGATTTTTTTTTAATGGATAAATGTCGAATGCCTTGGAAAGGTCTCAGGCAAGACTCTCACATTTTTCTGATTGCATGGCAACTTTCTACACAGTGACTCATGTCACAGAGGCGAACATCTGTTGAATTAACTTTTCTTTCTTCGCATTTACAATTTGAAACATCAGCTGTGCTTCAACACAGAGGTCTCCGCACTGACTGCATACGATAATCGTGTGAGTATCTAAGCGTACGACCCCAGACCAACTGTTTCCTTCAGTTCAGAAACATGAGTTCTTGCCCTCTTCAGGCTCCTGAAAGAAAGTACTTAATTGAGACCCAAATAAAGTAGAGGGGTTGATGTTAGCCTGGCGACAGTCATAGTGTTTTTCACTTACTTGGGCGGAGAGCAGAGAGGAACCAAAGCAGGGGGGTGGGGGGATGTAAAATATACGACATGGAAAAAAAAGGGAGAGCAAGAGACCTACCATCCCTGTTCAACGGGTCAGCTCTTGGTCTCAGATGGGATAGAAGGTGAAAAAAAAACCCAAAAAACAAAAAACCACCAGGCTCAGATGGGGTCCAAGCTGTCGATGAGAAGCTAGCAGTCTCCAAGGCCAACTGACTAACTGGGTTGAATTGTGTGGAGGTTCTGGGGAGCAAGAAGCTCCGTCTGCTGAAGAGGCTGTGGAAAAGGTAGGGTTTAAGCTGAGATGTCTGCTTCTAGCAATGTGGTAGACTAGGCGTCCACACTACCCATCCTGCCCAAAACAACTAAAAATGCGGGGGAAAAATATTTTTACTGCCTTTATTACTTTTTAATGTTTATGTATTTATTTTGAGAGAGAGTGAGGGAGGGGCAGAGAGCGAGGGAGAGAGAGAATCCCAAGCAGGCTCCGTGCTGTCAGAGCAGAGCCTGATGCCGGGCTTGATCCCACGTACTGTGAGAACATGACCTGAGCTGAAACCAAGGGTCAGACACTCAGCCAACTGAGCCACTCAGGTGCCCCTACTGTCTTTAAATGCCTTAGGGGCGCCTGGGTGGCGCAGTCGGTTGAGCGTCCGACTTCAGCCAGGTCACGATCTCGCGGTCCGTGAGTTCGAGCCCCACGTCGGGCTCTGGGCTGATGGCTCGGAGCCTGGAGCCTGTTTCAGATTCTGTGTCTCCCTCTCTCTCTGCCCCTCCCCCATTCATGCTCTGTCTCTCTCTGTCCCAAAAATAAATAAAAACATTGAAAAAAAAATTTTTAATGCCTCCACAAGTTGTCAAGGAAGTATGGAATGTACTGGCCAAAAAAATAAATGAGGGCAGAACTCATGTGAGAAGAGCACTCAAGCCAGCATTTGAAGGATTTCCTTGAAGGAATTTTCTGGATCTTGTGAACTTGAAAATTGATATGTTTGGAGCCTTGTGAGGGTCTGTGGGCAGGAGACTGAACCTAGGTGTGCCCAAGATGGACAGTCCCACAGGAAATGTCCCATAACGTTAGGACCTCCAAGAGCCACACCCGCAGTATAAGGAAGGACTGAAAATAAAACCAACCTCTTTCCAGATTTGGGGAGCAAGTTACACTTCCAAGGGAAAGCCCTTATTTTGCATCTTGGCACTGGAGTGAAGAGGGGAATATCTCTCCTGGGAACTTCAAACCAGACTTCTTGTATATCTGTAGCTTAAATTCACTCTACATGGGTCATCTGAAAAAAAAAAACAGGCAGAAACTTTAAAGGGATCACAGACTAGAGGATTAGCAGGCACCCAAAGAAGCAAACAGAAATCTTCTCTGAAGGAATCCACCTTTCCCTAGGCCTTGAAGAATTTCCAGCAATTTCTAAGGAAGATGAGAAGCTCACAGCTAAAAATCACCACAAGTATAAGGAAACAAGGCACAAAAAGCAAGAGCCAGCAGAAATGACAGCAGAATCAACAAATGGAAATGGACCTTTAAAATATGAGTACAGGGGGCGCCTGGGTGGCTCAGTCGGTTGAGCGTCCGACTTCGGCTCAGGTCATGATCTCACGGTTTGTGAGTTCGAGCCCCACGTCCGGCTCTGTGCTGACAGCTCAGAGCCTGGAGCCTGCTTCGGATTCTGTGTCTTCCTCTCTCTCTGCCCCTCCCCTGCTCATGCTCTGTCTCTCTCTCTGTCAAAAATAAATAAACATTAAAAAAATAATAATAAAATAAAATAAAATACGAGTACAAGATAAGTAGATTTGTGAAGGAATAAAACAGAACTTCTAGAAAATAAGGAAATAAAACAGAAATTTAAAACTCAATGGATACATTTAATAGCAGGCCATGTACCACACAAAGAGAGACTTTGAGAACTGGAGGATAGTGTTGGAGAAATTACCCAGAATGTAGCCCAGAGAGATAAAGAGGTGAAAATATAAGAGAGGTGAAAAGCCGTAGAGGATAGAGTGAAAGGCTCTGAGAGCTGTCTAACAGTGTTTCAGAAGGTGAGGAAACAGGGCAGAGGCAACCTGAAGGTATCAGAGAGGAGAATGTCCCAGAACTTTTGACTGACACCAGGCCACGGATTCAGAATTGGAGCTGAGTCGTGACCATAGAAAGGATGGGATTTACATGCAGGTGGGGCATGTGAGAAGCAGTGTGACCTGGGAGTATGCCGATGGGGCCGGCGCCCTGGGCACTAGCCTCCTGGGACTGACAGGATGGTCAGAGACTGGAGAGGCACAGAGCTGTGCCAGCCCTCCTGGTCAAGGGTCCGTGGGAAAACATACCTTCTTCCTGGATGAAATAGCAACAACAGCAGAGCAGTTCTGTTTTGTCATTTGGGGGCAAGATCCTTCTGAGGAAGGGAGAGAAGAGATAGTATATACCCATTGAATGGATTAGGGAATTGAAGCACAGAGAACAGAAGTTCTTTTTTTTTTTTTTTTTTAGATTTTATTTTATTTTATTTTATTTTATTTTATTTTATTTTGATACAGAGAGGCAGAGAGACAGGGAGGGAGAGAGAATTCCAAGCAGGCTCCACACTGACAGTGCGGAGCCCAATGCAGGGCTCGAACTCACACACCATGAGATCATGACCTGAGCCAAAACCAAGAGCCAGACACTCAACTGACTGAGTCACCCCGGCACCCCCGGAGAACAGAAGTTCTAAAAGAAGTGAAGGGGCAGTGTTGGGATCAGAGTTCTTTCTGTTGATCCTGGGGGGCAGGCACCTCTGGATAACTAACACAGATACTCTGGTGCCCCAGGTGCTTGGCATACCGACCTCAGCAATGGTCGGAGCCACCGGCATCGTTTTCAGCCCTGAGGGGGTTTTCAAAAGTAGAAACAAACCACAAAGGACGTTGTTGTGCAACAGCCTCTCCTGGGCCCAGGCCTGATGCCTTCCCGGATGAGCCAAGTCCTAATTACCCATGACCCATCTATACCTGATGACTTAGGCCCGGCCGATGCAATGTCGTGACATCTGTGTGAGTGACGTACACATGAGCTGGACTTCAGTGAGACGGCATATATTTGGGTACATTTATCAATAGCGGTGAATGTTACTATCAAACTTATTTCTTGTATTCCCATATTATGATTGAATTAAACAGCCAGAGGATTCTATTTGCCTGTAATTAGACATGGTTGCTTTTGGCTTAAGGGTTTGAAAAAGGACTTAGAAAACTTGTAGAATTTTGAATAAAAGGAGCAAGAATGTCAAAAGAAAGAGCAAAAATGCCTAAGGGAATAATGGAAGGGGGTTCGAGTTTCACTTTCTTTAGATTCCTATTTGACGATAAATCTCAGCTGGGGCAGGCTAGCCTTCTTCTGGGTCTCAAAGATATTCTTCCTGTTTTACCACATCCTGGATTTTCTTGATGCACCGTGCTAAATTTGACTCAGGAGTTTGAGAGCAAAGATGATGGGACCCTGGCACAAAGAGGCGATGCTTGTGTGTGTACATAATAGAGAATCAACAGTGTGGTTAGCCAGACGGCTGGACCCACAGTGTGTCTGAATCTAAGGGATGGGACCCCAGTGCCACGGCCGTGACTGCTGACAGTTCAAAAATGTGTCACAGGCCAAATGATGATGGGAAATTCCAGTCCACACATTTGAAGAGCAGGCACAGTGGGTGGTCCAAAGGGATCCAGCAAGAACATGACAGTGGGAAAACAAGTGAAGGAAAAATTAGATTCAATAAAGGGGGAAAAATTCCAAATGGTGAGTTTCGTTCTATTTGGCTGCAGGATAACCCCTCCAGGGAACATGGTGGAACTTGAGTCATTTAAGCCTTGGCTGGGAAAAGTCGTGGAGGATGTACTATAGACAAAGCTGGAGTTTGGATTAGTCTGGTGGTGGGCACAGGAGACCCAATGGGCGATTTCAGTCGGCATTGCTCTGATTCACCGGACGTGCCCCCCGCTGTCCGAGTCTGCTGAGGGCTGGCCGTGCCGGACACAGTGAATGGACGTGTGTGTAAAGGAAGGTGTTTTCCAAGTCATCACTGCCTCGTTTCCTTGGACTGACTGGGACGTTTGAAAAGTTAGCATGTTCCCTCTCGTAATAAATTTCACATCTCTTGCAGAGAGTTTGTTTCACGGGGAAAAAAATACAAGCAGGCGAAGGATATTCCGTTTGAATTTAAAGGAAATGATCTTTTTAATTAGAAGGCTGCCACACATTTCAGGTTTTCCAATAGTGCTCGAGCTCTCTGCCATCATATGTGCATGTGCTTTTTTTAATAAAAGCACGCTACTATTAATTATTTGTTTTTCCTAGAAAGTTCTGGTTAAGGTGTGACTTCTGTGAAATCAGAGCCTTGCGTGTCATCCAGGTGATCGATACTTGGTTAAATGGTTTGCTCTGTGGGGCTTGGTTCATGGGGTTATTTGAAGCCAGGAACCACCACTATAAACTTGATATAAACCAAGATTTTACACTGAGTATTATCGATCCCTGGCGCAATGTTGGGTAAACAGAGTCTTCGATAATTGCACATTGACTGATTTGGCAAGCTGCCTAAAATAATAACTCCTCCAGGGTATCTGCAGGGAGCAAACCAATGGGTAATTAAACCCAAGCAGCTTTTTCTTTCTTTTTTTTTTTTTTTTTTGGTAAGTTTATTTATTCATTTTGAGAGAGACAAGAGATAGTGCAAGTGGGGGAGGGGCACAGAGAGAGGGAGAAAGAGAGAATCCCAAGCAGGCTCCTCACTGCCAACGCAGAACCCAACATGGGGCTCAAACCCACGAACCGTGAGATCATGACCTGAGCGCAAATTCCTGACACACGGAAACTGTGAGAGATAACAAATGACTGGTGTCGTTTCAAGCCACAAAGCTTCGGGGCAAAGTGTTGAGAGCAATAGATACCTAACACAGGGACGTTCCATCCTCTCCTCTCCAAGGAGCCCCTGAGGACTCAGCATCAGTCATATGGCAGCCCCCAGTGCATTTTGGGAAGTGTTTCCATGACCAGAACCCACATGCTATGGTTTTCCCGAAACAGACTTTGGAATCCAAGGAGCGGGAGGCTTGTCGCTTCGCTACCAATTGTGGGCAAGCAAATCCTGTCAGTTCCTTGGGACCTAGGTTTTACCTACTGTCAATAGAAGAGGCTTTCTCCGATCTGTGTTATTTCCCAGGAGTATAAATTATACAACCTGGAGGTTGGTGAAGTGTTTTGAACTCCTCAGAAGGCCCTGTTTCAATTCAAGTAGTGTCACGATGCATCTTCCACGTAAATGGCCCACGTGGTGGGAGGTGACGTGGGAGGAAAGACAGGGCTGTGGCTCCTCTGGTCTTGCCCCCTCCGGTGCTTGGCCACTCACCCAACTGGTCACTGCTCTGAGCAGCACCTTGTGTGTAGAATATGGGTGGATTGGCCAACATGTTCTTGATTCTTTTCCAGCTGCGGGATGCTACGAGCAAGAACAAAAGGAAGAAAAGCTAGGCTCACTGCCTTCAGTGAGGGAGCAGACCACCCCCCCCCCACCTAGTTCAAACACTAAAGGACAACAGGCTATTAATGTTAAATGGGGTGGTGCATTAGGGGTGCCTGGGTGGCTCAGTCGGTTAAGCGTCTGATCAGTTAAGCTCGGTCAAGCTCAGGTCATGATGTCACAGTTCACAAATTCCAGCCCCGCCTTGGGCTCTGTGTTGACAGCTCAGAGCCTAGAGGCTGCTTCGGATTGTGTGTGTGTCTCTCTCTCTGCCCTTCCCCCACTTGCACTGTCTCAAAAATAAATAAACATTAAAAAACAATTTTTTAATGGGGTGGTGCATTTAAAGACGGGCACCTCCACAGAATCTAAGGGCCCAGAGAGAATTGTAGAGAGGTCACGTCTTCAGCTGCTCTTGAAGGACGGTGCTATGGACTGAATGCTTGTGTCCCCCCCCCACCCCAAATTCAAATGTTGAAGCCTAATCCCCAGTGTGGTGGTGGTAGGAGGTGGGGCCTTTGGCAGATGATCACCCGTCGTGAATGGGTCGGTGCCCTTTTAAGAAGAGAGATGATCTCACTGGGTGTTGTATGGAAACCAATTTGACAATAAATTTCATATTAAAAAAAAGAAGAAGAAGAAGAGAGATAGTCTCTCTCTCCATCATGTGAGGATGTAAGAAGAAGATGGCCATCCGCAAACTGGGAAGAAGGCCCTCCCCGAGACCGATCTGCCAGGACCCTGACCTTGGACCTCCCAGCCTCCAGAACTATGGGAAGTAAGTGCCTGTTGTTTATGCCACCGGGTCAGTGGTAGCTTGTTAGGGCAGCCCCAGATGACTGAGACAGCGTGACAGTTACACTTCTTAGTTGCAAACAACAGAATCCATTCTTGTTCATTTAAGGGGGACAAGGGGGGGGAGTTTAGTCAAGACCATCAAAGAGTGCACAGAAGTCCAGGAGAGCCGGACTCTGAAGCCTTTTGCCGTAAAGCGCCCAACCACACGAAGGGGTTTCTTAGAGAGGACCCCACGGCCACTCGGCACATAGGACCCTCAGCAGCAGAAACCAGAAGCTCAATCCCTCCTGTGCCCTCAGGAATCAAATCTCTGCCACTCTGTGTTGCCCCCCTGGGGGCCTCAAACCAAGTCTCACGTGGACACGTCACATACAGAGCGTGGCACGGGTGTCTAGAGATGCGAGGGTCCTGGCTTCTCCCTTCAGGGACGCGGGATTTGGGGTTCAAGAGTTATCCCGAGTGTCAGGAGGATATGCAGAGATGTGCCCCCAGGTGACCAATGCCCCCCAAAGATGGGAAGAGTATGAACAGCGGAGGATGGAGGGGGGAGCAGCACGAGAGAGGGGCCGAGGCGAGAAGGAGCGTGGGCACGGATCGCCTCCCCGCGGGTGCAGAAAGCAGGCTGAGTGGCCGAGGGCGCTGCTCGGAGGGGGGAGCCAGGCCGCCGAGCCGCCAGCCCTGCATCTCCAGATGCCTGTCGCCTGGCTGTCTGCGCCCCTTCCCCTGGCTTGCTCCAGTCCCGCTCGGTCATTTGGAAGCGGCCGTGCTTCCCGAGCTGGCGTTTCACGGTTGGCAAGGAGCACCCGCTCTCTCTCAAGGGCTGTCCGTCTTCTCGTCTCCCCCTTTCCAACAGGGTGAATGCATTTCTCCTCGGCTGCGCACGCCAACATACCTCGAATTTGCTGGCAGCTGGCGCTTCTCATGTGTTGGTTTTGGCACCTCTAACAGTTTGTCCTATTTCTCTTCCATCTGGGCTAGAAACATGCCAACCAGGATTTCTCTGGATTCTTTTTTTTTTTTTTTTTTTTTCTTAACCCTGGGCTGCGACCCAAGGGAGTATGTACCCAGACCCTCTGAGTCTCAAGCCCCATCACCGCCTCATGCCTCCCTCCCCGGCACCCGCCCCCCAACACCTCTCACCGGGCAGCATGGCACTGGGTCCCTGAGGTGTAGTCCCGACTTGCGGTAACCCCTCAAACTTAGCGTTCAGAGGCCAGGTTATTGCAAAGGGACATTTGAGCTTCCACTGGAAATTGGTAATATATATTCTTGGCAGCATTAAGGACAGGCTGTGAAAATTCTTTCAGTTGGACTTCTTTTGAGAAGTTGTTCGTGTTTAGCCTACTCACAGACAGCGGAGGTCGGCGGGCACTGGGAAATGGGAAAACCAGGCTGGAACTGGAACGGGGCGTTTTGGCGTCCGTGTGTCCGGAGAACATCAGTGACCAGCGCCTGGCAGGTGTTCAGGGATAATCTGCCGCAGAGATGACCGGATAAAATGTAGGAGCAAGCAATACGTGGTAACATTCCGCTTCACTCTTTCAGACGCATTCATCAGCAAGTGACAATCCTGAGTCCCACCGAGTCTACCCCCTTAGCCTTCCGGGGCCGTGGCCACCCCTCCCCCCCGGAACAGAAAAAGGACGTTGGTAAAAAAGCTGCAAGAAATCCAAAGAGCGTCTGAAATCTGGTGAATAGTAATGTATCAATGTTAACCTCGTACTATCGACACATATTAGCTACCATATGTATGTAAGATGTTGACAGTAGGAGAAACCGGGTGAGGGGTACCCTGAACTTGGCAGCTTTTCTCTGAATCTCAAAATACTCCTACAACGAAAAGGTATGTTTAAAAGCAAATCTAACCATATCCTTCTGGTGCTTAAAAGTAGGGCGACCAGCTCTCCCAGTCCGTCCAGGCTGGGGGCAGATTCTGGGATGCAGGATTTCACTGTTGCAAGAAAGACCCCAGGCAAACAGGGACTGGTGGTCCCTCTAAACCCTCTGCTGGCTCCTTATCAGGTAGAGATCAAGTCCAAATCCTTCAGGCTGGCTAAACTAGGCTTTCCGTGGCCTACACCTGACCCGTGCCTCTAATCACAGAACTCACTGTGATCCCCCACCCTGCCCACCACCCTGGACTCTGCTGGGTGCACTCCCCCAGGAGCCTAGCTTCCTCTCCACCTGTGCCTTGGCTGATACTGTCTTCTTAGCTGGGAGGGCTTTCTCATCCCCCACGTTCCCCCTGGCCAACACCAGTGTCCCGTTTCAGGTGCAACCCCCAATAAAACCTTTCTCTACCCAAAGGGTTTAAAAACCTATGTCCACACAAAAACCTGCACACGGGTATTTACAGCAGCTTTATTCACAGTTGTCAACACTTGGAAGCAACCAAGACGTCCTTCAGCAGGTGAGTGAGCCAATAAATAATGATCTATCCAGGCCATGGAATATCATTCAGCACTTAAAAATGAGCCATCAAGCCATGAAAAGGTGTGGAGGAAACTTAAATGCATGCTACTAAGTGAAAGAAACCAATCTGAAAAAGGCTGCAGACTGTATGATCCCAACTACAGGCTTATTCTGGAAAAGGTAAAACTATGAAGACAGTAAAAGGATCAGTGGTTGTCAGGGGTTGGAGGGAGGAGAGGGATGAACAGAGGGAGCACAGAGGATTTTTAAGGCAGTGAAACTGTTGTATATAGTACACTATGATGGTGGATACATGTCATGATACATTTGTCAAAACCCATAGAATATACAACACCAAGAATGAGTTCATGTAAACTGTGGACTTCGGGTGGGTAAGACCGATGTGTCACTGGAGCATCATCCATTGTAACCAGTGTGCCTTCTGATGCAGGAAGTTGGCAATAGAAGACGCTGTGCGTGTGTAAAGGCAGGTGATATACGGAAAATATCTGTATCTTCCCCTCAGCTTTGCTGTGAACTGAAAACTGCTCTAGAAAATAAAGTCTATTTTTTATTATTTTTTAATGTTTATTCATTTTTGACAGAGAGAGACACACACAGCACGACAGGAGAAGGGCAGAGAGAAAGGGAGACACAGAATCCGAAACAGGCTCCAGTCTCCGAGTTGTTAGCACAGAGCCTGATGCCGGGCTCGAACCCACAAACCTTGAGATCATGACCTAAGCCGAAGTCAGATGCTTAACTGACCCAGCCACCCAGGTGCCCCCTTTTTAATTTTTTTTTTAACATTTATTCACTTTTAAGAGACAGAGAGAGAGAGAAAGAGAGAGCATGAGTGGGGGAGGGGCAGAGAGAGAAGGAGACACAGACTCTGAAGCAGGCTCCAGGCTCTGAGCTGTCAGCACAGAGCCTGACACAGGGCTCGAACCCA
>NW_024412394.1:10885778-10927992 GCF_014898765.1 Herpailurus yagouaroundi | reverse complement strand
AAAAAAAAAAAAAAGATGTCTTTGTTTTTAATTATATGTGTCTTGGGCTAGAGCAAAATCAGCTTCTCTCCTTCCCTCTACCTCCCAGACGGTGGCCTTTTCCTCATTTGAAGATTATTTATTGCTTCTCGACCACCTTTCATGCTGTTAAATGATTCTCCATGCTCAGGGAGGAAAACAGCCCAGCAGGATTTTATTTTACGTCCCCGAGTGCCGGCTGGTCCTCCCTCCTCGTCCCAGAGAGCATTTGAGGCTGGATGTCTGCACCGCTCTCTCCTTTCCTGGGCCAGCTCTGGGTCCTCAGCCCAGCCAGGGACAGGCCCCCGAGTCCCATAGTCACCAGAGGGTTGCCTCTGGGCCTCCATGGCTGTATTTTCAAAAGACGGAAGAAAGCCAACAGCTTCTAGAAGCTTGCTGAGAAGGAGCTCAGTCTGAAATGCTTTTCGTCCAGCTCCTCCACCCCCCCCAGTATGTGGGCATCTCTCCTGGACTTGAAAATGCAGATTTAGTCAGAGTGGGTTGATGCCAAGCCCCCTGGCCCCCCCACCTGGGTCCAAGATAAATTCACACCTCCTCACTTCTGTCCTATTAATCAGTCAGTCTGAGGAAAAACAAGCCAGCCGAGCCCAGCCAGTTGGATGAGCCACAAAATACATGTTTTCAGATATTTTTAAATTAATTTTATTTCCTGCTCATATTTGTAATTTCACTTCCGTTACCAGAATGCAACTGTTCCGTACCACCCTGTAAGGAAAACTGGAAATTCTACAGTTAGACTCTCCCCCTGCTCCCGACCCCAGACTCTGCACTCGTCTCCCACCTAGGTGGTGCCAGTGGGGAGGGTAGACCCCAGTCCCTTCCTCCTTCAGGTTCTAATCTTCAACTCCTGTCCCCCTCCCCTGCTGGGCCCGAACTCTCACTTCCTGGCCTAGTTTGGGCAATGCCCAGGAGGCCTTGAGACCAGAGCCTACTCACCAGCCTTAGGGGCAGAGGCACCCAGGTGTCAGCCTCGTTTCCCTGAACCCCGGGTCTCCTCCTCCTCGCTCTTTCTCTCTCCAGGCCTTGCCCTCTGATCTGTCTCCTCCTTCCACTCCTGAACCTCTTTAAAAAACAAAAATCCTCCCTATATAAGTGAAATCATATGGTATTTGTCTTTGTCTAACTTATTTCATTTAGTATAATACCCTCTGGGTACATCCATGTTGCCACAAATGGCAAGATCTCCTTCTTTTTCATGGCTGCTTAATATTCCATTGCATATGCGTACCACATCTTCTTTATCCATTCATCACAAACAAACAAACAAACAAACAAACAAAACCAGACTCTTAACTACAGACAACAAACTGGTGGTTGCCAGAGAGGAAGTCGGTGGGGGGGGATGGGTGAAATAGGTGAAGGGGATTAAGATATACAAACTTCCAAGTTATAAACTAAATAAGTCACAGAGATGGAAACTACAGCATAGAGAACATAGTCAACAATATTGTCATAACATTGTGTGCTGACTACATCATGATGAGCATTGAGTAATGTATAGAATTGTCAAATCAGTATGTTGTACACCTGAAACTAATATAACAATTTATGTTATACCTCAGTTGAAAAAAAAGCCTAAAAGAGTAGTCAAAATGTTTAAGAGGAATTTTAAAATGCTCTGTACATACATAGACCGCAATAATAGCAAACACTCGCTAGAGCTTAGCAAACACCAGCTTCTATCCTAAGTACCCTACATGGGTTAATTGACTGTTCCCAACAACTCTGTGAGGTGGAAACTATCACCATCCCATTATGTGGGGGACTGAAGCACAGAGAGGCTGCCTGATGTCACCCAGCCAAGATGTGGGGGGCTGGGATGTGGACACAGACAGCTCTTAACAATTGCATTATTTGACCTCTTAAATATGACATTTCTCTAATGGGAGAAGAGTAGATTTTCTCATTTTTTTTCTAGTGCAATACTCATTCATTTATAAAAAGATCAATTATTTGATAATCTCAGCCTTTCAGGCCTCAGTCAAGAACTGAAAAGGTGGGGCGCCTGCCTGGGTGGCTCAGTCGGTTAAGCGTCTGACTTCCGCTCAGGTCGTGATCTCACAGTTCATGAGTTCGAGCCCCGCACCAGGCTCTGTGCTCACAGCTCGGAACCTGGAGCCTGCTTTGGATTCTGTGTCTCCCTCTATCTCTGCTCCTCTCCTGCTTGCTCTCTCTCTCTCTCTCTCAATCTCAAAAATAAACAAACATTAAAAAAACTGAAAAGGTAAGTAAAGGACGTTTTTGAGAGACTAAAGAATATGTTAACAAAATTCAAACTCAAAGGCTCCTGAGGAAAGCCCCTCAGCCCTTCCCACAAGATCACAAGACCTAGTAACTCTTTCTAACAGGCTTGGTGGGTGGTTTCCCAGCCACAGTATATTAGGAACAACAAATTGGAAAGAAGTGAGTATCAACCCTACAGGGACCTCCCTAAACAATCTGGTGTCTCAAGAGCAGCCATATTGCAGCAGCCAATATAGATGATGTTTATGGTAAATTAAAAAAAATTTTTTTAATGTTTATTTTTTAGAGAGAGAGAAAGACAAAGAGACAGAGTGTGAACAGGGGAGGAGCAGAGAGACAGGGAGACACAGAATCCAAAGCAGGCTCCAGGCTCTGAGCCGTCAGCAAAGAGCCCGACGTGGGGCTCGAACTCACAGACCGCGAGATCATGAGCTGAACCAAAGTCGGATGCTCTACCGACTGAGCCACCCAGGTGCCCTGGGATAAATTTAAAATTAACATAGGGATATGCTCATGTTATAGCTAAAAATAAGCAAGACGCAAAATTGTGTCTACAATATGACCTCCACATGTAAAACAAGCAAACAGAGCTCAAAATTATGAAAAAAAAAAAAAGGAGATAAAGTACAAATATACCAAAATGTGGTTTTCTCTGATGCCAGAGGACATTTTTCCTTTTTTAAAAACTATTTATTTTGAGAGGGAGAGAAGCAGAGAGAAAGGGAGAGAGACTCCCAAACAGGCTCCACGCTGGCAGCAATGAAGCTCAGTGCAGGGGCGCAAACTCACGAACGGCGAGATCATGACCTGAGCCAAAATCAAGAGTCAGACGCTTAACCGACTGAGCCACCCAGGCACCCCCATTTTTTTTTTCTAATTTTCTGGGGTTTTTTTTCTGTTTTCAAATTTCCTATAATGAGTGTGCAGTCCTTTAATAATGAAATACTCCCGGTAAACTTGAAGAGAGAGAAATAAGGAAAGAGGAGGGGAGAGAGAAAGAAAAGGAAGGTTTGGCAGGGAGCAGGGAGGAGAGAAGGCCACCCCAGTCAGGTGCAAGCCGTGCAACTGGAGATGAGGGAGAGGAAGAGAAACTGTTTAATTCACATCCAAGAATTCAAAGTGCCTGACGGTTTAGGGAGCACTTCCTAGAAGGGCAAACGGCTCTACATAAATCAACTGCCTCGCATAGATCATTAGCTAATCAACTGGCAGCTCGAATAATAATTACTATTAACTAAGCACTTTATTTGCAAACTCACTGGGCCGCAAACGGAGGTTATGTTTTTCTCAGTTTACCTGCGAAAACCTGAAGTAGGACTACTGATACCTGTCAGGATGAAGGTTCATGATACCCAGCTAAAAAGGCCAAGAAGCGAGGAACCAAAAGTAGGTGTGTTCCCATGTAATATCGAAAATGAATGAGAATATCTTTCTATTTTAAAAAATTTTTTAATGTTTATATTAAAAAATATAATTACAAAATAACATTTTTTTAATGTTTATTTTTGAGAGACACAGCATGAGCAGGGGAGGGGTGCACACACACACACACACACACACACACACACACGTTTTGAAGCAGGCTCCAGGCTCTGAGCTGTCAGCACAGAGCCGGTGGCAGGGCTCGAACTCACCAGCCGTGAGACCATGACCTGAGCCGAAGTCAGATGCTTAACCAACTAAGCTACCCAGGCACCCTGAGAGTATCTTGCCTTTTAAAGTCTGAGTTCGGGGCACCTGGGTGGCTCAGTAGGTTAAGGGGCGGATTTCGGTTCAGGTCATGATCTTACAGTTCATGGGTTCGAGCCCCACATCACGCTCTGTGCTGACAGCTCAGAGCCTGGAGCCTGCTTCAGATTCTGTGTCTCCCTCTCTCTCTGCCCCTTGCCCGCTTGCATACTCTCTCTCTCTCCCTCCCTCTCTCTCTCTCTCTCAAAAATAAATAAACATTAAAAACAAATTTTAATTAAAAAAATGAAGGGTGAGTTCGGGTGCAGCAAACACTTGCTTACATGGCACAATTGTGGTGATAGGTGGTGGAGACCTGAGGACCCCCATGCTAGGTGCACTTCAGCCCCACACCCTGTGGGAGTGCAGCGGGGCTGGAGGGCTCACTAGCGCCCTCAAGAGGCGCGTTCCCGTGTGTGTGTGTGTGTGTGTGTGTGTGTGTGTGTGTGTGTGTGTTATGCTCCAAACTGCCCTAATGCAGGGTTTCGTGCAAAGTAAGCTCTCAACACAAGGTCCCCTACAAGGCAAGAAGGGGCAAGGCAGGACGGGAGGGTCTGTGACCTGCGTGCCCACGGTGCTGTTACGCAGCCCAGCTCCCGAGGGAGCCTCGCATGATGACGTCCACGGCCCCCGGGAACACGTAAGTGGTATCAGGGAAGGCTGCTGAAGCTATTAAGTTAGCTCTCTAATGAGCGCAGTGTTATGGGAACACGGGAGGGATAAATTTTGCGGAAGGCAGACCTGGGCGGGCCGCGGAGGAAGGGACACGTTGCGTCTTTTCCTTGGAGACGCAGTTAATTTAAAATAAAGGTGTTTTTGCAGCATCATAACCGTTTAGTTCTGAAAGGTACTTTAACCCTCATCTAGTTTCTCGTCCAATTTCCTTGTTTTTACACATAAGGAAAGCAAGTGCCAGAGAGCAGAATTGATTTACCTGGGCTCATATTGCAGGTTTGTGCTCAAGCTGGAACCGGCGATCCCTTTCCTAGCTTCTTGCTACAGCAGACTCGTTCTGGCAGTGAGCTCGTCTTCAAAGACCGCTCGCTGGTGCCGTTGTGTGGGGGGAGCACGCTGTGTTCTCCTCCTAGAAGTTAGTGAAACTTCTCTGTGAAGTGGGTCCCAGGCCACATGGCCCTGCCCTCTCCATCTGGGACGGCTTGAGATAAGGGTCTTGCAGACGACCACCCTGTAAAACCCCGACCAGAACGAGCCCCAACCCTGGCCTAACCCTAATCTACACCCAGCCCGAATACCAATCTTTTCGCTGAACCACAAAAGGAACTGAAGTCTTGCAGAAAAATTCCCAGTGAAGCGTTATGAACCAGAACCAAATGGATACGCTTTCAAAGCAACGGAAGCAGAGCTGAACCTGGGCATATCAGAATGTTCTCTGACCTCAGGAAGTTTCAGCTCTTGGCCATTAGTGTGATGTGGACAAAGAAGAGAGGGGGTACGGGTGGAAAGAAACTCTCTCTTGATGGAGAGAAGTGGTCACTTACCCCTGGATGTGCACTTCCCTGTTGGAAGCCCCATTAGGGCATCTGAGACTCGTGTTTATGGTGCGGGACAGAAACCCGAGCTGTATCCTACCCAGGCTTGATGAGAGCGGTCCCTGGAGGGCCAGAGAGCCCAGGACGAAGGTGAAGATTGAAGACGGGCAGAAGGTCGATGTCCTGCGTGCTTTGTGCCAATGGTTGAACTGTGAGTTACAGAGGTGGGCATTGAGTTAGGAAGACGGTCTTTGAAGAGTACGGCATGCATTCTTATTTGGCTTCTTAACAGAGGCACAGCATTTTAGGGTTCTACCCACTAGCTCCATTCAGGTGACAGCAAGCACCAACAGACTGACGGATGTGCACCTGTGTGAGCACATACCTTGGGAATGCCAACATACGATGTGAAGCCAAGCTTTTGTCTTCCGTTTTCCAACTCAGACGTCCTTCCCTTCACTGGACCACTTGATGACTCCGTACTCCCTGCTAGGGGAAACAATTTCCCTCCTCTGAGCTCTCACATAAGTACTGCTGCACTTCTGCTACAAGACTGAGTCATTTCTGCTTCTGAGTATGGTCCTCGACACCTGTGAGCCACTTGGGGCAAGGTCTCCGAGCCTACGCTCCCTCACTCCCCGGCCTGGCCTGCAGCACCCAGAGTGTGGCAGCCACACGAGTGTTTATGAATGAATGGACGAATTTCTGAGGTGTTTGCTACTTCTTAAGGGAGTGTTCTCAGCCCGCATGGACGGGCTGGAGAGGAGCCACAGACCATCTGAAGCTGCACGCAAACCTGGGCAGACAGTCCCTGTACACGTGCTGTGTGGGGAAGGGTGCACAGCTTTTATCAGGTGCTCGGGGGGATCCAGTTCCCAAAAGAGTTAAGAACCACAGCTCCAGGATTGGCATAAGGGCAAACCAGATGAGATGGCGTCTGCTACAGAGCTTGGGATTCCACTGGGGGGAGTGTCTCAGGTTGAGCTCCCGGAAACCGGGAAGCCATGCTTCTGCTCTGTCTCTCCACACCTCTCAAAAGTAATAACGCTAATGGCCACCATCTTTTTCCCAGGACCTGTCGGGCACCGGGCTCTGCTCCAGTGTTTGAAAGCAAGGCTCAGAGAGGAAGAGGTTACTGAGATCACAGAGCTGGTAAGTGTAGGGCTGTGTTCTGAACCTAGGCCTTACTCCTCTGAGGTAGCTCATGCGACACGTACAAATAGGACTCCAAGTAGTGCCCCTGGCATGGCAGAGACCTCCAATTATAAATTTCCAAAGTCTCAGCTGTATAAAGTGTGTGTGTGTGTGTGTGTGTGTGTGTGTGAACAATGGATGGATGGATGGATGGATGGATCACTGTATGGAGAGGGAGAGGAAGAAGCCCATCACTAGCTTCTTCCAGATGTTTATCATCCAAACTCACAGGTGTGGCACGGACTGAATCAAATTGGCACACCCAGATTTGGAGAACAATAAATTCAAACAAGAAGAATATGTTCTCTGTTAGGAGTTGAACTGTGTCCCCTGCCCCCCAACAACAAAAAAATCCATAGGTGAAGTCCTAACGTCCAGTACCTCAGAATGTGACCTTCTTTTGGAAACAGTGTTACTGCAGATATGATAAGTTAGGACAAGGTCACCTTAGACCTCGGAGTAGGTTGGGTCCCTAATCTACTATGACTGATGTCCTTATAGAAAGGGGGAATTTGGACAAAGACACACGCGGGGACAACGCCATGTGAACATGAAGGCAGAGCGCTGGAAGCCAAGAAACACCAAAGATGACCAGCAAAGCCCCAGAATCTAGGACACAAGCCTGGAACAGGTTTGCCCTCACAGCCTCGGAAAGAACTTTGATCAGACTTCTGGTCTCCGGAACTGTGAGCCAATAAATTTCTGTGGTCGAAGCCACCCAGTTTGTGGTATTTTGCTGGCAACTCTTGGAAACGAATAATCCCTCTTTCTCAAAAAAAAAAAAAAAAAAAAAAAGAGGGGGGGTATGAAAAGGTGTGTGCGATCTGAACTCTAGTTCTGCCCCATGTGCCAGATTCTAACCTTTTACTCCTTTACTTCCCCCAACAAAATGGAGACAAACCAGTCAGGCAGTAGCCATACGGCAGCTATTTGCAATTGATTGAGTTTTGCCAGGTAGCGTTGCTTGGTTTTCACCAAACTTTTCTTAAATTGTGTAAACTTCTTAAATCAAACCCCTATTCTCCAGAGGTTTGCATCACTTATTTACTTGTCCACTTTCTTTTTGTGTTTAAGTCTTTGGATGTTTATTTATTTTTGAGAAAGAGAGAAAGAGACAGAGCATGAGCGGGAGAGGGACAGAGAGAGAAAGAGAGAGTCACAGGTTCTGAAGCAGGCTCCAGGCTCCGAGCTGTCAGCACAGAGCCCGATGTGGGGCTCGAACCCACGAACTGTGAGAACATGACCTGAGCTGAAGTCGGACACTTAACCGACTGAACCACTCAGGCGCCCCTTACTTGTCTACTTTTAATGCACAGTTAACCAAATCAGAAAGCCAAGGCTTGGAAATCTGGTTGGAACTCACCTTCGCCTGGTTTCTACCTTTCCAACTGAGCAGCCCTCAAGCCGTACGTGTGGCGGGTGAGATGCTGGACCTTGTGCAAGTTTCACTGAGGGCGAAGGAAAGGGGCTTGGGCACAGCCCCAGCCCACAAGGGGTCTACACTCAGGCAGAGGACACAAGACTGCACAGACGCACAGTACAGGTCTGAGTAACAATGACAGTCAACAGTGCGAGAGAAGCCAGGGCAGCCGGCAGCCAAAGGAGAGATACGACGACCAGAGTGACGAGCTGGGAGAAGGGAGGAAGTGTGTGGAAATCAACCAGAGAATGGATAAAATCATAGTGCAGTAATTTGAAATTCAGGCTTTGCCCAAGTCAAGGGGAACTTGAAACTCAAGTTTCCAGATCACATCTACATTTAGAGCTGGAGTTTTCAGTGGGTTTGAAACCTGGCCAAATTGCCTATCTCTCAGGTTCAATTCTCTTGATGTGTCTGAAGCCACAAACACGGCATTTCTAAACAGAGGAACCAAAAGTCAAGGGAAGCCAGCTGGGTTGGGTCCCTTACTTATGGTTGGTGTCCCTGAGTCCCGAAGGAACAAGTCCTTCCCCTATTATAAGCGAAAGACGGGTCTCTTGTGCTTCCCGTGGGTTTTCTGCTCTGTTGTCACTGCCCTGGGCTGGGGATTATTGAGCACTTATTATGTGCCAGGCACTCGGCTACCATCAGGAGAGCTGCTTGTGGAACCTGCATGGTAACCTTCTCTGGCTTCCCCACTGGGGACTTAGCCCAGGGATTAAATCACGTACAGGTGCAGAGTAAAAAGCCCACCCTGCAGGATGGAGCGACAGAATAGGTCACACAGATGCAGAGATAGAAGGTACCAACGGCAGCAACTTCCATACATTGTCTTCATTCCTGTCAATTTACCCCCACATGGTTCCATCTTTAGCATTCAAAAGTGAAATCTGGCGATTAAGGACGTGCTCTTTATTTTTTTTTTAATTTTTTTTTTAAACTTTTTTTATTTTTTTTTTTTTTTTGAGAGAGAGAGAGAGAGAGACAAAGTGTGAGTGGGGGAGGGGCCGAGAGAGAGGGAGACACAGAATCGGAAGCAGGCTCCAGGCTCCGGGCTGTCAGCACAGAGCCCGACGCGGGGCTCGAACTCACAAGCAGTGAGATCATGACCTGAGCCGACTGAGCCACCCAGGCGCCCCAAGGACGTGCTCTTTAAAGGGCCCTCTAGCCTCAGAGCTGACATTGTAATCCTCAGTCCTTTAAGGTGGATGGTGAGGTTGACGTGTCATCGAGGAACCCAAGGCAAGCCAACTAAATTGCCGCGCTGGCTTGGGGAAGGGAGGGCCATGATGACAGCACCGGCTCGGGGGAGATCATCCCGACATTTCAGAGGGTAGCTGTGCCTGTGTGTGCATGTGTGTGGTGGGCGAAACCCTCCACCAGGCCCTCCCTGCCCCGCAGAAGTGATGTCTCTGCAAATGAGACCTGGGTGGGGTCCTTCAGAAGATCTGCCTAGGCTGGCCTGGGGCTCGACGCTGCTTCCCTCACACCGGCATCCTTATGGGAAGCACACCAAGCATTCAAGGGAAGTAAAACAGAGAAGCTGAAAGATCTGACGTAACAGAGCCAAATGGATTAAAGACCATGACCCAGTAGGAACTGGGGTGTTGCAAGCTGCTTCCTGGGGGAGCCCCAAGCTTAGGGTGCAGTGAGGTTCACAGCTCGATTCCATCAGGACACTCAGGGCCCCACGAAATCTGGGGGGTCGAGGCATGATCACTCATTTACAGAAGGGATAAAAGAAAATGCCGTGTGCCCTTTACATGGGAGGGTAACTGGTGTAATCATCTGTTCCCAGGGGGAAGGTCCGCTGTAGAGATTAAACCCCCAATTCTCGGCGCCTGGGTGGCGCAGTCGGTTAAGCGTCCGGCTTCAGCCAGGTCACGATCTCACGGTGCGTGAGTTCGAGCCCCGCGTCAGGCTCTGGGCTGATGGCTCGGAGCCTGGAGCCTGTTTCCGATTCTGTGTCTCCCTCTCTCTCTGCCCCTCCCCCGTTCATTCTCTGTCTGTCCCATAAATAAATAAAAACGTTGAAAAAAAAATTAAAAAACCCAATTCTCTGAGCAAGCAGAGGATAAAGAAAAGTAAACTGAGGGGCGCCTGTGTGGCTCACTCGGTTGAGCGTCTGACTCTTGGTTTTGGCTCAGGTCGTGATCTCGCGGTTCGTGAGTTCGAGCCCCTCTGTGCTGGCACCGTGGAACCCGCTTCCGGTCCGCCATCCCCCTCTCTCTCCGCCCCTCCCCCGCTCATGCTGTCTCTGCCTTTCTCAAAAGAAAAATGAAAAAATAAATTTTAAAAACGAAAAAGAAAAGTAACGCAAACTGATTTCCTCAACTCTCTGGATCCTAATTTCCTCACCTGTAAAATAAAGGGGTTGGCTTTGATGGCTTCTAGAATCGTTTCCATTCCCCAATTCCTAGTCTAAGAAAACCAGTGCCTCTTTCTAGACCAGGTACGTGTTCACTGGGTACCACAGCCGCCTCAGCAGCTCCTCCTACTCTTGTCAGGAGAGAGAGTCATATAAAATAAAGTAACGGGCTTACGAAATGGGCCAGCTCTGCCAGGACACCAAAAGGCAAGAACTGGGGGCGCCTGGGTGGCGCAGTCGGTTAAGCCTCCGACTTCAGCCAGGTCACGATCTCGCGGTCCGTGAGTTCGAGCCCCGCGTCGGGCTCTGGGCCGATGGCTCAGAGCCTGGAGCCTGTTTCCGATTCTGTGTCTCCCTCTCTCTCTGCCCCTCGCCCGTTCATGCTCTGTCTCTCTCTGTCCCAAAAATAAATAAACGTTTAAAAAAAAAAAAAAAAGGCAAGAACTGCATTCCTGTCACCACCATCACCTTCAGTCACAGGCTCTTGGATCTGACTTCTCCCAGCCTGGATGACAGCTTATCTTGTCCTCTTTAGAAAGTGTAACAGTCTCATGTTTTTGTTTTTTTTTTTAATTGAAGAATAATTGGCATACAACATTGTATTAGTTTCAGGTGTAGAACACAGGGACTTGTTATTTATATACATTATGAAGCAGTCACCACAATAAGTCTAAGAAGCATTTGTCACCATAGAAAGTTGTTACCTTTTTAAAAAATGTTTATTTTTATTTTTTTTTTGAGAGAGAGAGAGAGGGAGAGTGCAGGAGTGGGAAGGGGCAGAGAGAGAGAGGGGGAGACAGGGATCCCAAGCAGGCTCTGCCATGTAGAGCCTGATGCAGGGCTCGAACTCACAAACCATGAGATTATGACCTGAGCCAAAATCAAGAGTCAGATGCTTAGGGGCACCTGGGTGGCTTAGTCGGTTGGGCATCCGACTTCAGCTCAGGTCATGATCTCATGGTTCATGAGTTCAAGCCCCGTATCGGGCTCTGTGAAGACAGCTCAGAACCTGGAGCCTGCTTCAGAGTCTGTCTCCCTTTCTCTCTGCCCCTCCTCGACTTGTCCTCTCTCTCTCTCTCTCTCTCTCTCTCTCTCTCTCTCTCAAAAATAAATAAACGTTAAAAGAAATAAAACAAAAAAAAAAAAAAGAGTAGGACACTTAACTGACTGAGCCACCCAGGCATCCCCAAGTTGTTACATTCTTGACCATACTCCCTACGTTACACCCCCCTGTCTTATTTATCTTACAACTGGCGGTTTGTACCTCTTAATCCCCTTTACCTATTTTACTATCCCTCCATAATCATTGTGAGTTGTTAGGAAGTCCGGTACAATCTAAATCAAAAGTTCAGTCTCTCGTTAGTTCAAACTTCCACTCCTCCCCTCTGCTTTAGGGCCTCAGCAGAAATTCAAGACACCAGGGACAGCACCAACTGGCCCGCTCTTACGTGTACAGAAAGCACAGTTGGTTCAGGATTATGTTTTGTCACTTCTCACGAAGCTGTAGTTTAAACTACCCCAAGTCTCAGTCAGTGGCTCAAAGCAACACGGGTTGCTTCTCACTCATATTTTATGCACCTGCAGGTGTGGCTCTGCTCCACATGTCCACATGGCTCTGCTCCACATTCCAGGGCCCAGACTAAAGGGGCAGCCCCCATCTGGAACATGCCATTCTTGCGGGAGAAGGAAAGTCACAATGGCTTCTAAAGCTCCCAAGCGGATGTGATATACACTACTTCCTAACCACATTCCATTGGCCAAAGCAAGTCACATGGCCATGCCCAGCAGGAGCTGGGAAGTGTACTCTTCTCAAAGGGGACACTGCGAATCCCATGGCGACAGGCAGGGGTATATGGTCCTCCTATAGGCAAGTGGCAAATAACTGGGAACTATAACATCACCTATCACAAATAGTTTTGAATAATTTCCGAAAAAAAATTATCATTTTATTTGAGTCTAAGTTATAGTTTATCTTACAATAATCACATTTTAGATTGTGTCTTCCTTCAAGATTTGAACGTTGTCCCAATCCTCAATTTACATCTTCTGGTAGGCTGTTCTCAAAATGGACAATTGCATACATTTCATTGTAGTTTCTGTTTCCACCAAAAGCTACATTTTCTCATCTTGTCCCCAAATTCTTGGACCTCAACTCTGACCAACGTTTAGCTTGGGAAGGAAGAAGCGGTCAAAGGTCAGTGCCTTACTCACTGCCTGGCACGTAGCAAGTTCTCAACTGGTTGTTGAGTGAGTGAATGAGCACATTAATGGGTTATGGTGACTATTGACCATATCCTTGGAGGGCTTGATGATTTCGGCAGGAAGAAAGGGTATACAGTGTTTGAACAAACTTCCTGGTTTAAAGGGGTTTAGGGGTTATGGCAGATGGGCTCTTAAGGTGTCCTACATGATTCCTGCCTCCTGGTGCTTACGTCCTTGTGTGAGCCTCAGTTCTTGAGCTTTTGAGGCCAGTGACTTGCTTCTAACCAGTAGAACAGGAAAAATGGGACAGGTTGTGTGAGATTACATGTATGTGATAATATGATTCTACACAGTTGTAACACCTATCCTGCTGGCCTCTCTCATTCCCTTGCTGGCTTTGAAGAGGCAAGCTGCCATGTTGTAGGCTGCCTTTATTGCAAGGCCCAAGTGGCAAGGAACTGACAGGGGTCTCAAGGATTCAAGGATAGACTCCAGCAAGAAAGCGAAGCCTTTGGTCCCACAGCTGCAAGGACCTGAATTCTGCTAACAAAAGTGATCCTTTCTCAGATGAGCCTCTGATGAGACTGAGCCCCTGCTGACACCTTCATTGGAACCTTGTGAGACCCTAAGCAGAGGACCTAGCTAAGCCGTGTCCGCCCTCCTGGCCCACAGAACCTGAGATAAGGAGTATGTTTTTCTAAGCCACTGAGTGTGTGGTGATTTGTCATGAAGTACCAGACAACGAAACACTTTGGCTCTGTGAGATTCTCTCCACGATCTGTGAGGAAAATGTTGACCACATCCAACACCAGGAAACTGGGCTCCTGAGGTAGAATGACTTGTCCAAACTTAAGACCACTGGGAGGAGTTCTCTGCCTGGGGTGGTGGAGTCCATTTCTTTGCTAAGGATTCTGGGATTTTCTGATCAAGAACTGATCAGCCTTAAGGGCAACCTTAACTGTAGGGTTTAGCCCACCATGTCTCAGAACAGAAGACTCCACCTAAGCTACTTGTGTCCAAAGCCCTGCCCCTTCTCGGGCCCAGAAGAATGAGTGGGAAACTACTAATTAACCATTCTCCAGAGCACAGGTTAATCGCCTAATAGGGCCTAAGAGCCAGAATCTTAGGAGCTTGGCTCTCCCACAGTCTTCTTAATCATCTTGACAAGTAAGCCACAAATTGTTCAGGATGACCCAGCTTCCAGCTTCACTGAAAACTCCCTTCTAGAAAATTATGAGATGCTGTTTGTATCAGAAGGGCTTAGGGGAGCATCTGATAAAAGAGCATTCTTTGCCGCAGAGCAAAGAACCCGGGATAACCAAAACAACTTTTGTGAGCAGCTACTGGCCTTGGGGGCACAGACGAGTTAACATGACCCCAGGCGAAGCGCGGGCTCCCAGCTTTCAAGTAGGAAGGCCCCTTCTTCATGTTGACATTGTTGACAGTAGTGATGTCTTTTACATCTGTGGTAGAGGGCACTCTTAAACATGAACAATCACCAAAAATTCAGCAACGTTTTTCAATTGATTTGTTTCCTTTACAACACGAGACCCGCATCTGTTTGGGTACATAGGTGCGATATCAGTATTTCTCTAGGTCTGGATCAAGACTCGGCTTGCTGACTTCATTTGATGAGCTCACGGGCACTGATTCATAGCTTTTGTCAACTTGGAGTTTGGTTGAACAAAAAAAAAAAAGTCTCTACCTGAAACCTGCGCATACATCCGGCTTGTTTTAGAATTTAAATTTTGGTGCCAGGGTGTTCAAAAACGGGACGTCACTTTACAATGAGAAGCCCAGTGGAAACCCGGCGATGCCCAGATGGTTCAGAACACGTGAGATATCTCACTGCAGAGAAGAGAGAAGTTATCAGTTCATTTCCAAAAGGCTAGAAAAGAACTTGTTTTCCTATCAGGCTCGAATGAAGTACAATAAAAGATAATGCCAAATCTTTTATTCATGCTTGTCAGTTGGGATGTGGTAGCAGCTACAAATTTGGATTTGGAGATAGACCTTCGCTTGGATACCAGCTCCGCCATTTGTGAGCTCTCTGACCTTGGCAGTTTTCTTAGATTTTCTGAGCTTCAGTCTCTCACATTGAGATGTATTTGTTTTCAACCACTGCATAACAAATTACTACAAACCAATGTAGTCCTTGTCTCACAGTTCTGTCGGTCAGAATCCAGGCAGGGTCTTCTGTTTAGAGATTCCCAAGGTATTGGCCAGTCTGCCTTCTCATCTGGAGGCTCTGGGGAAGATTCTGCTTCCAAGGCTCATTCAAGTGTTGGCAGAATTCAGCTCCTAGCGGCTGTATGATTGAGGTCCCCATTCTTTTGCTGGCCGTGGGACAGGACTGCTCCTGGCTCCTAGAGGCTGCCCTCGGCTCCTTGCCACGTGGCCCCCTCCACTGGCAGTTTGCAACGTGGCAGCTCACTTCTTCGAGGCCAGCAGGAGAATCTCTCTCCCCGTCTGCTAAAATGAAGTCTTATGTAACCTAATCATGTGATTAACGATTTCATATCCTTTGCCGTATTGGGTAACCTAATCACAGGAGTGACATTCATCATATTCACAGGTCCTCCCCACACTCATGTGGAGGGGATTATATAGGACATGTAAACCAGGGGCGGAACTTCTAGGAGCCGTCTTAGAATTTTGCCATCCCAGGGTTAGGGGATTAAATAAGACACTGTAGGGGCGCCTGGGTGGCGCAGTCGGTTAAGCGTCCGACTTCAGCCAGGTCACGATCTCACGGTCCGTGAGTTCGAGCCCCGCGTCAGGCTCTGGGCTGATGGCTCGGAGCCTGGAGCCTGTTTCCGATTCTGTGTCTCCCTCTCTCTCTGCCCCTCCCCCGTTCATGCTCTGTCTCTCTCTGTCCCAAAAATAAATAAAAACGTTGAAAAAAAATTTAAAAAAAAAAAAAATAAATAAATAAATAAGACACTGTATATAAAGTTCTTACCTCAGCACCTGGCCCACAGAAAGCATCAGTCAGCAATAGTCACAGTTACCACCACCAATATGTGTGGCAGGCAGAATTAATGGCCCCCTGAAGATGTCTCTGGAACCGGTGAATATGTCATTGTTACATGACAAGACGAATGAAGTTCGGAGATGGAATCCAAGTTGTTAACCAGCTGACCTTACACTCGGGAGATCATTCTGGATGAGCTCCTTACGTCATCACAAGTGTCAGAGTCTGAACCAGAGAGGTGTCAGCATGAAAAGACCTGGCCCCATTCTGCTGGCCTTTGAAGACGGAAGAAAAGGACCATGAGCCAAGGAATGTGGACGGCAAGGAATGTGGCCAAGCTGGAAGGGGCGAGAGATAGATTTTCCCCCAGAGCCTCCAGAAGGGAACACAGCCCTACATCACCTTGCTTTTATCCCAGTGAGACCCACTCCAAACTTCAGACCTCCAGAACTTTAAGATAATGAATGTGTGTTCTTTTACCTTGGTGGTTGTAGCAATTTGTTACAGCATCCACCAAAACCTAATACGATATGTTACATAATTCACTGGGGCTAAATAAAAAGATTAAAGTGACAGCATTCAGGGTCCATGTTGATTCGCTGCCCATTTATGAAAGCTGGTTGAGAAGTTGTGAAGTGGAGAATCTAAAGTGGAGTAGAAGACAGTCCCCCTGCGTCCCCTTGCTTGGCCTGAGCATTTGTGGGGCAAAGTGTCTGGATGCAGATAAACAGAGCACTTTCCAAGGAGACTGACATGTCCCACAGAGAACAGCGCAGAAACTAGAGGTGAAAAGACAGCATATGGAGACTGGATGGGGCGTGGGGAAGTATGTGGCGGACTGTCTTTTGGATGAGAACTCAGAAATTTTATGTACGGTCCCAAGGGGAGATCTACTGGGTGGATGCTACTGGAACGCAGCACTCAGCTCAGTATGAGTAATTGCTTCCTGGAAGCCCATGACTGTATTGGATAGGCATAACGAAGACCAGAACTAACAGTGACTTAGACAAGAGAGAAGTAAGTGTCTTTTCTGTCACAGTGAATGTCCCCTGGCGGTGACCCATCCAGGACTGGTCTGACTGCTCCATGTCTCAGATCCAGGCTCCTTCTCCCTATATGAGCTGCCTCCCCTAGGTTGGTACTGTCCCCCACATGGTCCAAGATGGAGAAACACCACACCCCCATCCCAGGCAATGGAAGAGGAAAGAGTACAGCCTTTGAGTTCACACCCCAGAGGCTGCCTACGTCACTTCTTTTCCCATCCCAGTGACAAGAACAGAGTCATAGGCCCTCACTTTGCTGCAAAGGACACCGGGAAACTCATCGATATTCTGAGTGGCCATGCAACGTGTTAAAAAAATTGGAGGTTCTATTACCATAGCAGGGGGAGGGGAGAAATGGTATTGGGGGTTGGCAACCAGCAGGCTCTGCACAGTGATGACTGGGTTCTTTTGGAGGTAGGAATTTTCCCCTCAGGGATGGACACTCACAGTTTTGGCACTCCAGTAGCCCCCTAATCCTTTTTGGGAATGAACCTCTTTCCCGTGGAACTGTCTGAAAGGACTGTTAATGGAGGTGCTGCTCTCCCTTGCCTTCTGATATTCCTCGAACTGCCTAGTACTTGTCCTTTCTCAGACCACTTCTCAAACCTTTTGTGGTCTGTCCAAAACTTTCCATTCTCCTTTGATGGCTTAGAAGGAGCTTCTTTTGCTTACAGCCTATGACCCCTCACAGATACTCTCCCCTGAGTCTTCCAGCAGAAGTTTACGACATCTTGGCAAAACTGGAAGGATTAATGTTGCAGGGCAGTGCATGGTTTGGTATTACATTGGAGAATCAGAAAGCAAAACACCCACTAAATTAAATGGTTTACAGAGATTTATATTACCATCACTAAGACATTTGGGACTAAGCACTCCAGAGTTGTTACAGGACACACGGATCCCATTAAGCAGGGATCGTCAAACTTTTTCTGGAAAGGTTAGATCAGAAATAGTTTAGGCTTTGAGGACCACGTGGTCTCTGCCACAGCTACTCCATTCTTCCACTGTATTGTGAAAACAGCCACAGATAATACATAAAGGAATGGACATGGCTGTGTTCCAATAAAGCTTTATTGACAAAAACAGATGGCAGGCTGGGTTTGACCTACAGTTCCTACCTTCTTGACTCTGCCGTTAAGGACTTAATTCCTTCTCTCTCTTCCTGCTCTGCTCTAGCATGTGACTTTGTCATCATGCTCATCCCATCACTGTCAAGAATGGCTACTCTATGTCTAACATCATTTCCTTCGAAAAAAAGTTTATTTATATATTTGGAAAGAGAGAGAGAGAGCATGAGCAGGGAGGGGCAGAGAAAGAGGTAGAGAGAGAGAATCCCAAGCAGGCTTTACGCTGTCAGTGCGGAGCCCAATGTGGGGCTTGAACTCACACACTGCAAGATCAGGACCTGAACCATAACAAAGAGTCAGACGCTTAATGACTGAGCCACCCAGGTGCCTCTAACACCATCTCCTTATAAAGAGGCTTTTAGATCCCACCAGTGACTCCCACCTACATCTCATTGGCTCAGACTCTATCACATGAACACCCCTATCACCAAAAGAAAACAAAATTGGGAAATGGTGTTTTTTGTAGAGGGATACTTTGCTAACCTGAATAAATCAGGGCTCATCATGGCAGAAAGGAAGGGAAGGAAGGAAGAAGGGAGGAGGGAGCAAGAGAGAAAGGAAGGGAGGAAGGGAGACAGATTGGATGAAGAGTGGGTAATGAGCAGTGTCTACCCCAGGCCAGGACTATGTCTTGTCCACTCTGGTGCCCGCACACCCTAGCACAGCACCAGGCACACGGTGAGGAGGACCAGGAGGACGGTAACCACTACCGAGCCAGCCCTGGAGTAATCAATTTCCATTCATTTGTTTGTTTAATTCTAAAAACAACCCTGTGGTATAGGGTGCCATTATTCTTCCAGGTTTATAAACTGGAGATTAAAGTTACGCTTCTTGCCCAAGGTCCAAATTAGAAAGTGGCACAGCCAGGATTCAAACCTGTGTCTACCTGACTTTGAGCCAGCACTCAGCACTGCCAGGACATGTTTATGGAAAGACTGAGGCTGAACCAGACAACCTTGACGTTGATGGCCCCTGCACCCTGATAGGCTATGATAGCTACCGTTGCTTAAGCAAACTGAAATGGAGCCTCTCTGTGGTTTCCACCTCATGCCCAGGACCAGGCTCCAATTACTGTCCTTTCCAATTTCTCTCTCCCCACTTACGCTGTCCATACTTTCTGAAACAAAAATCAGGACACATTCATCTGGCACTGGCCTGACATGTGGTCTCCCAACACGGCAGGCTGTTTGAAATCAAGACTTTCTTAGAAATTCTGGGACACAGAACCCCAGGGTCTTTTTTGAGTTGGGAACACAGGCCTCATCCAACCGAGACGTAAGAAGCAGGGTCACAGCCGTTGCCTCTCATGGCCACTCAGGACTGGGAAAATGGAGGGTGGCTGTGGGCATTTTGGAAAGTGTGGAACCTGCAGATTATTCTGCCTCAGAGCTGAGGATTGGCAATCAGAAATCTCCTGGAAAATTTGCCTCTATGAACCACAACTCTAGAGCATGGGACCAACCCTGCTTCACTAAGACAAAGATTCTCGGGGAATGAGAAGGTAAGAGTGTCACCATGACTGCATGTGTTCTCACTGAAGAGCCAGGAAGGAAACCCACAGAGACAAGTTCAAACAAAAGCTAGGTGGGATTAACCAACTGGTTTGGATTCACTTACTGTGCTGACCCAGCAGTGGAAGAGAGGAAGGCACTGTGACCACCCCTTTTTCTCTGCCAGTTTCCTACTCTTCCCCTCAGAGACAAACCCTCTTTTGCCCCAGTGTGTCTCTGAAAGCCTCCATGTTGCCCCAACGTAGCCTCCTCCAGAAGCTACCTGGACACACACCTCCCTCCCAAGAAGCCCCTTCTCATTATCTCAGCCGCCTTCCTCACCAAGCAGAGAGACGTCTGCCCTTGCACCTACACCAGTTTGATAGCCAAGGAGGACCCAGCATCACTTGAGGTCGAGAGATCCCACTGTAGCCCATTGGAAGGGCTGAAAAGCAAGACCATGACTCCCTCATCACCATGCATGGGACTGTTGGTCTCCCCAAGCCGGCTCTAAATGCAGACCCAGAGGTAAATAGGAAGGCTTTGTAATCAGGGCAGGTGCATGAGGACAGGTGCATTGGGAGGACTAACAGGTGTGAGGACTAACAGGTCACCACAGCCCTCCATGCTCAGGCTGAGCAAAGAGCACCGTCCAGGCCTTGTCTCCCCACAGGCCGTCCTCTTATAACGCGCCAACCATGTAGACAGGTGCAGACTCCCCAAAAGTGCCTCAGAGCTTCTGCCCACACTGCTTCGTTACCTAGAACATTCCCCCTTGGAAAACAGGACCCTTGAGAAGGGAGGGCCATGTTGGGTGACCCAAGGAGCACCATTTCCCATCTGTAAACTGGGATCTTCATAGAGCTTCCAGAAGGATTTGATGAGAAGATGTACTCAGAGTGCCTCGAACCACACCAGGCACACAAAAGCCAAGCAACAGAGACATGGAAAAATTGAAGGGCTCTGGGCATCTGGGCCATCACAAAAGGGAAGGGACAGCCCAGGGAGAGAGGACAAAGGCTCTGTGGTGAACTGTGTCAATGTCACAAGTTTTACCGCAGTAAGGGAGGGTAGGGTTGATATAAATTATATCTGTGATATAATTTATATCCTTGATATATATAAATTATGGCCTTGATATAAATTATATCTGTGAACACAAGCGGTAAAACAAGCCTGGACTCTGAAGCCTGCCTGCCTGGGTTCAAATCCCAGCTCTACCACACTAGCAAGAGGTTGAACCGCTGTGTATGTACTCCGGGAGTCACCCTGTGTGTCCTGTCCTCATCTGTGAAGTGGGCTGAAGGGATGAACGGGCTGTGGTGTGCAAATTGTTTAGCAGGACTCACTTGGTGGGCACTGGGTAAGTGCTTCCTATCGTAATGCCCACAAACCAGCATCCACCATTTCTTGAGCACTGACGGAGGTAGGTGGCACGGAGCCACGTCCGTACATCATCCTCAATCCTCACACACCCCACCAGGCTAAGAATGAGGCTCGGGGAGCCTCCAGGTAAAGAGTGACTAGACTGGAATTGGACTGTTAATTATCTGGCTCAGGAGTGGAAGCCAGGCCACAAGCCTTTAGGGTCACTTTTGGTGGGGAGCATGTTATGGGGAACCGAAATCCCTCTGTCCAAGTATATCTGTTTTCACTGTCTGTTTCTTGCCTCCCCATCTGAAAAATGATACAGTGCAAATAGAAACAACTCCCAGGGCGCTTAGGGAATTAAAGCAATCAATTTTTTAAAAGCTGATCGAAACGTCAGAACTAGCTCCCAGATTCTCTTTCTTGCCCCACCGCGTCGTGCCTCCCTCGGGCTCCCTGACATGACAGCTGCATGCTCATGGCTGGCCAGGGAGAACTCTGGTGTCCTGAAAACACCTCTCTCATCAGCAGGGATCTGGGCCTGCCTCAAGACACCTTTGTGCTGTCCACGGAGGTGCCCGTGTCTCCCCTGCCTGCCCTCTGCTCTGCTCTACCCCGACCCGGTGAATCCTGACATCTTGGACAATAGGTTGGGGACGACGAAACTACTTTATCAAATTCCACTTGTCCTTATATGAAGAACCTCCCTTTATTCATGTCCCCAAGCCCTTTTACGGGATCAGATGTGCTTATTTTTTATCGCCCCTTCTTTCTTCTTTTACCATCCCTGCCCTAGCTATACTCCTCTTTCTAAACCGATTAGTGACCCCTGCCAGTCACAGTTAACCCTCTGCAACTAATGCTCAGAAGGCCCTGTATGGGGCTAAGTCTGGGGACCCACACTCCCTGACCTCTTCCCTCTTGCCTGCCCTTGGCCCTGCTGGAGGGACATTTTAATCAGGTAATGGTGGCCTTCTGTGAGTGATACCGCCACACCCTGCCCTCTGTCTGCTCCCAGCCACCCCTTTTCCTGACCAGAGACCCCTCCCTTCTCCTTAACAGCTCCCAGAATTGTAACCTGCCCCCGGAAGAAGGCCCTTAGGCTGGATTTATTCTCTATACCAGAGTCAGCACCTCTGAAGGGAACCCAGCAAATGGGAATCATAAACCACAGGCTGTGAGAGCCACCCAATGTGGAACTGGCCCTTTAGCAGAGCCTGGCCTCCCATCACCACACAGACGACAGATTCCAGAGAGGAGAGACCAGGAGTTCTAATCCCAGCCCACGCAGGCCAGGCCCCACCACTGAGATGTCAATGCCACCAGACACCTGTGAGGGACTCAGGTGCACGAGTCAGCTTAGTGTCTCCCCAGTCATGGCCAGCAACCCCCGGGGAGAACATCTTCATGAAGGTCTTTGAGCAGCGTGTGTTAGGGGTTGATGGCTAAATCTGACTCAGTTCATCTCCCATGTATTGGAGAACCGCTCTGTTGTACACACTTGTGCCAAAACATGGAAAGATGAACAAGCATGACCATTGCCCCCAGGGTGCTGGCAGGCTCCCAGGTGAGAGTGAACAGCTGGAAATAAGACAATAATCTCTCGACTCTGGGTGGTTCAGTCGGCTAAGCATCCGACTCTTGATTTCAGCTCAGGTCATGATCTCACGGTTTTGTGGGTTCAAGCCCCCAGTTGGGCTCCAAGCTGACAGGGCAGAGCCTGTTTGGGATTCTCTCTCTCTCCCTCTACCCCTCCCCTGCTCATACATGCTCTCTCTCTCTCTCTCTCTCTCTCAGAATAAATAAATAAAAACTTTAAAAAAACAAATAAGTAATCTCTCTGCCCTTTCCAAACCCAAGACCCAAGGAGCTGTGACACACAACTCTAAGGGGAACCCTTCACACTGTAGATCTTAGGGTGAAGATCTCCAGAAGGTGCTACCAACATGGGATGGATGCATTGATGCCCCATAGCCATGCCACCTTGGAGCCACGACAGGAATCTAGATGGCAAGTGGAAGGGAAACATCAGCTCACTTTTGGACGTGCATGGACTCCCATCAGCTGCTCCCTAACGCAGGCCAGCTGAATCTCACTTTGCTCATTCCAGAAACACGAGCTGCTTAATTTTTCTAACTCAGCAGCATTTTTTTTACTGAAGATGAACATATAATGTATTGTCCAAACCAGGGCACTCCTGAGATTAAAAGAGGGAGCTAATAAGAATTACATGAGAGAGAACAAGCCAAGACTGCCCCAGGAAACAGGAAGTATGGTCCCCCCCCCCCAATTTATATTCCTGCTGTATCCCCCTCCATAGCCAGCCCAGAACTTGCACATCAGAAATATTGAGAACATTAAATATGTTATTGTTTGATAGATTTACTTCCTTCTTATCAGCTGAGCCAAGTACAGAAACAGCCTCTATTTTTAGACTGCCCTACTTTGTAGCAACTAAGCCTCCTTTGAGTTGCATTGAGGTAATTTCCCCAGTAGGCCGAGCAAAACCAGGTTGCAAGTTCCCTCATCAATCACAGAGCCTAACAAAAGTGCATGCATCTGACTCCCCCGCATCTCCTAAAGGGCATTGAAGCAGCAAAGCCATGGCCTTACCCTCCAACTTGGAGTCTCCTAGAGGACGGGTTAGGACTTTCCCTGATGTGTGGGTTGAAATGGGGGTGGGGTGGGGGAGGTGGATCTTCCCTTCCCTTGTAGAACGTAGTAGAATAATAGGAGAGCACCGGCAGACTCATAAATGAACTGTTAGCTCCGTGGACAAAAGACCTCGTGAATGGCCCTGAATCCACGGTCAGTCGGCCAAGCCAGTGAAGTCAGTGAAATCAGGGCCGATGGCCTCTGCGCTTCTCCCTACAGTTTCCCCAGATACCGGGTCCCCAAGCTGCTCCTCCCCCGGCTGCAGATATCTTCCTGTACCCACCCCCCATATCCAAAGGTGCCTATCCTATGTTACACGCCTTTTACCATGGACCTTCCCCCTCCAAAAAAACCCAGGAAGCTTCTCTAGTATTAATGCCTGCTAATGGGTGAAGCAGGCTGCCCCTCTCTGGTTAGCTATTTCTTTTTCACAGGAGCCTCCTTGACCTGAAGGCGTGCTCCCAGAAGGAGCATTTCTATTTCAGGCCAAAGATAGCTGGACATCTCAGGGCTCTTAAAATTACATCCTATGTAAGTGGACACTTCTGGACTTACCCACAAAAACAGGGAGGATCGAGGCCAAACCCATCAGGAGCTGAAAAGTGGCGTTCTGGGGCGATGGGTTGTGTTCTCTGGTTTTGTCTGTGACTTGCTCCCCAGACCAGTCTCTTGAAAATAGACCCTCTGGCATCCCTGTGGCTCGCATCTGTGTGATTGGTCCCGCCACAGAGCCCATCTGAAATGACAGACACCCGTGCGGAGCCAGAGGGCCGGCCCTAATCAGGACCTGGGTGGTTTCCTTGGGCGTCAGGGGATGGAAGCCTATGCCGGGTGGCAGGTATCGTGTTCCCTGGCAAGCCGAAAAGAGAAGCGGGAGAGGAAAAGCAACTGAAGTGGCCGAGTGTCTCCAAAAGCTGGAGGGCTGAAAGGCAAGCATGAGGAGGACTCTTGTCTTTTTCACGGGCTCTCTTCACAGCTGTTTTTATTTTGCCAAATGTACTGGAATCAAAATGCTGATTGGAATTAGAGTCTCAGTTTGAGGCTCCCAGCAGGACTGTCTCGCTCATTAGGGCACCACATCGCATCAGCTGCTCAGCAGGGAGCTCATGGTTTACTTGCAGGGACAGCACTGCCCCTCACCCACTACAAATGCGCCCAGGGACTCCACCTCGCCACCCAAAGGGGATGCTCCCAGGGAGTGAGTAATAACCGTCCCCCTAACTCCCTGACATTGGAGATCGCCCTGTCGTCCCCGCACAAGACATCCTCAGCCCTGGCACAAAACATCTTTCAGCACCTCCTCGTTCCTGCTTTGGTGCCCTGCCCCCACATGCCCAGGACCCTCCTGGACACTGCCCCCTCCCTCACAACTTTACAAGAAAGGAGCATTTGTTGAGCACCCAGTTGTCCCAGTTATACCACTAAGTATCTGGCACTCGCCATCCCGTCTCATCTCCATGACCCAGAAGCAACGAAAGAAGTAACTTCCTGGTCACCCAGATGGTCCTTGTCAGAGCACAAACTTGAAATAATCTCTGTTGGGTGCCCGGGTGGCTCAGTCGGTCAAGCGTCCAACTTTAGCTCAGGTCATGATCTCATGGTTCGTGGGTTGGAGCCCTACGTTGGGCTCTGTGCTGACAGCTCAGAGCCTGGAGCCTGCTTCAGATTCTATCTCCCTCTCTCTCTGTCCCTCCCCAGCTTGTGCACTCTCTCTCTCTCTCTCTCTCAAAAATAAACATTAAAAAAAAAAGAAAGAATCTCTGTAGCCCCAAAGCCCATGTTCACCTTACTCTGCCCCACTCAAAACCTAGCTGTCAGCCATTCCAAACCTTTTGAGTCTCATCTCTGATAACTAAACAGCCAATAAACTAATAAGTGTTCAATTATCCATAGTTGCTAATGGTTTTAAATGGTTTAAATGCCTGCCCCTTTCTTTCTATGTTTGTCCAATATTGTTGACTTTCAGTTCTGGATATCCAGATGGAGTATCCCTCCCCAGCTCCAATGACCCCTTTCTTGACTCTTTATATCTTTTGGTGACAGGTTCTCCCATCTCCCCCCAAACCCAACCCAAACACCACATGAGGGTGGGGTAAGTGAGCATCGGCCCAGAGGGAGATGCATGGAGACCAAGCAGGCCTTAGCTGTTGCTGTCATTATGCAAACACCTTCCATCTGTAAAGAAGAGTCTGACCTGTGGGCTGCAGACTCTGGTGTTCTCAGAGTTACTGCAAACAGTTTGTGAGAAAACATACGTGTGTCAGGCAGTGTTAGGATAGTATATAAATGGATACGAATAGAGAACACGACATACTGTTTCTCAAATGTATATAGATTAGTCAAGTAAAATTCATTTTCAAGTACAAATTCAAAGCACTTGGAACTTTCCAAGTATAGCTGCTGTCATATGCATCTCCCTGAAATGTTGTGAGCTTGAAAGAGGACTTTTCCCTGGAAAAGGTTGGGAATCCCAGATTAAAATATTATACAGCCCTCCATCCCCATCTCAGCATCCTCGGGTTATAGAGATTTGGTTCAACAGGTGTTTTCTGGGCGCCCACTGTATGCCAGATGGTTTTCTTGGCAGTGGGATTGTACCCATGAACATAATAGACAAAAGCCTCTGCCTACCTGGAGCATACATCCTGGTAAAAGGAGACAGAAAATAATGAAAAGCGTATCCTATATTAGGTAAAAAGTGCCATAAAAATAAAATACTACAGGATAAGGGGAATTGGAAGGTTCTGGTGGTGGGAATGTGATTTTATTTTATTTTTTTTAAGCAATTTACTTTTTTTTTAATTTCTTTTTCTCTTAACATTTATTTATTTTTGAGACAGAGAGAGACAGAACATGAACTGGGGAGGGTCAGAGAGAGAGGGAGACACAGACTCTGAAACAGGCTCCAGGCTCTGAGCTGTCAGCACAGAGCCCGACGCGGGGCTCGAACTCACGGACCGTGAGATCATGACTTGAGCCGAAGTCGGATGCTCAACCGACTAAGCCACCCAGGCGCCCTGGGAATGTGATTTTAAATATGGTGGTCAAGGGGCAGCTGGGTGGCTCAGTCAATTGAGTGTCAACTCTTGATTTCGGCTCAGGTCATGATTCCAGGGTCGTGGGGTGAAGCCCTGGGTCTGGCTGCATGGTGACCGTAGAGCCCGCTTAAGATTCTCTGACTCTGCCCCTGTCCCCTGTTTGAGTGCACTCTCTCTGTCTCAAATAAAATAAAATAAATCAATAAAATATGGTGGTCAAGATGGACCTCACTGAGATGGGCTTTGAACATGGGAACGATTTATTATGGGCTTTCCAGCAATATTCTCAAGCCAAAGACATCCCTTTGGGTAGGGATTTCCAGATTTTAAAAGGGCAATGGCGGAGATGTTAGGGAACTAATGGGGTCCCACAGAGATTCCTCATAGACTACCACATAGGCACTGCCTGCCCACGGTGCCTGGCTTCATGGAAACACGAGGGGACTGAATGACTTTGATCCTTCCCTTTCCTAAAAATAAACAACAGAGTCCCTTCCTAAATGCCCATGCGTGGGAGAGCATCGGCTCCTCCTGCCTTGTCCTTCCAGGTATCTTTAGACCAAGAGGCCAGACTCCTTACCATGGAGCCAGCCACACACAAGCAGGCGGCCCACCCCAGGCACACACTTGTTCCAGAAGTGCCCACCCTGCCCTACTTCACACTCAGCATCCTCAGTCATCTGTCTGCATTCCCTTGACCTGCCCTGGCATCAAACTTCCAAGCTTCATGCTCCCCTACAACAGAAACTAACATGGGCCATGCCCTTTTTTGTTCCTGACTAGTCAAGCACAGATGCCCTTGACATTCACAAATACTCCAACTCCGAAAAGCAAAACTGTCTTTACCAGGCCTCAGACATTGAGAATCCTGAGTCTTCTGAATCTATCTTTCCACTCCAAGAAAACCACCTTTTAAGCCACCAGTAACTTTCTCTTGTGAAGGTTTCTTGTCACCAAGAAACAAAGTTCTGAGATGCACCCCTGATAGGTGAAGGGGGTGCTGACTGCTCATGTGACCCTCGTTCCCATGCCACCCCATGGCAGAGGCCATTGAGACTCAGGTCTCAGCAAATTTCCTGATTACTTCTCAGGGCTGAATCAAACCTCAAAACTACAGAAATCTCCTCAGAAATGAGGTGGACTCTCTGGGCCTAGGGCACCACCCACTGGCCCACGGTGGGACCCACGTAGGGGGTAGCAATCGGACTTCTTCCTTTGGAGAAGGGATCTAAGCAGGAGGACACTTGAGAGCAGGAGCTGAAAAATGTCCTGGTGTATATAGAAGGGTTCTCTTGGGCCTTGGGCAAGAGGAGAAAGTACCCTCAGAAAGCAAGGAGAGAAAGAAGCCAAGAGAGGCATGGAAGAGAGAGACCAGTAGCCCACAGAGAGTTCAAGAAATCTTCATCCTGGGGCACCTGGGTGGCTCAGTTGGTTGAACGTCTGACTCTTGATTTCGGCTCAGGTCGTGATTTCATGGTTCATGGGATCGAGTCCTGCATCAGGCTCTGGGCTGAGGGCACGGAGCCTGCTTGTGATTCTCTCTCTCTGTCCCTCTCCCACACACTCTCTCTCTCTCTCAAAATAAATAAACTTAAGAAAGGAAGAAACAAGGAAAGGAATCTGCATTCTTCATTTGCCAGTAGAGTCTTGGGACCCCGCTGACCTCAGTCCTGGGAGGCGCCTAGTCTGCACCTGCTTACTCAGGCTAGTTGAAGTGGGGTTCCGCTCCTTAAAACTAAGATAATCTTGCACTACAGGCCTCCAGAGGCCCTAAATGTATGTGCGCTGAGCTTCTGCCCCAGCTATTTGGCTAGCCTAAGCAGCTTGCTTTGAGCCAAGCAGCTGGTGGGGGGGGGGGGCACATGCAAATGCCAGGGGGCTCACATCCCCATGGAGTAGTCACCTTGCTCCCAGACCTCTGCTCCAGGGCTACACCTTTGCCTCAGTTTCCTGATTTACTCTTTGGGTCTCTCTTCTTGGCCAAGGTTCCAATCCCCTTTCTAGCACATTTCAGCCCTGGTCTTGAATTTGTCAACGTTTTTTTCTTTATTATAATAACAATTGTCTTCTGATCATAAACTGGCAGGACAGTGGTTAGCTGGCAGAAACATTCTGTTTCTTGACCTGGTGGTGGCTGAAAGGGAGTTGACTTCAGAGCCATTCAGTAAGCAGCGCACATACGTTTTCTACATTCTTCCATGTATGTTGTTTATTACATATTTTAAAGATGTCGCCACTGAAGACATTGTCCCAGCCCTTGAAGAGGTTGCAGTCTCTTTAGGGCCTCACTGGAACCGGGCTCCTGCCCAGATGCTGCCTCCTCCCTCCTCCCCCTCCCCCCTCCCACCTCTTCCCCCTCCTCCCTCCCCCCCTCCTCCCCCACAGTTTGCTCTTGCCCACCCTCCGGTTTCTCTTCCTCCTCACCTTCCTGCAGACCTACTCGTAGCCCACAGTCCTCCACTCCTGCCCCTTCTATCTTTGTCCGAGATTGCTGACTTTCAGTTCTGGATACCCAGATGGTAGTTCCCTCCCCAGCTCCAATCTGTTGGTGACAGATCCTCCCCTCTCCCCCCAAACCCCAACCCAAACCAGGTTGAGCTTTGGTCCAGGAGAAGATGGTTAGAGACCAGGCCCGGGCCCTTCGTCGTTGCTGTATGATGAACAGCTAACACTCGGGGATTTGGAAGTGTTTGTATCTCCCAAAAGCCTTTCATCTCTAAACAGGCCTCGAAGCGATGGAGAGGTAAAGGGACTCAAACAAATGACCATCACCCCACAGTCTCAGATAACAAGACTCAATTTCCGAGTAAAATGTCCATCGTTCTTCAGTGACTGTTTGGATTTACTGAAATTCCACTAAAAATACTAATGTGTGGTTTTTAGCCAGATTATATGATTTTAAATTTCATATGAAGAAAACAAAACAAAAAAAACTGTCCACACAACTCTGCAAAAAAAAAAGAGAAATGAGAAGGCCGTATCCTACATGATCTACATGATAGAAAACATGTTCAACATTTCAAAAAATGGTCATATTGGCATATACATAGTTAAACCAATGGTATATAATAGACCAGAAATGGGTCAAAAAATATGGGATTTTGTAATGATAAAAGTGTCATTTCAAATCATGGGTGAAAAAAATAGATTGTTCAATAAGGGATTGACTAAGTGGGATATCGACTAACAAGCTAGATGAAAATAAACTTGGACTCAATTAGAAAATTCAAAATGGATCAAAGACTTAGACAAAAGGTAAATAAAACTATATAAGTGCTAAAAAAAAAAAAAAAGATATGGAAGAATTCCTTAAAGACCTGCAATAGGAAAAGTGTGCCTAACTATAACGGAATATCCATATTATAAAAGAAAAAGACTGATTTGATTACATGAAACCCAAAAACTCCTCCATGGCAAAACAAAAAACAACAAACATCCTAAGCAAAAAGAAAGAAAGAAGAAAGAAAGAAAGAAAGAAAGAAAGAAAGAAAGAAAGAAAGAAGAAAAAATCTTTTAAAAGTCAAACTAGGAAGAAATATTTGCAACTTATCCCAGTAACAAAGAGCTGGTCTCTATTATAAATAAAGGGCTCCTACAAATTAATAAGAAAAAGACCAAAAACAGTACAGAAATAGGCAAGGGATAGGAGCAGATAACTTCTAAAAAAGAACTACGAATTAAGCATTTGAACACATATATGACCTCACTCATGATAATATAATACAAAGCTACTCCACTTTTCTCTTATCAAATGATAAAAGCCTGAAAGTTTGAACACACATTCTGCTGGTGAAATTGTTCAGAAAGTGACGCTCTCATACATCGCTGAGAGCAATACAAATTGGCACAACAAACCCCCACAGAGGGCAATTTGGCATCTATCAAAATATAAAATACACCTATCCTGTGACCCAGCATTTCCACTTCTCAGAACTCACCCTTTGGGGGAGTCTGGGCGGCTCAGTCGGTTGAGCATCCGACTTCAGCTCAGATCACGATCTCACGGTTCGTGTGTTCCAGCCCCGCGTCAGGATCTGTGCTGACAGCTCAGAGCCTGGAGCCTGCTTCAGATTCTGTGTTTCCCTCTCTCTCTCTGCCCCTCCCCCGCTCACACTCTGTCTGTCTCTCTCTCTCTCTCTGTCTCTGTCTCTCTCTCAAAAATAAATGTTAAAAAAAAAAAAGAACCCACCCTTCAGGTATACTTAAATATATGCAAACGGTAAATGTGAAAGATGTTCATTGCATTTCTCTTCGTAATAGTAATGGGGAACTGGTTAAATAATTCATAATACGTCCTGACAATGGAATACTATGTATCTGTTGAAAAGAGAGAGAATTCTTTATGCTCTTTATTACAGTATGGAAATACTTCCAAGATGTCTTAAGTGAAAACAAACAAACAAACAAAATACAGTGTAATGTGACACCATTCATGAGAAAAGCAAGGCTAAAAATAATACGATTATCTTGCAAACTTACAAAACAAAGCCTGAATGGAAGTAATGACCTAACAACAATGGTTACCCATCAGATGGAACAGGAACCGAGCATGAGGGAGCAAGGGTGGGAGAGCATCTATACTCTACACCTTTAAGCATTTCTAGGTGTTTGAGCCTTATATATGTTATCTATTCAAAAAATAAATTTAAAACAATACAGAAAGAGGGGCGCCTGGGTGGCTCAGTCGGTTAAGTGTCCGACTTTGGCTCAAGTCATGATCTCGAGGTTTGTGAGTTCGAGCCCCGCGTCAGGCTCTGTGCTGACAGCTCAGAGCCTGGAGCCTGCTTTGGATTCTGTGTCTCCTGCTCTCTATCCCCGCCCCGCCCCCCACTCATGCTCTGTCTCTCTCTGCCTCTCAGAAAATAAATAAACGTTAAAAAAAAAATTACAGAAAGAAAAAAACAGAAGCAGGACTTTAGTGGCTTAGTTATAAAGGATGTGGCTAGCAAACGGGCACACCCCAAAGAGAGGCCCCAAAGCGCGTTGAGCAATGACAACCTGGTCAACACGAGGGGCAGCTTTGGGGCACAGTGCTCATTGGACATCCCCATTCTGCTCCTTTAGTTTTGGGCAAAGTCTCTGTGGTTTTATTGCCACTGGTGCTCCTATCCAGAGAACACCTGCATCCGGGCACGTGAGTCCCCAAAGACACATTTCCGTGGTTCTACCTCCCTGGTGCTGGGGGGCCTCACACAGGGCACCCCCTTGCCTGCAACTGCACAGGCCATGAGGTTAAGGGTATAGAGGGGAAAAGGAGCCAACAACCTCCTGGAAGTATTCTTTCTTTCTTCTACCCCTATCTCCACCTGGCCTCCTACCTGGCTCTCTAAACCAAGGGAAGGGCACCCTCTTTGTTTCGCTGTTACTGCCCCCTCTGTATTTCTGCTTAACTTCCAACGGTCCCGTAAGCTCCTTTGCTAGCTGCGTGACCTTGGGCAAGTCACTGCTACAATTCGCTCAAAAGAAGAGAGGCTATTGTGGGTTGTTATGAAAAGCAGGTGGTATCTAACCGAAGGGGCTGTGTTGATATGAGGGGGTGTATTCATCAAAGTAATTAACGCTAGCTGTCCCACAGGAAACCTCCAAAGCTCAGGGGCTCGGCACACTTACAAGCTTATTTCCCACCAGGGAAAATTCCAGTGTGGGTTGGGCAGCCTTCCCCCATCTTGCCATTGACCCATCTGGACCGCGTGGTCTCCAGGGTTGCCGGAACAGGAGGAGCGGGGCATGGAAGGGGGACACCGGCTATGACTGCCTCAGCCCAGAAGGGACACCCATCGTTCTGCTCAGGGTCGCCTCGCCAAAACCAGTCCTGACTCCTCCTTCACCGCACGAGAGGTTGGGAACAATACCCAGGAGCACGTGGAATAATACCTGGGGAGCACGTCTCTGCCCTGGTTTCACCGTCACCTCATCACGACGCCCCACCAGGCCTTGTGCTTTGCCACCTTCTCCGTCCTGAGCCCGAGGCAGCCGTCACAAGCAAATGCAATGCCCATAATGGGGAAGCCCAAAGAAATCTCCTATTTGCCCCCTCTTGCTAACGCGTAGGACGTTGACTCCTCACCTGCTTTCCTTCCACCTCCGCCCACAGCAGCCGGGGCAGCCTCGCGCGGAGGTCTGGACAGACTGGGCAGCAGCCAAGACTCGCGCTTCAGGGTCGGGCCTGGACGAGCCCCTTCATTTGCTCCACCTGAGGTCAGGCACTGCCGGGGAGGAGAGCTGAGTGAAGGTGTGTGGCACCGGGAACCGGGTCACAGGCCTCACTGTGGGGACCAGCATGGGAAGAAGCAGCTGGGGTCTCTTTGACCTTTGACTTCGGATTTCCTCAGCCACAGTCTGCTCTAACTTCCTGGGTGACTGCGCCAGGCATCCAGTGGTTGGGGGCACCCGGACACTCGGCATTTGTGTAGGACCGTGTGGTCCACAAGTGGCTGAATAGCTCGTCTCGTTTGCTCTTTCCCACAAGATTCCAGGGGACCCTCATGAGGGGTGGGTGGCCTCGTTGTGCAGCCCTCAGCAAGCACCCAGCCAGGGGAGCCGGGAGAGGTTTGGGAGGGGACCAGGCCCTTCTCTAGGCCTTTCTCTGTGAAGATCACTTTTCTAGGTTGAGCCACCACGGCAGTGAGGATGAAAAACAGGAAAGCAGCATGTCAGAGAGAGGAAGGGGAGAAAACCAAGGCAAAGTCTGCCCTCCCTTGACCCGACCCCAGTCCTCACATCCCCTCCCTCCCAGAATACCACTGGGGAGGAAGAAAAAAACCGGTGGAGAAAGGCGTCCTCCTGTCCTCCCTGGGGCTCCCTGCAGCTGCTTGCTGCCCCCAGAATGCGCAGCTGTGAGGGGCTGCTTCCTCTCCTGTGGGCACATCCTCACCATGCTTCCAGGGGCGGGGGTGCCTTCTGTTAGCCACGGAGGGAGACACGCCCTCCTCCGTGTCCCAGGTGACCCTCTCCCACCTCCTGGAGCACAGGCCACCCTGGTCCCCCTTTAACAGCCAAACGAAGTGGTTCCAGACTCATCCCCCACAAATGTGGGGAAGCAGCTTTGACCCCAAGACCCAGAGACTCCTGGGAGATGTCCATTCTCCGAGTCGCTGCTCTCAGGGCTGCTGACCTCTTTCCCTACTCCCCTGTGACCCCATGGCTCCTCTTCCCTTCCCCCAGCTTCCACGAGTCCACGCCTGCCATGTGGGGTAGATGAAGAGAAGACAACATAACCCAGGAACCCACGTAACACCAGAGAGATCTCACGGCTCCAGAGGACCTGGGCGCCCACGCAGCCTCCACACACACACACACACACACATACACACACACACACACACTCAGTCTTGTTGGCTGTTCTCCACTTATCAGAGCCCTGTCTCCCTGGCCACACTTTCACGCCTTTTGAACATCCCCCCCCTCCCCCTGCCACAGAAGGGTTCCAAATTCTTGGTGTCTTTGCCTGTGAGAGTGATGTCTCTCTCAAATATCACTAAGAGGCAGAATAGCATGATGGTTAGGAGTACACACCGCCCTGAGCCAGACCACTGGGATTCATACCCAGTTATGCCACTTACTGGCCTTATGACGTTGAGCAAGTCACTCGGCCTCTCTGAGCCTCGGTTTCCTCGTGTATAAAACCAGGATAATGAGATTGCTTACCCGCCAGTGTCACCACCCTTTGAGGATGAAATGACATCATGTATGGTTTGAATGGTGCCACCCCCCCCCAAAAAAAAAATCCCCATGCACTGATCTCCAGAATCTGTGAACATGAATTTTTTTGGAAAATGGGTCTTTGCCCGTGAAATTAAGCAAAGGGTCTCAAGATGAGATCATCCTGGAGTGCCTGAGTGGACCCGAAATCTACTGACAAGTGTCTTTACAAGAAACACGCGGAGGAGAAACCCATGAGAAGACAGAGGCAGAGACTGGGAGGATGCAGCCACAGTCCATGGAACACTTAGAGCCATAGAAGCTGGAAGAAGCAAAAAAAGGATTCTCCCCTAGAGCCTTTGGACGGAGTCTCCAGAACTATGAGAGAGTACATTTCTGTTGTTTTAAACCACTCACTTGGTGGTACTTCCTACGCGGCCCTAAGAAGTTAATACAACTGCTCAAACAGTGCCTGGCACATGCAAAACGTTCTATAAATGTTAGCAACTAAAATTATTGGATCTCACTATCATTGGACACAAGTATTATTGAACCTAACCATTAAGAGTAATAATTATAGGGGAAAACCCATCTGCCTCTTTCAGGTGGACGTCTTCCTGGGTCCCACCCTTAGCAAAGATGCCTCCTAGAGCTCTGATCTGGGCTCCCTCCCCCCACCACAAAGGATCGAGTAGAATCTTTCTTCCTGTCACACTCCAGAACCTTCTAGTCCATTCTGTTGGTGGTCTAAGGTTGAACTCTTGGTCTGGGCACTTTCTGATAAACTCCACTCTCCCCAACCCTTTGCTCCGGCCAAATGAGAGGACTCACTCTCTCTCCTGCATTGGCCATGCCTACTTATCTCCCTGCCTATGCCCATTTGGTGTTACCCTCTACTTCCATGTAACCCAGTTTTTAACCTACCTGTCCAGATGCCCTTCTGTGAGCCCTCCCTGACAGGAAGAATATGAATTCTCTTGCCTCCTTATGCCTCTCTTTGGGCACTTATCCATGATGCCAGGCTTCCATGTCTGACCCCATTTCTACATTCTGTGCTGACACCAGCAAATCCCTCCTTGGGGCTGGTCATACCTCCCAGTTTTGAGAGGGGCATGAGCAAAAGCCAAGACGTGCCTAGTTTCCTACTTGCAAAAAAAATATCAGCAACCTCCACACAGTTATAAAGTTCTCATAATTGCAATACTGTCTAACATTATTTCTGAAAGTTTTCTTACATCCACAATCTCATCTGGACACTTAATGAGCCTGTGGAGAAGGCAGGCAGAGATTACCATCCTTCTTTTACTGATAAGGAAACTAAATCCTAGAAGGATTCCAATTCAGCTAATGTTTATTGAGCACACTCTACGCGACAAACATTGACTTTGGCACAATCACCTTATATATGCTCAGAAACTCTTTGAAGCGGGTACTATCTCCCCCTATTTTATTGATAAGGAAAGTAAGTGGCTTAGAGGAAGGAAGGTGACCAGCCCAAGGTCACTCAGCTAGCTACTAGCATCAACAGTAGGACTTGAACCCAGGTCTCCTGAATCCCAAAGCCGGGATCTTTTCATGAACTATGTTTCTCCCAGGAGAGTCAGGAGGCACAATATGTGGGTGATTTAGAGCGATAAGGGAGCAACTTTGCTTCTGGGTCAACTCTGTTTAGGAAAGTTGTTTTCTATGGCTCCACTTCTCCATCTGTGAAATGACAGAGCTTGTGGAAATAGCCAGGGAACATCAGCTTCCATGGAGATGGGGTCCCGGCTAATTGGCATGCTCAGCATTGGGGTGTCTGGACCAAATAAGACAGAGGATGGAAAAATACTTTGGAGAGAGCTCAGTGACCGAAAGCTCGAGTTTCACTGCAAATTAACAGTTGACCCTTGAAGAACGCAAGAGTTAAAGAGTGCCAACCTCCTGAGCAGTCAAAAATCGATGTATATCTTGTGACTCTCCAAAACGTAGCTACTAATAGCCTACTGTTGACTGGAAGCCTTATTGGTAACATAAACAGTCGATTAACACATATATTGTATATTATATGTATTATATGCTGTATTCTCACAATAAAGGAAGCCACAGAAAAAGAAATGTTGTTAAGAAACTCACAAGGAAGAAAAAATATACTCATAGTACCATACTGTAAAAAATCCACATGTAAGCAGTCCCACGTGGTTCAAGGGTCAACTGTAATTCCTCTAGTTAATAAAAGCATCAAATACAGATTTTCCACTTTTTAAAAGAATCCGAATCCATAACACTAAATGCACTTTGAGTCTGGAAGAAAAGTCACAAAACTCAGGTTTGAAAATGTGCCCCTGGGGGTACACCCGTGGATAAGGGGGCCTTAGTGTTCTTACTGATGAAATGGGATGTACAGCTGGCCTCTCTTACACACCTTTTTTAAACTGCTGGCAAGCCCCTGGTCTCCAGACCATTTCTCACGTGCGGTGGTCCTGTCACTGGCCCAGCCCCACCCAGTCTTGGGAGAATACTGGAAACCAGCGATGCCATTCCATATCAGCCACTTAAAAGCCTTGTGACTTGGAGCAGGCCTCAGTTTTCTCATCTATGAGATGGGAATTCGGTCTGTCCTGTTCACCACACAGAGCACTGGGTGGTAGAGAAGAAATGACCTCACGTCTGTAACAATGGCTCGTTTAAAAAAAAGAAGAAGGAGAAGACAACAAGGGACATCGACTGCCGTGACTATGACTCTTCTCTGCTGCCATTAGAGTGGTCAAGGATGAAGCTGCTTCTTACAAGGGGCTTCAAGATTCCAGGGTCCCCGGATCCCAGGGAACAGGAACTGGGTTGCAGAGCTGGAGGGAGGTCACAGGGTGGAGGGGCGAAGCTGGCACGTGACTTTGATTTCAAGCGGTTTGCAGCAAAGAGGATCCTTGCAAGTGCAGTGGCCTCTCCAAAGCCTACGGAGCAGGGTGCTGGGAGGAGATGGGAGTCAGCATTCCTGAAGTTCCAAAGCCTGACAATTTTTATGTTTTAAATCCGCTCCCCTATTTCCCTTTAGCCTATTCTTCCTGGCCATAATCTTACCTATTAACTCAGGAGCAACTTGATTTAAAGGGGACACAGGGTTTCAAATAGGTTCAAGGTGCTCAGAGTTTTAAATAAACCTCTCAATTACCTTTTGTAATTATTTTTATTTTGCAGGAAAAACAAAACCGTTGTTTTTCCTTGCAGCACTTTTTCAATGAAGTCAGATTGATAAAGTTTTTTTAATTTTTTTTTTCAACGTTTATTTATTTTTGGGACAGAGAGAGACAGAGCATGAACGGGGGAGGGGCAGAGAGAGAGGGAGACACAGAATCGGAAACAGGCTCCAGGCTCTGAGCCATCAGCCCAGAGCCTGACGCGGGGCTCGAACTCCCGGACCGCGAGATCGTGACCTGGCTGAAGTCGGCCGCTTAACCGACTGCGCCACCCAGGCGCCCCGATAAGGTTTTTTAAAAAATAATCTTTTAAAAGTCAGAATAATATAGTTTAACTTTATTTTATTCAACTAGTATACAGATTATTTTCTGTGTTTCCTGTGTCTAATGGCCATCATTTAATATTGTTTTGCAGACAATAACGGTGCCCAACATTTGGAAAGCACTTTCACATTCACTATCTCAATTTTTTTTTTTTACCACTATATCATTCCCATTTTATAGGTAAAGAAACTAAGGCTCACAGCCCAGGACCACACTGTCAGGGGAGGCAGGTGTCAAATTCTAAATTGCTGTTTAGAAGCAGCACTCATTCCCAAATATTTTCAAGGTCTGACCTTGAAATTGTATTTCTAGACTGTGGGTGGCAAACAGGAATGGCATGAAAAGACCAGACAGAGAAGAAAAACAAGAAGTGAGTTCCAGTACTGCAGGTGAGTCCCTGGGCTGAAGGAGGTAAAAGGTGCAATCCAAGGAAGTCAGCTGAGGCCAGTGGAAGAGAGCACTTACGCCCTCCAAGGACTTATAGAAGAAGAATGGGAGTGTCCTGGTCCAGTGCATTCGTCTGACTCCTGAGAGGTCACCTGTGTACTCCTCAGGTGGGGTGCAGTTTGGGAGCATGAAATAATGGGCCGGTATGGATGAAGTATTTATTGAGCACTTACTATATCACTGAGCCAAGTGGCGTGGGACTACAAGTGTCACACGAAGCACATGTGCTGTCCTCAAGGGGCTTCCAGTCTAGTTAGGGAGACAGAGCTAGAACAAGGAATGGCAAAATAATCATTCCTGCATTCAATGTCGTAGTATAACTAGAAGCTGTATAGGGCTCAGAGCAGAGGAAGCCCAATGGAGACCAGAGACATTTAGAGATGTGGAAGACAGAATGAGGAGGGCTAACATTTCTAATCAGAGTTACAGAAGGAAAGAAAAATGGAGATGGAGAAGAGGCAATTATCAAAAAGCTAATGGCCTCTCTTTCTTTAGAACTGGTAAAACATCAGGTACAGGTACAAGAAGCACAAAAGATATCAAAAGTATTTAAACACACACACACACACACACACACACACACACACCTGGATATATGATAGTAAACTACAAAACACCGACAATACAGAGAAGATATGAAAGCAGCCTGAGAAAAGACCGATCATCCAAGAAAGGGCATACGACTTAGAAAACATCATTCTCAAGGGCAAATATGGCAACCATCTTCAAAATGCTGGGAGAAAATCTGTGCTGACCTACATTTGTGTACCTGAAAAAAGATTATCTTTTAGAAATTGGGTGAGGGGCACCTGGGTGGCTCATTTCATTAAGCATCCAACTCTTGACTTCAGTTCGGGTCATGATCTCACAGTTTGTGAGATCGAGCCCCACATCAGGCTCTGGGAGCCTGCTCGGGATTCTCTCTCTCCCCCCTCTCTCTGCCCCTCCCCCATTTTCTCTCTTCGCAAAATAAATAAATAAATAAACATTTTTAAAAAATAGAACTTGGGTGACATAAGACATTTTATGAAATGAAAAGAGCAAACCCAACAAGCCAGTAGTAAAAAAATAATAATAATAACAACTTCTAAAGAATATACTTTAGGAAGTAAAATGATTCCAGCTAGAAGGTCTAAGATGCAAAAAGGATTGATGAACAAAGAGATTAATACATATTTATGTAAATCCAACCAAACATTTTATATATACAAATTATGACATCTATTTTGGGATTTAAAAAAGATAGAACTAAATACTGAGCATAAAAGCATGTAAGTTTTGGGGTGCCTTGGTGGCTCAGTCAAGTGTCTGATTTCAGTTTGGGTCCTGATCGCGCGGTTCATGGGTTCAGGACCCTCACTGGGCTCTGTGCTGACAGCTCAGAACCTGGAGCCTGCTTCAGATTCTGTGTCTCCCTCTCTCTTTGCCCCTCCTCCACTCACACTCTGTGTCTCTCTCAAAAATACATAAACATTAAAAAAATTTTTTAAAGATCCCGTCATTAAAAAAAAAGCATAGGGGCTCCTGGGTGGCGCAGTCGGTTAAGCGTCCGACTTCAGCCAGGTCACGATCTCGCGGTCCGGGAGTTCGAGCCCCGCGTCAGGCTCTGGGCTGATGGCTCGGAGCCTGGAGCCTGTTTCCGATTCTGTGTCTCCCTCTCTCTCTGCCCCTCCCCCATTCATGCTCTGTCTCTCTCTGTCCCAAAAATAAATAAATGTTGAAAAAAAAATTAAAAAAAAAAAAAAGCATATAAGTCTGGAAGGTGTGTGCAAAAAGCTAATGTCTTACAAGTTTCCTGTATTATTTGGGAAGGGGATTAAACTGATTAACTTAAAATTTGTTTAATATGCATCATGAAATTTCCATGAAAGAAAAGAAGGCATGTATCACACACAAATTAGTGAGAGGATGGGGATAATGGAATAAGAAAACAAACTTAATCCAAAATGAAGGAGTAAGAAAGGAGAAGAAAGAAAAAGCAAGACAAATAGAAGTACAAAGTAAAGTGACAGAAATAAGCCCAAATATGTCTGCAATCACAGTAAGTGTAAAAAGACTAAACTCATCACTTAAAAGACAGGGATTATCAGATAGGAATTTTTTTTTCAACGTTTATTTATTTTTGGGACAGAGAGAGACAGAGCATGAACGGGCGAGGGGCAGAGAGAGAGGGAGACACAGAACCGGAAACAGGCTCCAGGCTCTGAGCCATCAGCCCAGAGCCCGACGCGGGGCTCGAACTCACGGACCGCGAGATCATGACCTGGCTGAAGTCAGACGCTTAACCGACTGCACCACCCAGGCGCCCCCAGATAGGAATTTTTAAAATACCAACTATAGGCTTCTTATAAAAGACACATCGAAAACATGATGGCACAGAAAGGTTGAAAGTAAAAAAAAAAAAAGGTAAAAAAAAGACACATCAGTCAAATACTAACCAGAAGAAGCCTGGAAATGCAAACAATATCAGAAAAAATAGATGCAAGGAACTGAGGAGTGCAGGAAGTCTCCATAGTGGAGCCTTAGTATTGTTTACGTTAGTAGATGTTTATCTGCTCGGTATTCAGATGAACAGAGAGGAGGCCAGTCTGGATGGGGAGAACTCAACAGAGCTGTGTGATGGGAAGAAATCGGGACAGTGGGATGGCACATTAGAGCTCCTCCAGTTGTATATGACCATGCAGGGTAGCCCTCTCCTCCCCCAACAGCACAGCAGAGTAATGTACCATGTGCCGCAAAACACATGGAGCTGAGCTTACTCACATGAGGCCATCTCCCCTCTGCCCAATGGAGAAATGAAAGCCTAGCTTTGTTTATGTCTGGTCCTGGGGCAATAACGCACCTCCTAATTCATGACAGTGCTGTGATTAGGGCTTAGACGGCCTTGAGTGGAATGTGAGGACCCCTTTCTTTTTGATTTTTCTAAAGGAAGTTCTTGTCAGTGGGTATTTGGGGTTCAGAAGAACAATTTAGTATATTCAGCCAGTAATTTTGAAATGCAACATCCCCCAACGAACCAAGGGTAGGAAGTCAGGGAAGGGCCATGCGCAAGGAGTATTGTCAGCACATCTTTACGGCTGGTCTGAGTCATGTCTACACCACCTTGTGTCTATACTTCTAGTTCTACAACAACTTACTCCGAATTCTCCCCTCCCCCACCCATTCCAACGTTTCTGTATAATAAAATGGCAGGTGGCCAGAACTTGAGATCATAAGTCTACACTCCCAGAGAGAAATCATCTGCACTTTCTTTAAAAGCTCAGCTTCCAGAATAAACCCTGGGATCAGTTCACTTTTAGCCCAAATTCAACAATTCCTTTAAATGATTATTTATGTTCACAATTCTATCTCTGAGTCACTTATGAAACAAAGAATTGATTGTGCTCACTATCAGAGGCCACACCTTCTGCAAAGTGAAGAAGGCAAATGCATGAGCAAAGCACCCACCGCAAACTTCAAGCCTCCGTAAACCAGGTCCCAGATCTCCCAGAATGGGTGCAGGGACCATCCAGCCATCACACACAGCATTTCCACATCATTCACAAAGAATGGGTGCATGGACCACACTGTGTAGATATCCTTTACATTTTTGTCTTCTTTCAAGGAGATATATTGTGTTTGGGGGAATATCCAAGAGCAGAATCTATTGAGCCAGACATTTTTGTTTATTTGCATAGAACAATAAGAAACTTCTCTATACTATGGGAAAGATAAATTAAGCACAAATTTGCTTCCCCTCTGGAGCTTTTGCCCCACAAGGCACTGTCTTGAATGTGTAAGGATGACTGATTGACATGAAATCAGGTCACCGTCAGATTTCAGCAAATCGGGATTCAGTAAAGTCTTGTCCTTGGCTCTTCACATGCAGGAACAGTCACCCCTCATTAGTCGGCTGTGAAAATAAATCCAGGACAAAGCTAGAGTGGTAGTGTAGCACCTTAGAAGCAGCACAGAACTGCTGAAAGAGTGAACTCCTCATGGCTAGTGACTAATATGATAAGAAAATTTTACCTTTTCCAAAGAAGTCAAGAAGTCATGGAGAAGATGACAAAGGCAGACATGGTTGGATCAGATTATAAACAAAAGATGAATTTCAGAGGCGCCTGGGTGGCTAAGTCAGTAGAGCGTCCAACTCTTGATTTCAGCTCAAGTCATGATCCCAGGGCGGTGGGATCAAGCTCTGCCTCGGGCTCTGCACTGAGTGTGGAGCCTGCTTAAGATTCTCTCTCTCTCTCTCTCTCTCTCT
>NW_024412394.1:10883772-10885678 GCF_014898765.1 Herpailurus yagouaroundi | reverse complement strand
AGCAAATGGCTTTATACCTGACTTCTGACTTGCTGCTTCCAGAGCTGCCCCTTGCCATCACACTCCTCTTACTGACATGGGATAAGGGCTGATATGTTCTAGCGTGATTTCATCCCTAAAATTTCACACAAAACCATTTCCCTATAAGTCAGTCAGCTATTCAGAAGATTTAGTCAAACAAAACCCTTTCCTTAAACCTGAAAAGTACTCAAGGATTAGGTCTATAGTAATGCAGCAACATCACTTCAGGGCCCTGAAGCTATGCTTTCATGAGCAAGCTTTAAACAACAACAATAATAAAAACAAAAGACTCTCAGGCCAAAGCCTGATGGTCATGGTGGAGACAACAATGCTACTATTTCCTAAAAGAGCCTGTCGTCAAACCAGAACAAATAATTTAATGAGTTTGACCAAGAAGTGGATCAGAATTTGGGGACTGCTGGCAGGAAAACACAGTCCCCCACCCCTCACCCAAAGACTACCACTCCAACTTCTTGTCCCACCATAAAAATAACCGGCCCTGGGGCGCCTGGGTGGCGCAGTCGGTTAAGCGTCCGACTTCAGCCAGGTCACGATCTCGCGGTCCGGGAGTTCGAGCCCCGCGTCGGGCTCTGGGCTGATGTCTCAGAGCCTGGAGCCTGTTTCCGATTCTGTGTCTCCCTCTCTCTCTGCCCCTCGCCCGTTCATGCTCTGTCTCTCTCTGTCCCAAAAATAAATAAACGTTGAAAAAAAAATTAAAAAAAAAAAATAAATAACCGGCCCTATGTCTCACTCCCTCAGAATCCTGCCCTCTTGGGTGATAAGTATGAATTGGCTTATATCCATTGGACAGTGGGCGTTAGCATGTTCTTCTTCCTAGGAAACTGGTATCAGGGAATCTCTCTTCAAGCACATTTCGTTTGTTCCACTTTAGACCTGTTTTCCTTCCATAGTACCATACAGAAGGATGAGAAGAGCAAACCTGCAGAGATAAAGTGGAGGCCACACAAATCATGGAGAAGAAGCTGATGGGGGTGCACAGACATGACCATGGAGAGTCCTTCTTCAGAGGACCTGAATCTTCTTTCTCTCCCTTCACATTTTTGTGACTCCATGACCCTAGCCATAGCTGTCTGTCAAACTCAGCTAACCACAGTTGGTTGGTTTCAATGATTGGTCCAAAGGGTGGGTCGCATGCTTTTTCCATTTCAGTGATAAATCTGGAAAATGTGAGTCATGAGCAGGCAGCAGCCATGCCCCCACCATGTGAAGAAATCCCAAGTGAGGTAGGAGAAAGTAGAGAAAAGCCACAGAGAGACTTCTGGTGACTTCAAGTCAGTAGTTGCTACTCCCCCCAACCCACTCCTGCATTTCCAGAGTGCATGAGCAATTAAAGTACCTTCTGGCCAAGGTTGGTTTCAGTTGAGTTTCTGTCACTCACAGCCTAGAGTCCTAACTAGAACAGGAAGTGCCCTGTCAAGGGTTCTCATCCTGTGTTAGTGGCCGGGCTGAAATAAGACTCCAGAGCCCCTGATTCTACCTTCTCATGTCACAAGGATCTTCAGTTGGCTGAGTGATCTCAGATGAGCCACAGCCCCACTCTGAGCTGTCTGTTGGGTTGGAGTTCACTATCTCAAAGTTTTCTCAAAAAATAAGTCTAGGCAGCCCCTGGGTGGCTCAGTCCATTAAGCCTCAACTCTTGATTTCAGCTCAGATCATGGTCTCATGGTTCATGAGATTGAACCCTGCATCAGGCTCTGTGCTGTGACAGCATACAGTCTGCTTGGGATTCTCTCTCTCTCTCTCTCTCTCTGCCCCTCCCATGCATGTGCTTGCTCTCTGTCTCTCTCTCTCTCTCTTTCTCAATCTCTCTCTCTCTTTCTCTAAATAAATAAAATAAACTTTAGGGCGCCTGGGTGGCGCAGTC
>NW_024412394.1:10741729-10883762 GCF_014898765.1 Herpailurus yagouaroundi | reverse complement strand
GAGAGAGAGAGAGCAGCTGCTTGAAGGAAAAGCCCAAATGGCACAATTAATCTTTGTTCCCTGTTAGAGGCTAGAAAAAGTAAAAAAAAAAAAAAAATTATTAGGAGTTCTGACACAGACTGACATCGATCAATTGTACACAAAATAATTTTTTTTTTTATTAGAGAATATGCCATCCCAAAGTGAGCTTGTGGAAAATCAGATAACCCAGCTTGAGAAGAGAAAACAGTGACAGCTCAAGTTTGTGTGACTAGAGACAGCAGGGGGTCTCTAGGCCTTTATTACTTGGGGAACAGAATGTTCCCTAGAATAAATGGGCCACCAGGCAAGTGTCAGAAACTTCAGTGGTTCAGGGATTTCCATTCTTACTGGTATAAGTGATGGCAGATGTGAAGCGGTAATTCTAGGTCATCTGTGAGGGAAGCAGCTTCCAGACAGGGTCAGTTCTGCAGCATGGTTGTGAGTGCTCTTGGAGCCTTAGTCTTGAGTGTTTCTGCAATTATTCCAACAAGTCTGGGAGTTTGTCACCGTCTCTTAATACAATCCTTTTCTGCTTAAACTAGCCAGAATAGATTCTGTTGCTTGCAACTGTGAACCATAATATGTAGGTGTCCATATGGTAGAGTGGAGCTTAGTTGGGGGGGGGGGGGGGCGCGAGAGTACCAATTATGTGCCAGGAACTGTCAATTGTGCCAGCATGACCTTACGTATCATCTCCTACGAGGCCCATGAGATAGGTACTACTGCCTTCATTGTACAAATGACAGAAACCCAAGTCAGAGAAGTTAGATAGCCTGCCCAAAGTCACCCAGCAATAAGCAGAGCCCAGATTCAAATTCAGGCTGGAATCTAAAGCCTATGCTCTGTTTTCTGCTCCAGATATTTCTCATGTATGCTCAATAATCCATTTCATTAACAAGCTAATTTTTTGTGTGTTTAAAAATAACTTAAGCATTCAATCTGATAGATCTGATTTGGTTACCCCCACTCCTCATGGCTTCCCTCAGCCATGTCTCTCTGTGTTCCACTTCCCTCAGGACTGTGGATGAACAAATTGACTTCTTGGGTCACCTAGACCCTGCAAGACCTAATCGCTGCCTGCCTTTCCCGCAGGATCTCCACTCACTTACTTTGCTCCTTGCTGTGACTTGAATGTTGGTGTCCCCCCAAATTCATACGTTGAAATCCTAATGCCAAATGGGATGGTATCCTTTGGAGGAGCCCTCATGAATGGGATCAGAGCTCTTATAAAAGAGACCCCACAGAGCTCCCTAGCTTTTCCACCATGTGAGGACACAATGAGAAGTTTGTGGCCCAAAAGAGGACCCTCTCCCAACCATGCTGACACCCTGATCTTGGACTTTCAGTCTCTAGAATTCTGAGAAATAAATGTGTGTTGTTTATAAGCCAGCCAATCTGTGGTATTTCATTATAGTAGCCTGAGTGAAGGGACCAAGTCTCTCCTCACACTGACCTTCTTTTATCTCCTAAAATATTCTAAGCTCTTTCCTTCTCATGGTCCAGCACTGTATCTCCAGAGCTAGTGTCAAACTTGACCCTTAGGAAGTGCTCAATAAATATTTATTGAATGAACGCATACTTGATTCTTCAAGGGATTTGCTGTGTTGAGTCTTACATATGGGGGAAAAATCTTGGAATAACTCAAGTTCTACTCTCCAAAGTCCCAAGGCTGAAGCAGTATGAGATGCATGATCTGGGCCATTTCCCCTTAGTGGAGAGTGGGGGGGAGACCACCTGGGACTTTTTTAAAGAATCTCAATGGTGCCTTTCCAATCGCTAGTGACCTCAAGCTGGGAGCGTATTTGGAGAGATCAGAATGGATGGAGAAGGAGTCCCAAGACACCCTCATTGGAGGTCATTAGAACACCATTCAACTCCACCCAACAATTATGTACACACGTGTGTACATGTGCATATGTGTAAGTGTATATGTTGAATAGTCGGTTCACAAACCTCATGAGTGGATGACAAACCTTCAGGAAAGGGAGGAGAGATGAATGTGTGGAGAACTTTACTGCCGGAAAGATAAACAAAAGCTGCATAGCCTTTCGTATGGAGGACTCTGATGGAGTCTTGTCCTCAACCAGGAAACATTTATGTCTGGTCCCAGAGACCTGGTTTGGGATTCCCAGGGATGGCCTCTCTGGATCCAGCCTCATGCCTTTTCATTGCTGTACTTTCTTTTGTGGTTGTGGTTCTTTTGTGGTTGTTTCACCTAAAAATCATAGATTCTTTGGAGATTAACAAATGATGTATCTGCATTCTTCTCAAGTAATAGAACAAATCAGTCTAAAATTCACAAAATACCTTAGAGACCACTGACTGTGGTCCCTCCTTATTCTAAAGGATGGGGAAACCATATCCCAGAGAAAGGAAAGAACTTGCCCTGAGTCACACGGCTGGCAGAAGCAAGCCCCAAACCCCAGTCTCCCAACACCCAAGATCCAACACCACGCTAGGTCTCTTGTCACAGCACCACATGTCCAGCCACCCAGGACCACAGGCTTGATTTACATCACAACATGTGGGCTCTTACAGTCTCCAGCCGGGGCTCCCCACCATGCCGTGGGGCTCTGGATGTGCCCCTTACCTCACACGTTGACTTCAGCAACGCCACCCGATTGGTTGCTCTGCCATAGAGCCAAGTCTCCCATTGTTAATCATCTTTTAAAAGAGTTTAACATCTGCTGCAGGGAAATTTACTGGCCTCAAGTTACCGGCTATAATTTTGGTCATTTGGGGGAAATAATGATGCTATAGTCGTCACTTTCCAAATGTTGCAGGAACCTGACCCAAATCAAGAAACCTCTCAATAAATCAGCTCAAAAACAGCATCAATTTCTAACGTTGCTATTTAGAATGTTGCAGCTCTGAATCAGTGTCTGGGCTAGAGAAAGCATCCAACTCAAAGTCTCTAGATTTTAATAATAGCTGCCATTGTTCAAAGAGGGATTCATAACTCTCAATGGACTCTGGCCAAAAAGCTTGAGCCAGACTCTGTATTTATGTATGTTTGGGTGTACTAAGTGCTCTGCAAGTTTCATGAGTGATTCTTTCAGTGTGGGAGCTACCCTGATCTCCAAGCCACGGTCCTGCTTGTGGACATCACCATGGACCAGGCCCTCCCTACTGACAAGGCTTCTTTGGCCCTTGATTTGTGTACAGATGGCTGGATCGTTGTACATAATGACATAGGTCACCAATAATTTCTTAAAAAAAGAAGGTAACTCTTATGGAGTGCTTGTTCTTGCCAGGATCCATTCTCTTAATTCATGTAATCCTCACAACCCTATGAGACAGGTACTACTGTTATCTTCATTTTACACATGAGGAAACTGAGGCACAGAGTGAGTAAATGACTAGCCCAAAATCACACATGTAATCAGAAGATCAGAAGAGCTGGGGTTTGAACTCAGTCGGGCTCCAGAGACTGACCTCCCTCTCTCTTTTATTTTTTAAATGTTTATTTATTTTTGAGAGAGAGAGCTCACGTGAGCACATGAGTGGGGAAGGGGCAGAGAGAGAGAGACAGAGGATACAAAGCAGAGTCCACGATGACAGCAGAGATCCCAATGTGGGACTCAAACCCATGAACCATGAGATCATGACCTGAGCTGAAGTCATATGCTTAACCAACTGAGACACCCAGGCGCCCCCTCCCTTTCTTTTTTAAACAGCTTTATTGAAATATAACTCTCTGGCAATGCAAGCTGGTGTAGCCACTCTGGAAAACAGTATGGAGGTTCCTCAAAAACCTAAAAATAGAACTACCCTATGACCCAGCAATGGCACTACTAGGCATTTATCCACGGGATACAGGTGTGCTGTTTCGAAGGGACACATGCTCCCCAATGTTTATAGCAGCACTATCAACAACAGCCAAATTATGGAAAGGGCCCAAATGTCCATTTATGGATGAATGGATAAAGAAGATGTGTTATATATACAATGGAGTATTAGTCGGCAATGAAAAAGAATGAAATCTTGCCATCTGCAACTACGTGGATGGAACTGGAGGGTATTACGCTAAGGGAAATTAGTCAGTCAGAAAGAGACAAATATCATATGACTTCATTCATATGAGGACTTTAAGAGACAAAACAGATGAACATAAGGGAAGGGAAACAAAAAGAATATAAAAACAGGGAGGGGGACAAAACAGAAGAGACTCATAAATATGGATAACAAGCTGAGGGTTACGGGAGGGGTTGTGGGAGGCAGGATGGGCTAAATGGGTAAGGGGCACTAAGCAATCTACTCCTGAAATCATTGTTGCACTAGATGCTAACTAATTTGGATGTAAATTTTGAAAAATTTAAAAATTACAAAAAAAGAAATATAATTCTCAGACCATACAGCTAACCTTCTTAAAGTATACAGTGCAGTGGGTTTTTAGTGTATTCACAGAATTATGCAACTATCATCACTAATTCTGAAACATTTTCATCACCTCAAAAAGAAACCCTATACTCCTCAGCAGACATTCCTAATTCCCACCCCCTCCTTCTCCCAGGCCCTGGCAATCTCTAATCGACATTCTGTCTCTATGGATTAACTTGTTCAGGGTATTTCGTATGAATGGAAACCTACGATATATGTGCCTGGCTTTTGCACTTAGCATAATGTTTTCAAGATCTATCTGTGTTGTACCATGCATCAGTACTCCGTGTCTTTTTTATAACCAAATGATATCTCATCGTACAGATATACCACTTTTGTTTATCCATTTGTCAACTGATGGGCATTTGAGTTGTTCCCGTTTCTTGGCTGTTACGAATAACGTTGCTGTGAACGTTTGTTTGCAGGTTTTTGCACATACCCAAGTTTTCTTTTCTCTTGGGTACACCCAGATGTGGAATTGCTGAGTCACATGCTTACTCTATGTTGAACTCTTTGAGGAACTGCCAAACTATTTCCCAAAGTGACTGCACCATTTTACTTTCCCATCAGCAATCACTGTTTTGATGATAGCCATCCTCGCGAATGTGAAGTGGTATCTCATTGTGGTTTTGATTTGCATTTCACTAATGACTAACGATGTTGGGCATCTTTTTACATACCTATTGGCTATTTGTACATATATTTTCTTTGGAGAAGCATCTATTCAAATGCTTTGACTATTAAGAAAATGATTGTCTTATTATTGTTGAGTTGTAGGAATTTTGTATATGTCCTGGATACAAGCACCTTACAGGTAAATGATTTTCTGCCAGCCTGTGGGTCATCTTTTCACCTTCTTGATGGTATCCTTTGAAGCACAAAAGTTTTCATTTTTGTGAGGTCCAAACTATCAATTGTTTTCTTCTGTTGCTTGTGCATCTAATGGAGTATCTAAGGACTTCCCCAGCACAAGGTCAGGAAGACTTGCTCCTACATTTTGTTCTAACAGCCTTAGAGTTTGGGGTTTTATATTTAGGTCTTGATATGGTATGAGATAGAAATCCACCTTTATTCTTTTGCATTGGATATCCCGTTGTTCCAGCATGATTTCTTGAAAAGACTGTTCCCCATCCCGCTGAATGGTCATGGCACCCAGAGGCTTCTCTTGACTACTACACTCAATGCTTGTCTTGAAAACTTTTGGGAGATGACTGCCTGTGTGTGTGTGTGTGTGTGTGTGTGTCTTACAAAAAGCAGAGACCCACAATGCTAGCCCCTGGTGAACTTAAGTTGTCAGGTGTCTGAAAGTCTAAAGAGTGACAGTGATTAAATAAGACCAGAGCCAGAGTATCCATCTGATCTCCAAAGTCTGCAAAACCATTGGAAAAGAGGTGGAGTGTTAATAGAGGTCTGAGAAACAAAAGTCTCATGAGGAAGAAGGAAGGAAGAAAACTCCGTAAGGAGAAAATGCTGCCTAAACTAGCAGACATCCTCTGGTTACCTCTTAGGTGTGTTCTAGTGTTCTCTGCCCAAGACACATCTGAATGAACATATAGAGTCAGATGGAGTCAGCCAATGTTGTGATTGGAGTTTCAGATCTATGATGATTTCTATCAGTCCTTCCTCTAAAACTTGGCTTATTTCTGTCTTTGTCACAACTGTTAATACAATAACTTCCTTCCCATTACTTGGGCCAGAATCTGCCCCACTAGTGACTCAGGGTCCTCATCTCAAGGAGTGGCAAGGCTATGACTTTGTTGCCCTGCCCTTTCCAGAAACATCTCTTCAACCTCAGAAGGAGCTCTGGCACTACGCAATTAGTGATTCATTGGTTCCTCTCCAAAGACAGCACCCCATGTGTGAGGGGTACTCAGGTAATTTGAAAAGCCATGACTTTCAGGAATAATTCCTTTGGAATAGAAGTGATATCATATTGAGTAAGGCATCCTACAACATGAAACTTACTCGGAAGTGATCAAGCCTCAATTGTTTTACCTTAACTTCTTTAGGATTTGCTTTCCTTTCCTCTACATTCATCATGAGCCACCCCCTCATTCTCCAAAAGGTTTGTATAAGCCAGGGCAAATAACACTAGTTGCTATATCAACCCCTCAAATTAAAATAGTGTAATTAAGGAAAAAGTCATTACTGTCTCCCACAAAGTCCAATGCACATGTTCCAAGCCAGGGCACAGACTGCCATATGGTCTTTCAGTGCCCTAAGGTTTTTCTATCTTGTGGGTCTGCCATACTCTTAAGACTCTAAGCCCCCTGCTGGACCCTATCCAGCCAGCCAGCCAGCAGATGGGAAAGAAAAGATATGGAATCACTCGGCTGGTATTAACGGGCTAGACTTGAGTGACATGTTTAGCTACATTCCATTGGCCAGAACTCAATCACACGGGACACATCTAACTCAAAAGAGCCTGGGGAACAAAGCCTCCTGTGGCCAGGAGACAAAGGAAATGTTTTTGGTGAACAACTTGGCAGTCTTTTCAGCAACTATGAAGCTGCAGAATTCAGCTTCCAGGATGACAAAATCTTTATGATGCTTCCAAGTTGTCCTGTTGTGCTCCTTCCTCTGAGCTCAAAAAGGTCTCCCTGGCCATTTATTACAACTGTATCTGTATGCAAAAGGCCCATAAGCAGATCTGAAAGCCAGGCAGTGAGATGAGCCTGAGCAGGATCCTTCCTTTCATAAGCTCAAGATGGTCAAACAAGATTTCTACAAATGCCCACCTTTGGTAAAAAGTCAAGAAGGTGTGATGAGAGCTTGAGCTGGGTAGAGAAGACTGGGGTTGATGTGTAGGCTGAAAGGATAGGACCCAAGAAACAGAAAAACAGGCATGTCTCTCCGGAGGGCTGAGCACAAAGGCAAAGCCAATTGCCATGCCTTGAAGCAGAGATTGGAGGTATCAGAACAAAGCATGAATTAATTAATCAATCTAGGCATTGAGGATCAACAGTTACTAGCATCACACACAAAAAAGGGACAAGCAAACCTTATGTGTCTCCTGATGAAAAAGCACCTTAGTTATTTCCTCTTCCTAAATAAGAACATATCACCTAGGGGGAAAAAAAGCCTGAATGTGATCAAGCCTCAAGGTCCAACTACTAATTTATCAAAAATGCACAGAGTAGAAGAACATGCTAACTGACACCATGAGGCTGCAATCAGCAAGATCTAGTCTGTGCAAAACCCTATAGATCAAATGGTCCTGGCTCTTCAACAAATGCATGGCAAGGAAAAAGGGATGGGGGAGGAAGGTTTATACAAAAAGGGACTTAAAAAGATATATCAAAGGAGGCGCCTGGGTGGCTCAGTCAGTTAAGCGTCCAACTTCAGCTCAGGTCATGATCTCACAGTTCGTGGGTTCAAGCCCCTCATTGGGCCCTGTGCTGACAACTTGAGCCTGGAGCCTGCTTCAAATTCTGTGTTTCTGTCTCTCTTTGCCCCTGCCCTGCTCGTACTCTGTCTCTCAAAAATAAACAAACATTTAAAAAAAAAGATATATCAAAGATGTGGGGCAAAACTAAAATGCAGCACTTAAGAATGCATACTTGTATGATAAACTATTAAAAAATGTCTGCCACAAAAGTCATCCACCTTCACAGGAAAGAAGAGCCCCAGTGTCTCAAGTAGCTAAGGAAGCTCCTGCCCTGTTTCTGGTTTTCAAAATGAACTTAGGCAAGTCTCTGCCTCTCTCTGGGCCTCACTTTTTCAGTGGCAAAAATAAGGCCGACTATACCATTTATGCCAAACTTCTAGGATTTTCCTGAGAACCAAATGTGCCTGTGCCACCCACTTTATTCCTTGTCCCCTTGGTAAGCCAATCACCTTCTGCACTGAACCTCATCTGAACCAAGAGATGCAAACCCTCCCTTCCTGCTGGCCCCATAGTCATGAACACATCACTGTGATGTTCCAGCTAGTTTCTTATGACTCCTTCTCAACCTGCAGTGTCGCCAGTACCCACTAAGGAATGTGGGCACAATAAAGTCTATTGTAGACATGCAATGGAGTCCATTGAGGGAATAATAGGTAGGAAAGCCTATCATGAATAAGAGGTAGTTACAAGTGTAAACGATTACAGTTATTTGTTGTTTTCACTGAGCTATAGGATTAGGACACTAGAGGAGAAATGTCATATTGTTAAGACTAGAGGGTCCAACAGTCTGTGGCCTTTCAGGCAGAGGGGACATTTTGATGAAAGAAAGGGAAACAGAGCACATAATCTAGGTGGGCGCTTTGTCTTCATAGGGTAGGCAGATGGTAGCACCAGAGAGGGTGTCCAGAGGAAGTGGTGAAAAGAAGAGAACGGAGAGGATGTCTACAGGCAAACCTATATACAATTTTAACTTTGCTAGGGTCTGGTCTCATCTGTGTGACTGAGTGGATGACGGAAACGTTCCACCACCTGAAAATAGCCCGGAGCAGAAGCTCTGCTGCTGGCCTTTATAGTGAGCTCAAACCATCCTATGCTCTTCTCACGGTCCAGTGGGCTTCACTGGGAGGCCATGTGGCCACGAACAAAAATCTCACAGGGCCCTGGACTGAATGATGTCAAGTAGGTCCAACCAACCTTGAGTATTTCTAGAAGCTCATCCTCAAGATCTATGTTTCCCGGTAGACTATATGCACCAGGTTTCGTGTGCCAGGGGGTGGTTTTCAGGAACAGCTGATCTGAACAGTTGCTGGAGAGAAGACTGGGATGTTACTGAGCCTTAAATATGGTCTTGGAGGGATAACCTGCATGCAATTACATAACTGGTATTCAAATGAGCTATCAGCTTTGTTCTCTGAGGGTGGTGTCCATTCCCCTTCACTCCCCTGCCCAGTGCATGGAGAATCTGGGCTCTCAGTTCTGGTTTTACATCCAGGTACCACAGGGAGGCTTTTTGACAAGACACGTTTCTGGTCCTTAGTTATTTCCTCTTCCAAAATGAGAAACAGGAGTGTACAAAATAGCTCAGAGATTCCCAGACAGTCACTCAATGTGGTAGACCTGCCCACTCCAAGGCCAGAACTCAGGGGTATCTCAGACCAAGTTGGTGCAAAGATTTATCATCCCACACACAAGGGGGATTCACAGCTCAGGAGCAGTGAGACCAGTTTTGTAGAACTTCTCCGTCCAAGGTACTGTCTTTCCAGAAGTTAGAAGGCACATATGACAGAAGTAACATTTCAAATGCATCCCAAAGCAGCAATGTCCCTTGCCAATGATGCAGGCTGTCTATGGAAGGGTCTACAAGATGGTATCACAATTTTCTACCCAAGAATTCTCTGCCATGTCCCCATGGCTTAAGAATAAGACCCTGGCCCTCTTTCTGTGACAAGCTTTGGAAAAACTGCACTGACACTGGGCTGGAAGAAAATCCCTGAGCCACGTCCCAAGGCCAGGTCTGCGAGGAAGTGAGAGAACAGCCAGTACCAGCTCTCCTCCTCCTGCTGCTGCTGGGCTTCTGTTTTCTCAGCCCCCTCCAGCAGCTCCTCCTTTCGGCGGCAGCTCGGGTGAGAATTATGGAATTGCTATTATTACCCCAGCCCAGTGTCCAGGGCTTGATGGCTGCTGCCCTGGCAGCTCCTGCCTAGAGGCAAGCCAACTGCAGTGACAATAAAACAAAGTCCTTGGCAGCCGAAGGCCTCTCCTCTGTGTGCTGGGGCCGACGAAGGGGATGTGAAGCCAGCCCTGACTCCGGCTCCTTGGGAAGTCTTGGAGCTGGCCCATTGCCTCCCTGGCATCTGATTCCAAAGGCATTTTTCAGCCCAGCTGGGAAGGCCATGACAGTCTCAACAAGGCTCATTCTATCAACCTCAAGAAAGGAGAGTCTCCAAGCCAGGGCTGTCTGACCAGGGCCTCTTCCCAAAAAGAAGGATATTAGTTTGCCCTAATTAGGCTGGCCTTCTCAATCAACCAAACGAACAAATAGGATTTAGAGAGCACCACTGCATTCCAGGGCATTGCTCAAGATTCATGCATCCAACACAGCTTTCTACAGCACTCGCTTTGTGTCAGGCACTGTGTTAGGTGCTGACGATATATCCATGGACAGAGGGGACAAAAATCCCCATCCTCCTGGGAACTGTACTCCATTGTCAGGAGAGAGATGAGAACAGGATAGATCATTAATTTAGTGAATTAGAAGGTAATGGGTGCTATGGGGGGATTTGAGCAGTCAGGGATATTGGGTGTGCAGGAGACAAGAGTGAGGTTTCAATGCGTAGTCAGGGAAAGCCTCACTACAAAGGTCACATCTGAACCAAGACTAGAAGGCAACGAATGGTCCAAACCTAAACCCCACACTGATCGCCTTTCATGGGTTTACCAGGCCTGTTCACAGACGGCCATAACAGTAGATGTCTCAAGAAATGCCAGACTGGAGGGTGGTGGGAATTCAGAAGAGGAAGCCAGTACAGACCACTGCAACCGGGGAGGAGAGCGCGCCATCTTGGATCTGCTCCAAGGAGGGCTTTATTGCTGGCAACTCGGGAGAGACACCTAAGGCAGGTAGGGTTTCAGCTGAGGCGTGACCAGAAATATAAGGAAAGGGTGTAACTGGGGCTCAGGGAAGGAGAGTGGGGACCAGGCGGGGAAAAGACAAGACCAGAGGCCCATTCCAAGGTGGGGGCAGTCCAGGGAAAAGAAATACCTGTAGAACTCTAACAGGCTGAGCTAGTGGGAAATCCCCCTTTTTCCCACTAGATAGACACTTCCAGATCTGACTGTTCTTCTAAGACCAAACCCACTATACCAGATGGTCTCAAACCTGCCTGACTATCAGTATTACTTGGTTTTTAATAATACAACTTCCTGGGTCTCATTCGGGACCCATAAATCAGAGTCTGTATTTTTTTTTAACTTTTTCTTTTAAGTGTGTTTATTTATTTTGGGAGAGAGAACATGAGCTGGGGAGGGGCAGAGAGAAAGGAAAAGAGAGAATCCCACGCAGCCTCCACACTGTCAATGCGAGGCTAACGTGGAGCTTGACCTCATGAACCGTGAGATCATGACCTGAGCTGAAATCAAGTGTCAGATGCTTAACGGACTGAGCCATCCGGGCGCGCACAGAGTCTATGTTCTTTAAAAGCTCTCCAGATGGTTCCAAAGACCTATCAGATTTGGGGTCCACAGTTCTGGCCTCACATTTTTACAACCAGAATCATTTCAGAGGCAGCTCACATGGTAGAAAAGTCATACCAGTGGCTCTCCTCATTGAGTGGAAACGATCCGTTACATGTCAGTCATCATGATAAGCCGTGAGCCCCTTGAAGACAGGGACTATATCTTACTTTTCCGTATGAAAACTTGGGCATTTTCTATATGAAACAGAGACTTGATAAATATGTTTTGAAGTGAAATGAGCCAGGTACTAGCCATTCAGCTGTGGCCATGACCCTTAGCCTCCTTGAGCCTCAGTCTGCATCTATAAAATGGGTACAATGATTGCCACCCTTCCTGTCTCGCAAGATTTGTGAGAGGCCCAAAGTGAGGTAACTTGGATACTCACAGGAGCCGCTGAGCAGTTTTTTAGGAATTCCCAATGGAGAGGAAGCTAGGTATGGGTGATCCAGAACAGATCATCTTACAGCCTTGTTTAACCTTGGAATCCATCCTATGAGTCAGCTTCCTTCCTGAATTTTTTCTTTTGCTTTAACTAAGAAAATCACCCATCCGCACTGAACAAAGAGTTAAATAAGTATCTACTATTTGCTATGCACCATATTTGGCAATAGGGACCCCACAAATGAAAAAGACACAGTCCTGACTGTCACAGAGCACAAATGTAAACTTGAAGGAGTGAATACACGGACTAAAGTAGCTGGTATAGGCAAGCAGGAGGGGGGTTACACTCAAAGACATAACTTCCAGGCCTGAAATAATAACCAGAAGAAAATCTTTAAGAGTTCAAGGCAGAAAGTGCACAGTGACCAGAGAAAGGCAATGACACAGGAAACAGGAAACAGATAGCTCTTTCAGGATCAGCAAGTCAGGAGACACGACCGGAGTGGGGAGTGGGTGCAGAAGATGCAGGAGAGGGGCCAGGAGTGGTAAACAGCCTCAAACATGGCACCCGATGATCCCTGCCTCCTGGCATTCCTGCCTTTGTATGATCCCCTCCCTTTGAGTGTGGATTGTATCTAGCAACTCACTTCTAACAGGGAGAATATGGCAAAAGTGATGAGATGTCACTTCCAAAATCAGCTGCAGGAAAGACTATAGCTTCCTTCTTCAGTGCCCTCTCTAGCTCTCTCGCTGGCTCTCTCTGAGGAAGCCAGTACCATGTTGGGAGCTGCCCTGAGGAGAGACCCATATGGCAAGCAACTGATATCTCTGGCCAATGGCCAGTGAGGACCTGAGACACTCAACCAAACTGCTTATGAGGAACAGAATCCTACCAACAGGCACACGAATAAGCTTAGAATTGGGTCCTCCTCCAGCTGAGCCTTCAGATGAGATCACAGCTTGGCTGCCATCTTGACTGCAGCCTTATGTGACCCTGAAGTGGAGGACCCAGCTAAGATGCACCCGGATTCCCATGAGACAATGAATATTTGCTGTTTTAAGCTGCTAGGCAACTTAATTTAACACAGTAATAGACACAAGTGGCCCTCCAAGTTTTCAGCATGAAACTGAAATAAATAATTAAACCTAATCTTCATTAACTGTGTTGATTGGCAGTGAGGGACCTCTGCAGGAAGCCCAGTGAGGAGTGATGGGCTTTTGAACAAGGCAGCAGCAGAAGAAACAGAAAGGAATGGACAAGAGATCTTGCAAGATCCAGTGCAGGGGACATGGCTTCCAAGAGGACAGATGGCCCATTCATCTGGTTACTCAGACCAAAACCTTCAAAGTTGTCATTGATTGCTCCTTTACTCCGTCCACCAGTAAATCCCATCTTCACCCTCCCTCCCACTCAGATCATACCACTTCCCTGCTCAAAACCCACCGATGACTTCTAACTGCACTTAGCACGAAATCCCGAGAATCCCCATGGTCTGCAAGGCCCAGTGCACCCTAGCCTCCGGCTGCGCTCTGAGCTGGCCCTGCTCACACAGCCCAGCCAAACCGTCCCTTGCTAGCCCCTCTGGAATTCTCTTCCTGCAGATGCTGTTCACTCCACTCACTCCTTTAGTCGCCTCAGAAAAGGATTCTGAGGATTCTGATTCAGAAAAGGATGAGGAGACATTTAGGCTGAAGTCCCAAAGAAAACCCACAGAACTTGCCATCTTGGATGGCTTAGGGAAACTGGCCTCATTCGTTCTGAATCACATCACCTGCAGCAAGATCAGTAGTATGGAGTAGGACAAAAGCCTTCCCTGGATGATGCCGGAAATGTGGCGTGTGGGACCCAATGACCAGAGAGAATGGGGGACATTCTTCTTGGGGGTTATTGCACGTGTGGAGCATCTCAGTGACAGCCCCTCCCACCTGTCACGGCCACTGTGACTGCCCCAGGCCCTTCCCCTCTGCCAGTGGACTTGATCCCCCAGCAAGGCTAAAGATGCTGTCTTCACCACTGCCTGTGCTGTCCCACGACAGAGGCACAGGGAGCGGAGGGATTTGTCCTAGGCTTTCTTGTTCCCAGTTCAAATGTACCCCCATCATCCTTGGGTCTTCAAAACAACGAGCACTGGACAGGAAAAAAATAAATAAATCTTTTTGGCTTTTCTTTTTTTGAGAGAGAGAACGCACATGAGCTGTAGAGGGAGAGAGAGAGGCTTAAGCAAGCTCCACGCTCAGCATGGAGTCCGACTCGGGGCTCCATCTCACAACCCTGAGATCATGACCTGAGCCAAAACCAAGAGTTGGACGCTTAACCCACTGAGCCACCCAGGCACTCCCCAAAATAAATAAATCCTAATAAGAAAATAAGTGATGGGTAAAAAGTCCTTTGTCACTTGCGTGACTATTTTAGCTTAACATGGCGTGGGTGTGAAGCAGTCACTCATTAAGTTGACCTTTATTGGCCACCTACCAGCTGTGTGGTCAGACATCATGCTAAGCAGCAGCCACTTGCTGTGCTCAGTACGTGCCAGGGCGGGGCACAAGGCTGGGTCTGAGGGGCCAGGTGGAGTGGGCCTAGGGAAAGGAGGGCTCTCCTGCTCGGTGCCTGCCGCTGGGGAGAACCACAGCCCCCACGGGGCCTTCCGTCGTCTGCCCGATGAAGGGTCTTCACAGCCCTTGGCCCAGTGGCCGTCCCCCTTCCCCTCACTCTGGGCTCCCGAGAGGCCTCCTACCAGCACTGGGCCAGCCAGCTGGCCGTGAGCCCACCACAAGCATGGTGTTGGTCTCTTGGCAGTGAGCAGGGCCGTGATGATGTGAGATGGCTCTACCCGATGACCCAGTGAGTCAACAGTGTGCCCCTCCCCCCAGTCCTCTACCTCATCGGCCCCCTTACAGGCCACCCACAACGTCCTAGACATGCCAGTTCTCCAATTTTCACTTTTTCCTTAAAGACAGAAGAAAAAAGACAAGAAGTTGGAAAACCAAAGGGACCAGGTAGTGAGCAGGGAGGTGCCTTTGAGGGGAGTCAATCAGGGTGGGAGCAGAGGATATCAGGGACAAGGGACATACAGATCTCGAGGGCAATGGGCCCCACTCCAGTGGTGACAGGAGTCCCCTGGATCCTGGGCAGACCTGGAAAGGGCTTTGAACACCATCTCACTGAGCCTTGGTTTCAAGTCAACTGATGTTCGCAGAGGTTAGATGAATTGCCCAAGTTCGCAATTAAGCCAGATTTGTTCTGGCCTTAGAGAATGGAAGAGAACGTTGAAAAAATAGTTACCTTGGACAGAAAGGCTGCCTTTTAAGGCACTCAACCATATAATGACACCTAATCATTTACCTACGACGGGTCTCCATCTGGTTTCCTCTAGACTAGCCTAAGCTCCTTAAAGGCGGGTGTTTCTGAGATCCTCTCATGTCATGGACACCCAGGAAGTGCTGGCCCAAATTGACAAACAGGAAAAAAGAATAGCGGGTGCAGCCCAGGCAAGGAACAGAATAAATGATGAGCGAAGAGATAACCCCTAAGTTGCCTACAGCCCACCCCTGCTGAGCGAGAAGTCAAAGCCAAAAACAAAAAGCAAAAAGCAGTGTGGTCTAGTTAACTAACCTGAATTAAAATTATAAAAAAAAAAAAAAAAAAAAAAAAAAAAGCAGTGTGGTCTAATGGAAAAGCACAGAATCAAAAATAACTACAGACACATTGTTAACAATATCAAGAACGTGCGTTGCATGGCACGCTATTTCGTCGCAGAACCTCGTCACCATGGCCTGCTGGCAGGGGCAAGTCAAGGTCACACTTAGGGTACCCGATCCTGAAAATCTCACAGCGAGAGGAATTGCAAAGAGACGAGTGTCCTTTCTTACCTAAAGCCCAGGCAGTGCCGACAGATTCAATTTTCATGCCTGCCCGGAATGAAAAATAGCCTATTTCAGGGCCTGCCTTGTGTTTATCAGAATCTCCAGGGGACGTGAGAAGTTTGAGGAAAGCACGCTCTAAAACGATCGTTGATTTTTTTTTTAAGTCACCTATTTCATTTATTTTGAAATTTCAAAAAGCATCAAGAAAGGGCATGAGATTTTTTTTAATGCTCATCAGAAGGTCTGGGTTTGAAAGGCTGAGAAATCCCACAAACGTGTCTGCTTCTGCCAGGGGCACGCCTCCCACTCCCCAGCGTCCTTGCAAAGAACGCAGAAGGGGGTGTGCCCGGGTCTCCTGTCCTCACCCTCCTCCTCCAGAGGGAGACAAATAGCCCTCCAGCTGTGTTCGGGAATCACTTTCATCCTCTCCACTGTATCTGATCTGTGGGACCCCTCTGTGAGCCCCGCAGGAACCCTACCCAATTCGACAAATACTCCTTGAAGGCTGCTGGGAGCCAGGCGCTGGTCCTTAAGGGCTAAATGACCCCAAACCGAGAGCCTGGAAGAGGAGTTAGGGAGGCCACTCATTTCCCAGAGGAGGCAACAAGGTCCAGAGAGGAAAAGGAGTTGTTCTCTGTCACCCAGTTAACGTTGGAGTCAGGACTCGAACCCAGGTCCCCCAAATCTTCACAATCCAGTGCTCCATTACCACAGCACGTAGTCCCCTTCGGTTGTCCCCTGCCCTAGAAAAGGAGAGACAAGACAGAGTACGGATCTGCCAGCAGCATGCTAGGACGTTTGGTGGAGACGGTTTGCAAACAGGGTCTTCTGTGCTTCTTTTCTTTCTTTCTTCTTTTTCCTTCAAGATTTTATTTAAGTTCTAGTTAGTTAACATATAGTGTAGTGTTGGTTTCAGGAGTAGAATTTAGTGACGACTCCTCTTTTGCCTGTAACACCCAGTGCTGTCATAACAAGCACTTCTGTACTTGCAACGGCACTTTCCTGTGTCATTTTACACCCACCCTCCAAGTACTGAGTCCCAGAGGCCCTTAACGTCTGGTGGTTCCTCGTAAATGGCCATCAGCACAGGCGCTGCCCAGGGTTGCGGGGAGGAGCAGTGACAGCTGGGTCGTACCTCCCCCACCTCCCCCTACAGGCTGCAAGATGTCTCCCCACCCTCATTTTGCATCGAAACCACAGAGATGCGAGGTGCCGATGTTGGCTGGCGACATGACTCCCAGCTGATGGCCCTTCCCCAGTCCTGCTATGGAAGGAACCAGGCTGCAATGAGCTGGGATTTTCCCTGTATGAGAGCACAGGGGAATTCTAACAAGAAACAGAGACCCAAGCCACCACCATCGAATTAGGCCAGGCATTTTATTTTCAAAACCCAGGTTTTGGGGGGGGGGGGGTGTGAGGGGGGGTTTTTTTTTTTTTTTTTTTAAGTGTATTTGAATGTTTGATTTTCTGGGTGACATCAGGCTATAAATGACTTTCAGCCTCTTCTGAGCTCTGCTTATAGTAACCCATCCTCCGTGGAAGAATCACACCATGGTGCTCAGAATTAAAGGGGTATTCGTAGTGTTCACCTGCTTACAAATGTGGTAACGGAAGCAAACGCCACCACCCCCAACATGGACAGAGAGACAACCCAGAGCAGTGAAAGACTGCGATTCAAACCCGGATTGATTTTTCTTTTCCCCAACCCATTGCGTCAAAACCCGGATTTTATTTGTGAGGTTTGCTTCTTCATGAGGCATGTCTCAGGCGCTTGCGATCACTTTTAGGGTGTGAGAGTTCCTGCTGGGGCACCAACATCACCTCCTGATCAAAGCCTCCAAAGTGCACAGCAGTTGGGGCTCTGACACCCAGGAGACTGCTCGCGGGCCGTTTCTCCCCACGCACCAGAATGTCTGCTGGTTCTAGACATTCACGCAGGGTGTTCTATCCTGGCAATCATACCACGGGGCTGCAAGTCTTGGGGAGAAAATTGGTAAACCCTATATGAGAAGTTTCTACACATTATGGTTACTAAAATGTAAATCTTTAGCTTTCAAAACTCATTCGCCACCCCACTAATACCAGAACGTTCCCCAGCTGGTGGGTCTGGAGTTCGTATCCTTTCCTTAACCAGCCTTCTTCATGGTTCCTTCTGGGCCCGTCCGCCGGTGTTCAGTGTTGCTCGCTGCAAACAGGAAGTTTCCAGACATCAGACAAGTATTCTCAGTTCACTGTCTTCTCAGAATATGCGTGAGGGAGATCCAGATGGCTGAAGGACGGCTGGCAATACAATGGCAAGAGAGGTGGCCACGGGGTCGCGCCGTTGGGCTCTAGTCCCAGCCTTGCTCCCTTGCTGTGTGACCTTGGGCAAGTCACTTCTCCTCTCTGGGCCTCAGTTTCCTAGTTTGTAGAATAACATGCTCGTTGGGGATGAAGTCTGGGTGGCTTACCTGCTTGGAGCTCATGACTCCAGGAGCCCCTGAGAGCCTGACCTCAGGAACGAGAGAGATCTTGGGCAAGCCACTTAGCCCTGAGTGACACAGAAATGACGATAATAAAATGCCTATATCTTTGGGTTTTGTGAAGAGTAAATGAATCAATACACATAAAGGACTTGGAACGGAGCCTGATGTACCCTAAGCACTCGCGAAGTATTAGCTCAGACTTCTGTTACTTCCGCAAAGGTTGTGTCTACCCATCTTTGTGTCCTTAGCCCCCCCGTGTGGGACTTGGCAGGCTCCGGCTTAAAAGAGTGTTGAATTAAAATAATGAGTGAAGAAACATCCAAACCAAATATATGAGAGAGGAGGGGAGGCTCAAGGGGGGGCAGCTAATCTATGAAGGGACAAATATTTCTTCTGTCCTAGCCTTTTGAAGTGCCTGTGTTGGCACGGGGTGGGGGAGATGGAAATACCTCCAGCGCTCCCCCCCCCCCAACCCCTACCCCACCCTACTTCTGGAGCCTGAGGAAATCCGGGCCCCCCTGATTCCTGGTCTGTGGTGACCCTGCACAACCCCACCCCCCAACTCAGCCCATCTCAATTGCCCCTCCGTCTTCTTTCATCCCATAGTTCATCTTCCAACTCAAGGGAAACAGTAGTCAAAAAAGAAACAGCCTCCACCGCCCCTCAGCCCCTGGCCAGTAATCTGAGCTGCAGAAGGAAAGGGGCAATTATGGTTTGGGGTTTCTCCTCCTCCTTTTCCAGCTCCTTGACTCACTTTTCATCTTTCTCCTGTGTTTTGAGAGCTCGACATTCTAGGGGTGGCTGGAGGTGGGGGGGGGGGGTGTGGCCAAGCCCCCCATTTCCTTCTGAGCAAGACTAGGGAGAGAGCAGCAGCCCTGGGGGGCCCTAGTGCCCCTCTGCTTAATCCACAGCCCAGTGACTCTGCCAAGTGCCTGGCAGGCTCACCCCTCGCCCAGAAGGAAATTTATTAGCAGAGGCTGCGGGGAGGGCTGGGGTTACTGAGACTTCATTACTCTTACAAAATACACTATGGGACGTTTACTAGTGTCCCGTGAAGTGTGGCCATAAATCAGAGGCTCTGCAGTGCTTGTCAGAAGAAATGAGGAAAGTGCGTTTGCTCGCGCCCACCGTGGCCTTGCCGTTGACCCCATCTGCAAAGCAAGGCCACGGGGCTTGACAAAGTTGCATCGCTAACGGCCCTTGGGGCACCCTCCTCACCCCACAGCTAGGCACAGGTCTGTCCCGCCTTGCCCGGTCAGGATGAAAATGCCGTCCAGTTTCAAATCCACACATATCACACGTTGAATCTCTCCTGGAAATAATATTTCCTCTGCCAATTTTATTCTCCCGGCCCCAGGGACCTACAAAACTTCTGTGCAGCACGATCCTGTTTCTAATATATATATATATATATATATATATATATATATATATATGAAGGAAATCTACTCAAAATTAAACAGTGATTCTCTCTGGGCACAACAATTATGGGTGATTTTTATTAACTTCTTCCTACTTTCCCGGCTTTTCCACACTTTAAAAAAAAAAAAATATGGGTGACGTTTCTAATCAGAAAAAATGTTACTTTTTATAAAAAAGAAAATTCAAGACGCAATCCTGGGGAAACAAGCCTATGTTCATATTATTCATAAAAATGCAAACTATAAGCAACCTAAATATATAATAATTATTTCACATTCCAGGACGGAATGTCACAGTCACTTAAAATACTGGCTTTGGGGGCACCTGGGTGGCTCAGTCGGTTAAGCGTCCAACTCTTGGTTTCAGCTCAGGTCATGATCTCACGGTTTGTGAGATCGAGCCCCGAATCTGGCTCTGTGCTGCTTGGGTTTCTGTCTCTACTCCCCCATCTCTCCCTGCCTCTCCCCTACTTGCGCAGGCACATGCACTCTCTCCCTCTCTCAAAATAAATAAATAAACTTAAAAAAAAAAATAAAATAAAATACTGGCTTTGAAGAGTTCTAAGCATGATTTCATGCTCAGAGGAAGAAAAAAGGGCAAAATACCCAGGTCGTTTTACATGCATATGCTAACTTGTAGTGTATGCAAATTATACGTAAGAAAAATGCTTAGAAAGAAATATTAGCAATGTATTAAGGTGTGGGCTTCTGGAATATTTGCTCTTGCTCCTCTCTGTTTTCCAAATTTTGGGTAATGTGGTTATAGTCCTTTTGTAATTTTTAAGTGTTTGAAAAGAGAAAAGAAAACGCAAACGGGGCAGGGGGTCCTGCTCCTCCCCCTCCCCGCCAGGGCGCAGTACCACACACGTGTTCTCGCCCCACATTAAAACCTGAGGCCCGGGGTGCCGTGGTGGGTTCAGTTCCGTTGGGACAATCTGGAACAATCAACTCCACCAATGAACTTTTTATGGAGTTTCTGACTTTGAAGCGGAGTAATGAGACTTGGCCCCTGACCAGGCCTTGAAATGTTCAAAGTGGTCCCCCCTCCCCATCAATTAGCTAATCCAAGGCATCCGAAGTAGGTAGGAGGGGAAGGCGGGCATCGAGGCCCTGGTTTCTAGAAGAGAACAGGGGAGGCAGGTATCCCTGTCTGAGGCCAGGCTGGGAATGTGAGAGACCCCTCCAGCCTACAGCCAGACCCCGGGGGGGGGGGGGGGGGGCGGCGGGGGGCGCGGGGGGGGCACTGCTGGAGGAACAGCCTCCCCCCCCTGAGCAGCCTGAGAACACAGGTCCTTTCCTTTTGTCTTGCACTTAAGGGCACTCCAGAAAGGGAGGTTGGGTGGAGGGCCCTGAGCTGGTCTCTGTGGGGCAGATGAGTACTTCATCTGGAAATGAGACTTGTCTGTTTCGAGTAAACAGGCTGGTCTCGAGCACCCCCTGGCTGACCAGGGCGTTCACTGTCGCAAACCACCACCCCATGCCTCAGCACAGGCAAGAGGTACCACTGGTCTCTCTTCAAAAAAGTCCCTGGGGATTTTCTAGACCCTGGCTATAAGGGAACTACCGTTTGCTCCTTCTGTCCCTCCATTTATTTATTTTAAAAATAAATCGCCCTTCCTCAGTGACGGGAGTCCTCAATCCCAACAGAGCCACGCATTTTGCGAGGTTTGGCTTGTAGGGGGAGTTGGAGGGCGGGGAGGGGAGAGGGTGGCAGGCTCCCCCACCACCACTCCCGCCCCATCCTTATTTTTTGGTAAGAAGTCACTGTCTCCTGGCCTGGTGGGGCAGGAACAGGTGAACCTCTGGCCTACCCCTGATCATCCCCCTTCACTCCACATTTTGAATGGGTCTCACAGCATTTGGAATTTCAGTGGCATTTGGTTTTGATTTTTAAAAGCTGTGGCGGGGCCAGTGGGGGGGTGATGGGAGGGGCAGGACCTTTGCCTCGAAGCAGTGAGTGCTCTTGGCAGCTCTAGGGAGGCTGGCAATGTTGAGACCTTTCCTGGCAGGGCTAAGAAGATGAGCTGGTTGGTTGTGGTGTGTTTAGAAGTTTAAAACAGCAAAGAGACAGAGGGATGGTTTGTGGGAGGGGGGCTCGGGCCTGGGAAGGGGGGGGGGAGTGGACAAGACCTCCGGATCTTCTCTCCTCTCTACTGTAAATTACAAGCCTGCTTTTTTAAATTTCCTTTCCCAGAACAATGTTATTCATTCAATTCCAAAGTAAACACTGGGCTTAGATACTCAACAGTTTGGGAGAACAAACTGTCCTCGTTGTTAGGGTCTTTACCTGTCAGAGGCCTGATTAAACCCATATATCTTCATGGCAGCCATCAGCAACCATAGTGGGCCGTGAGGAAGAACCAGGCACCCCCCCCTCTGTCCCCACACGGGTGAGGGCAGCCCCTCTCTCCCAGGCCTGGCTACAGTAGGGTGTCTATTCAGGGCTCCAGCCTGACCCTGAACCTCTGGCGAAAGGGGGGAGATGGGAGGAAATGCTGAGGCCTGGAGGGTACCGGGAAAGGGGGAGGAGGAGGGGAAGGTGGCGTTTGAACCACCTTCAAGGTGATAGATGTTTGTACTACGGAGGAGTTGATTTGGGGAGAGGCACAGGCCTTGGGTAGTAAATCATGCAATCCGATGTTGGTGCTAAGAATATGGAGGCCCATTTCCTTTCTCCTAGGGGAAGGCCGCTTAATTAAGAGATCTCTGGGTACTCGACTTTCCTCATAAATTTTAGAGAGCTGTAAAACTCAGCGTGTGTGTGTGTGTGTGTGTGTGTGTGTGTGTGTGTGTGTACGTGCACCCGCAGGGTGGGCAAAGACGAGCACATTTGGAGCTCTGTTCAGAAGGGCAGTCACACTTCAGTCTTCAGTTCTTTTGTCCTTTGGGCTCCTGCTCAACCTCTTGTGCCTCAGTTTCCCCACATTGGGAATGGCAGTAACAGGCCTCTTCCCACATCCCCACTTAAAGTGAGCATCAAGATACTAACTTGGAAGGCCCAAGACGCTCTGTTGAGCGAATGGAGGAGGACTGGGGCACCCGCGGCAGGGAGAGGGGAAGGAGGGTTGGACCCCTTTGCCTGTGTTGGGTGGGGGTGGTCACCGAGCCCAGACGCGGCCCCAGATGACAGTTGCAGATGTCGGGAGCAGAACTTCCACCCTTCTCAGCCCTCACCCGGGGGATGGCGCGGTCTCTGTGCTGAGCCTTCCTCAGAAACCCGTGGCTGGAATCTTAAGTTCCCCGTGCTCCTCTAAGGAATATTTAATTTCCAAAGTACAGTCTGTTTCTCTTCCCAAAGAACTTGTTTCCCCTCCTGGCTTATCTGATTGTGGGTATCTCAGGGAGCAACCCGTCACCTATCATTTTCCACAGAAGTGAACATTAGCAGTTGAGGAGCCACAATGGGGGCTCCCGAGGAGCCCGTGCTGCCGACACTGTGGGGAGAAACACAGCGAGATACAGAAGGTGAAGGAAGGAAAGAAAAAACCGCCTCTCCCAGAACAACTCGAGCTAAGTCAAGTTTTCACGCGCATGGAAAGAAAATACTCTTGTGTGGCGTTTTACCCTCCAGAGCACCCTTGGGTCTCACCGCATCTCAGAGAACGGATGGTAAGGCCAGGTGATTGTCCCGAGTTGCAGAGGGAGGGAGAGCTCAGCCAAGGAAAGGAAAAGTGGCCTGTGCCGGCAATGGGTCAATCCAGTCCTCTGAGCCGCTCCTGCCAGGCTCTCATCACATGCTGCATCAGCTGGCGTCAGCACAGCGCATAAAATCACACTTACAAGGTTTGGGTGATGGCTTGTTTTTCATTTCGGGGCCGCTCAGTAATGGAACTGCCAGACAGCAGGTGACAAATGTCGGGAAGTTGCTCTTATTCCTGTACCCTTGACGTAGGATAGATCCAAGATGGTGACTGGGACGGCTTGCGTGCACTCCCAACTCACAGCCAACCTGAGTGGTTCTTTTAAGCCCTAGATTCCATTTGGTGGGGAGCCTAGGGAGGATGGAATCAGGCAATGTCTGTGAGCATGCCAGGCATGAAGTGGTCTCCCATGACACGTTGGTTTCACTCTTCCAGAAAACGGGAACATCCATTTGCGCTAAACAACTTGCATACTTGCATACTGCTAAACAACTTGAAGCGCTACCCTGAGCTGTGCTTGTGGAAACATTAAATGCTGGGAACTCGTTTGTTCACAGAGCTCCTTCCTTCAAAGATGATAATGCCAAGGCCCAGGGAATGGGCATCGGAACACAGAAGTGAGGTCTGGTGCTACAGGAAGAGAGGTAAGAGCTCTAGAATATTGCAGCTCTGCTTAGGTCCATGGTTCCATCACATCCTTGTTGAAATGGTTTTGTTTTTGTTTTTGTTTTTGTTTTTGCTTATTTGTGTTTTTCTACAGTAAACATTCATTACTTGTATAGTGCATGAAATAATAAAATGTTGGGGTGTTTTGTTTGAGAGAAAGAAAGAGAGCAATAGAGAGGGTAAGCTGGGGAGAGAGGCAGAGGGAAAGAGCGAGAGAGAGAGAGAGAGAGAGAGAGAGAGAACTTTTTTTTTAACGTTTATTTATTTTTGAGACAGAGAGAGACAGAGCATGAACAGGGGAGGGGCAGAGAGCGAGGGAGACACAGAATCTGAAACAGGCTCCAGGCTCTGAGCTGTCAGCACAGAGCCTGACGCGGGGCTCGAACTCACGGACCGTGAGATCATGACCTGAGCCGAAGTCAGACGCTTAACTGACCAAGCCACCCAGGCACCCCGAGAGAGAGAACTTTAATCAGCTTCCATGCTTAGTGAGGAGCCCAACACAGGGCTCTATCCCACGACCTTGGGATCACGACTGAGCCGAAATCAAGAGTCAGACTCTCAACCAACCGAGCCACCCAGGAGCCCCAAGAAAATGTTTTTAAAAGAAGACTCACATTTAGGGCACATAAAACCCCTGTGTCTATTCATTTCCTGGTGCTCAGGTGCATTATAATGTAGGTTAAAGTTATAAAAACTCCATTAAGACCATCCTTTTGGAAGTCTCACTGTTACATGGTTCAGTTAACAAACGTGTGCGACCAGCTCGCATGGGGCAGGCACCACGCCATCTCGTGGCAACGCCGATGAATAAATCACTCTCTCTGACCAGCACCACACAGCTTAAAACAAAGCCACATATATTCTTGACGCCCTCTACCTGTAGAATGTGTGAAAGACCCAGAGACCCACCCCAAATTACCTCCTGGCCGATGAACCCAGACCACGGACTCAAGGCTTTGGGGCCAGGCAGGACATGAAAAAAAATCCCTGGTCCTGGCCTTGTAGGATGGGGCAAGAAGACCCAGAGAGCCGGGCAAGTACAGGGCCTCCTTTTTAAAGGGAGCCGCCTCTACTCCGCTCTGGACCATCGTTCCACCCGGAGAATGTGGACATAATGTTGGCATGGCTTCCACTTATGTGTGAAAAGCTGAAAATCCATATTTTTATGTGAAATCCCCCAGATTTTCAAAAATAGCCTTTCAGTTCGAAACTCTCGGTAGACAGAGACCTGAAAACAACTCAGTAACTTCACATCCACCGAAAACAATCCTATGAAACGCATAATACGGTTGCCCCGATTCTATATTGAGGAAATTGAGGCCCCGAAAGGGTCAATAATCAGCCCAAGGTGACACAGTTAGGAGTGGGTCGGGAGGGGGAGGGGGGGGTTGCGGGGAGAGCCTGGCACAGGAGGGCTTAAGGGAGGAACTACAGGCCCCTGTGCTGAATAAAAGGAGACAGAGCCCATTTTTCTACCATAACGGTAAATTGGTCCCAAATTAAGCCAATACCCAGTTCCTCTTGCTTTTGCAAGGAATTAATAAGCCATGACATCTTCTGAAATGGGGGGAAGGCCAGCTGCTCAGAGAGATGTCGGGAAGGCCTTTCTTCTAGGGCTGGGGTTGTTCTGCCCTCGCGAGTAAAATGATTATGCCGCAAACACGCAGCAAAGGAAAAACAGCAGGGGCCGCCCACGCCTGTGCCCGCTCCCGGCTCAGCTCCGAAGCGTGCCGGCCACCGGGAGACGAGGCCCCGCAGTAGCCAGCCCTCAGCATTAATGGCTGTGGCCTCCCAGAGAACACTCTGGAATATTTTCGGTTTATATTTTGCAGATGGCATGCCAAGTCATTCCCTCATTCTGCCTATTAGATGGTTAGTTTCCTTTTTCTAGTTAAAGGATTAACTAGAATTATCAGTAATCATGAGCTTCCCCCAAGGACAGGTCAAAGGAAATTAATGGAAACTGCAGCAACAGGGACACGGGGTAGCTCCATAAGAGGAATTCCTGACTGGGAGAATTATCCCTGGCATGGGTCACCAGAGAGTGGAATTAGAACCCATCATGGAATCCAGGCAAAGCTGGAAATTCCTTCGGGCTCTGGCTCAGAGAGGAGGTTACAGGCAAATAAGAAGGAGGAAGGAGGCTGGTTAAATACTTTACTATAAAAAGTTCTAGAAACTCAGAGCTGAGGGGGGACCTTTGAAATATTCCAGCCTGACCCCTTAATTTACAGGGGACAAAACTGGCCCAGAGTTGGACAGGGACTTGCTAAGGATCACACAGCTAAGCCGCAGCAAAGCAGGAGCTCAAGGCCACAGTGTCCCCCGCCTCGAGCTGCTGATGTTCACGAGAGATGAGACTTTAGACTTCACAGGTTCTCGGTTTGTCAATCTCTAAACTGGAGCATTAGACGCAGCATATCGTAATGCAATATCTATTGACACGTCTATTCCCTTTCCAGGCTGAGGGTGAATGTCTCAAGGACAGCCACCACGACTTCCTCACCTAAAAAGATGAGGTCACTCTGTGCCCTCCACACGGCCCAACACACGCTGGGCCCTCAGCAAGTGGTGCGGAATTAGGTGACTAGTCAACTTTGAGGCTTTGCCCCTGTGCGTACAATGTCTGTGAAGTGCTGGACAAGATGTCCTTGTGCAAGACAGTATCATTGCAATCTGAGCAGGTACGAAACCTTGCCTCTGGGAGCTACGTCAAATGTGGGAAATGCTATTTGTTAAATCTAGGTGATGTGCATAGGGACACGCGTTATATGACTCGGTATGATCAAAAGTATTCATTATACTGTTTCTGATAGTTTGAACAGTTTCGTTAAAAATAGTCAAAACAGTTTAATAGCAGCCTAAATAAAGCTTATTCCTTAAAAAAGCACATGCTCATGGAGTTTGGTTCTAGAAAGTAGCCATGTCATTCATTCAGCAGATGTCTATTGTCGCTAACCGAATGCTCCACATTCTTTGGTGGCCCAAAAGTGAAAGAGACTTAGCTCCTGTCCTCAAGGAACCTGAGGGGAAATGAGACTCGGGTGACGGTGTCATAAAATAAGGCAGAGGTGATGGCAGGGGAGGCATGTGGAGAGCTGGCTCAGCCCAGGAATAGCCATCGACCCCACCTCCCCACCAGCCCAGCCAGCGTTAACCCCCCGCACACCCACAGTCGCACCACAGGCACAACCGGAGGCAACCAAAGGCTGGCTGATGACCAAGGTCCCCCCTGAGGAGAGCTTGGGACCCCTCACCCCCAGCCATCCTCATTTCCTGCTATGGAGTATTGCACAAATGACCCATGAAATGGAGAGGAAAATGGGCCCCCCAAAAGGGCATGTGTGTATCGAAGGGAGAATGCAGGGTCACTGCTGCGGGGACTTGTTTTGGAATGGGAAGAGAAGGAGGGTTTATGGGCTGAGGATACGGTTGAGAATGCCACTGCCAGCCGCAGGGCACCCCAAGTCCAGGGTCGTGGCTGGTGGGCATCTTTGTAAGCTTTAGGCTGCAGGCTGAGAGCTTGGAAAACCACTATATTTAGAGTCAGACAGCACTGGATTTAAATGTGAGCTTTACCACTTACCGACAGCTTTTAGCGAGTTGCTCAGCCTTACTTTTCCCCTCTGTAAAATGGGGCTAAATGAGGATCTGCCTCACAGGGCTCATGCAGATGGCTACCTAACACAGCCTGGCAGACGTCTGTCATGTGCCCAGTAAGTGCTTTCTCACTCACCCACTCCTGCCCCTTTGCAAGACCAGGTCATCTCCATGCAGGAGTGTGGGCACTCGCCCAGCTGCTTTTGGCTCAGAGCAGACACGCCAACCATCTTCCATAGGTTTTCGCTTTGAGTCCTGGGTGATAACAACCATGTCTCCCATGGAGATACAGTCTTGGGCAAACATTCAGCGAGGCCAGTGGGTGATGATACCTCCCGAGGTAGTTTGGGGTTCCCTGAGAGGCTGACCCAAAACAAGAATTCAAGTGGGCAGAGTTCATCTGGGCAGTGGTCCCAGTAAACCCTGGTGAGGGAGTGCGGAAGGGAGACACAGAAGGGAAAAGAGCCAATGAACGGAGTGTGGATATCCATGTTACCACAGGGGACAGCTGGGTAAAAACGGAGGGGCTCTGTCCCACAAGGAAATCTGGGGAGACTATAGGACACACCTCAATTGCCCATCTTCGGAGGGGGAGAGCTGGGGTATTTCTCCTCTAGCTCCCATCTATCATTGGCTGAGGGATGCTCCTGGGCATGTGATCTCGTAGGAATTTCCAGGAGAATTGCCTGTGCAGGCAGGTTAAGAGAAAGCCTTCAGGCCCTCGGGTGAAGGTGCTTATAGCATTGGTGCAGATTGAGGTGAGGACCAAAGGGCACGAATGGGGGTACTGACAGCATGTGTCTATCCCCTTACCTGCCTTCTCACCGCAGTATAGCACGGGTTTCTGATGGCTTTGGGCCTCTATTTACATGAAGTTCCTACCTACATCTCTTCATAGCCTTCTAAAATCTGTCGGCTCTTGGGGCGCCTGGGTGGCTCAGTCGGTTAAGCGGCCGACTTCAGCTCAGGTCACGATCTCGCGGTCCGTGAGTTCGAGCCCCGCATCAGGCTCTGGGCTGATGGGTCGGAGCCTGGAGCCTGTTTCCGATTCTGTGTCTCCCTCTCTCTCTGCCCCTCCCTTATGTTTGAGACAGAGAGAGACACAGCATGAACGGGGGAGGGGCAGAGAGAGAGGGAGACACAGAATCGGAAACAGGCTCCAGGCTCCGACCCATCAGCCCAGAGCCTGATGCGGGGCTCGAACTCACGGACCGCGAGATCGTGACCTGAGCTGAAGTCGGACGCCCAACCGACTGTGCCACCCAGGCACCCCGAAAAAAAAAAATATATTTTTTTTAATAATAAAATAAAATCTGTCAGCTCTAAGAGTGCCTGCGTAGCTCAGTCGGTTAAGCCTCAGACTCTTGATTTCGGCTCAGGTCATGATCTTGCAGTTCATGAGTTCGAGCCCCGTGTCAGGCTCTGTGCTGGGCTCTGCAGTAACCTCTGTCCTGACTTCTGCAGCTGACTGTGCAGAACCTTCTTGGGATTCCCTCTCTGTCCCTCCCCTGCTCACGTGCTCTGTCTCTCTCTCTCTCAAAGTACATAAAATAAACATTAAAAAAAATTTTTTTAAATCTTTCAGCTCCAAATGAGTATGTAGTATAACCTACTGAGACATACATAATACAGATTCAGATGGCAAAATCCCTTAGGGCAGTAACTTTTCTTTTATTTCTCTTTTACTCTTTTGGCTGACTCTGGCCTTGGCTTCTTTTTTTTTTTTTTTTTAATGTTTATTTTTGAGAGAGAGAGAGAGAGACAGAGCATGAGCGGGAGAGGAGCACAGAAAGAGGGAGACGTAGAATCCGAAGCAGGCTCCAGGCTCTGAGCTGTCAGCACAGAGCCCAACGCGGGGCTCGAACTCACAGACCGCGAGATCATGACCTGAGCCAAAGACGGATGCTTAACCGACCGAGCCACCTAGGTGCCCCTGGCCTTGGCTTCTTTATCAAGAGGGTTGCTATGATGGCCTCAGAGTTCCTTACTATGTGATTTTTCTGCTGTCTGCTCCCATCCCAAGCCCCCAGAGCCACAGAGAACACACGGCGGGCATTCCCGAAGGTTGGTGGACTAAACAGACACCCACTGCTTCGAGCCAGAGGCTCTATCCACTCCTCCAACTGGTGGAGCAAGAGACACAGCCCTCCTCCCGAGAGAGAGCTGGCAAGGACTAGCGAGCAAGAGGGCAGCCAGCAGAAGCTGAACAGAGGAGAATTGAATTCTGGGAAGGGAAGCTGAGGGCAGAAATGGCAAAGTCAGATTTGTGTGGACAGAACCCGCAGAGGTCACAAAATCCACCCCACTTGAGATCACACTCTAGCTCTTCAGATGACAGCACAGGCTACTTTAAAAGAACCAGCCAACCCCTGGCCCTCCCAGTACAAGCCACCAATCACGCTGTCCCGAAAAGTCAGAGACAGAGACACAGAGAGAGCAAGTCATTGTTCTACAGTGTCAAGCCCAAACACCCAAAGCCCAGGTAGATGGGCACTTCGGGTGCCACAGGGAATAAGTCTCTGCCCCCACCCTCTAGGAACTGCCTGCCCTCCCCGTGCAGGACCAGAAGCTGCCGGGAGCCCCAACCGCTCAGTCTCCCTCTGGCTCCAGGCTCACTGGAGATGGTGAACAGCTGTTTGCTATTCTGAGCGGAGGAGCCTTTTATATACTTGACGACATATTAAATCATATCTTAATGATGACGGGGAAGCCTTCTTGTTACAGCTACCGCCTGGATAAAAAGTGACGGACCATACGGCACTGGTGTTAATTTCATCTGGGCTACGGCCGTGCAGGCTCCTGGTAGAAACTAAACAAGTAGAAGCGTTGTATTTTTAACGCTTCGCCTTCAGGCAGAAAGACTATTGAAAAAGTACATTTCTTTAAAAGACTAAAACACCAGCAGTAGTCTAGTTCTGGATGGTGGAAAGACGGGTGGATTTTATTTCTATGTATTTTCTCAATTATCTGCCATGCACATGAATAAAAACTTTTGTAATCGGGGAAAAAATAAAGGAGGGATGCTTCCAAACATAGGTAGGCTTTTTAAGCAGTTTGTAAGCTTATACCCGCTGAGACTTTTAAGTCGGGGCTGTTTTTGAGATGGTGGCGAGACGGAAGTAGCAGAGGCTAAGAGAGAGAGGTCCAGAAGGGAAGGTGACAGATTTCCCTAGCCCGCACCTAACAACACATAGTCTGCATACAACAATGAACTGGGAAAATGCTGTTACTAGCCCCCTGTGTCTTAAACTCACACAGCCTCCCTTTAGCTCAAGAAAATAGTAGTTGGCAGATCGACACAGCATCTCCTAAGGAAACTTGCGACAGAGTAGTGTATGTTAGAGCTCTAATTATTCTGAGCACCGAGGGAAAAACTATCTTTGGCTTTTGGAGTGTGATTGGGGTCTGAAAGGGATACCCACATTTGCATGGGATAGAAGGAGTTCCCTAAACATGAAAGAACTCACCTAAACACGTGAATTCTGGGGAAATGTGGATAATAAAACATTAAACGAAAAAGCCAGCTATAAAATCCTACATACATTACGAACACGTCTATGAAAATGCTACGCCTAGATAGAAGAGCTGGAAAAAAAGCAAAACAGATGTTGTGTTGGGGTAGCCTTTTGTAAAAGTTCTTAATGTAACTGTTGGCTATTCAGGGTTTTTATCAAACACTTTATTATGGAAATTTTCAAACAAATTCAGAGAATTTCAAGGTAGCCACCTATTTACATAGCTGCCTTTACTGCTACTGAGTTTTGAAACTAATTTAGAGTGTCTAACACTTTCCTATCATGTCATATTTGGCATTTACATGAACATGTATAAATTATAAAGCCTAATTATAAAATGCACACCCATGTGCTAAGTGAAATTAGTCAGCCAAAGAAAGACAAATATCATATGACTTCACTCATATGAGGACTTTTTTTTTTTTAATTTTTTTTAAGCTTTATTTATTTTTGAGACAGAGAGAGACAGAGCATGAATGGGGGAGGGGCAGAGAAAGAGGGAGACACAGAATCGGAAGCAGGCTCCAGGCTCTGAGCCATCAGCCCAGAGCCCGACGCGGGGCTCGAACTCAGGGACCGCGAGATCGTGACCTGAGCTGAAGGCGGACGCTTAACCGACTGAGCCACCCAGGCGCCCCTCATATGAGGACTTTAAGATACAAACCAGATGAACATAAGGGAAGGGAAGCAAAAATAATATAAAAACAGGAAAGGGGACAAAACATAAGAGACTCTTAAATATGGGGAACAAACACAGGGTTACTGGAGGGATTGTGGGAGGGGCAATGGGCTACATGGATAAGGGGCACTAAGGAATCTACCCCTGAAATCACTGTTGCGCTATATGGTAAGTAACTTGGATGTAAATTTTAAAATTAATTAATTAATTAATTAATTAATTAATTTTTTAAAAATGCACACCCATGAACCCATCACCCAGCTTACAAACCAGAACATCACCTTCACACTTCCATCTCCCCGTGTGCTCTATCCTGTTCCCAACCCACGAGTTTCCTCCAGAAGTAGCCATATCCTGAGCTGTGGGTGCATCACTATCTTCCTCACCCCTCACATGGCTTTCGGGTGCGCGTCTGCCGCGATCAGGGCAGGCGAAGTCACGCTACAGTAACAAAGCAGTCTTTCAAATCTCGGCCGCCTGGCACACCACCAAAGGTTCGCTTCCTGCTCAAGCCAAACCCAGGGTTTGTTCGTTTGTTTGTTGTTGTTGTTTACAGCTAAATTTTTTAAGAAGAGGGAAAAGGGGAAAAAAAAGAGCAGAAGGTAGAAGGTGTTAGGTTGAGATTTTTCCATTTTGCAAAGGAAGGTTGGGGACACAGGATTATAAAAAAAAAAAAAAAAAAAAAAGGAAAGGAAAGGCAAATGAAAGCAACCAGCTGTTTTTTTCACATGATCTGGAGTTTCTAAAGCAGTGCTTCTCAGTGTTAAGATGTCATCATTTCAAGGGACAACCTGACCTCCGGGAAGATTTCAATGCAAAGTTAATTTTCATTTGCCTCCTTTTCAAAAATAAATAAATGACACACTCTGATCCTTTTTCCTTATTTGTTGGAGGGAGGCATGCATGCCTTGGAATCAAAGACATAATGACAAGGTATTTCAACTCCCCAAAGATTGGTAATCACCAGCATATGGCTCTGGAAGGAAACAAATGGAACAAGGGAGATAAGGCTCTTCGTGACAGATTTTGACATTAGCTAACCGAGGAATAACGTTAATCATATAACTTATCCTGCCGCTTTCCTGGGAAGACCCCTCATGTTAGCTTTGACCAAAAGCAAGAAATAATGGCTTTGATGAAGTTTGTTTGTTTCGTGTTGAATTTGGGGGGATAATAGAAGGCCTCTGGTAACTCATCTCTTGATAGATCAAGAAAGAAATTGAGAGAGAGTCAATGGTAGATGGCTGGTGGACAAATTGGATAAAACGTTGGTAGAAGTCTGAGAAATTGTCACCCTTGGTTTTGCTGACAAGAAAAGAAGAGGGAGCTGGATCTTAGCTCTGACCTTGGAGGACCAGGACCTGGGGTTGACCTCTGACCAAGGGCAGAGAGAGGACATCCAGGGAGCAGGGCTCCTTTCCATGGGAATGTAAAGATGTCCAGCTGCCCATGAATTAGTAGAAGCCACATCTTGTAATTCAGTGATCAAATAGGGCTCTATCAAGTTGAAACAAAAGCAGATGCCTCGTTCATTCTTGGTGGCACTAACGGGCCATTTCTAAGTGCCATCTACTATGTATTGTCACCTTCTTTCTCAGAGCAAGCCACTAAGGGGAGTGGAGTTATCACTCAGGCTTCTAGCTGGCAAGTGACAGAAACGAACTAGGGTGATTTCATCAGAAAAACAGCTTACCAAGAGGACATCGGGCATCTCAGAGAATTACAGAGAATGTTCAGAAAATGGGCTTCCAAGGGAAGCCAGGACCTGAGTTCGGTCATGAAGAGCGAATGTCATCGCTGGATGGGCACACGTCCCTGCATCTGTCACAGTCATAACTGCACCTGTGGCTGCTGAATAGAGCTCCACCATCCCTGTGTCTCTGCACCACAGATCCTAGATTCAAACTCCTGGGGGAAAGGGTGGGCTTAGTTGCACCTGAGCTAATGTGTGCCAATGTCCTGGGCTGGCCAGGTGGAGGTAGAGGTTGGCAGCCCAGCAGGAAGAAGTAAGGGTCGGCCTTTTAGGCTTTCTTACCTTGAAACAGTCCTCCTTCTCACCAAGACCCATGTGGGCGGAAATTCACCAGTGTGTAGGAAGGACCTTCAGAGGCTGGTCAAAGGCAAAAAACTGGCAGGTGTCCCCTAAAGCAGGAGTCGTTTTTATCCCAGTTACAGATGAGGTGCTGTCATATGTCCCGTCCTGGTGCATCACGACCGGTGGTGACTCCTCACCATCCATACCGGCATCAGGCAGATGCTGGCTGAGGAAGAGCTAAGACACCCACAATTAAAATGAGGCCGTGTATACATTGTAACAGCGAACCCTCTATGGTGCTTTACAAAGTGCACTGACCCATTTTGTTTCACTTAATCATTACCCAAAAAAGTCCTTACACGGACCCCGTTTAGGTGCAGAGGGCGGTCGGGTGTTCTTGTCATCCTATTTGGCACATGGAAACTAAGACCAGATCAAGTTAATGGCTTCGCTGCGAGCAGAGGCTAAAATGAGATATTTTGGGGGCGCCTGGGTGGTTCAGTGGCTTAAGCGTCCCACTTTGGCTCAGGTCATGATCTCGCCGTTCATGAGCTGGAGCCCTGCATCTGGGTCTGTGCTGACAGCTCAGAGCCTGGAGCCTGCTTCGGATTCTGTGACTCCCTCTCTCTCTGTCCCTCCCCTGCTCATGCTGTCTCTCAAAAATAAATAAATGTTAAAAGAATTAAAAATAATAATAATAAAATAAAATGAGATATTTTGGCCACAGTCTTCATGCTGTATCAAGTGATTGTGTAAGTACTTGGTTGATTTTTTTTTTTTTTTTTTTGGTTTAATGGTCCATTTAATGTTTTTAAAGATGATTATAGCAGGACTTTTTTAATGCTAATAAGCACAGGAGTCACCTGGGGATCTTTTTAAAATGCAGATTGTTTCAGTAGGTTGGGAGTGGGACTAGAATCCTTGCTTCTGTTTTTTTCTTGTTTTTTTAAATGTTTATTTATTTATTTTTGAGAGAGAGAGAGAGAGAGAGAGCATGAGCAGGGCAGCAGGAGAGAGGGAAACAGAGGATAGGAAACACAAATAGAAGAGCGGAAAAGCCAAACAGAACAACAGAAAACCCTTCCCCGAGAGACACGGAAGCCACACATCTCGGAGGGCCTGAGTCAGGCTTGAAGAAGCAGCCAGCCTTGTTGGAAGCAGGTCACAGAGAGCCCAGAACAATGAAGGTAAGTGAGGGGACAAGGACAGTTAACCAGGAGATGAAAACTGCCACCCCTGAAAGAAACAGCAGGGAGCAGGGGTGGAGGGGGTGGTGAGGAGGGTCATAAAAACAAGGGCTCCTCCTAAAAACAAAGAAAGACAAAGGGAGAAAGAAACAAAGAGTAACCAGATGCAAGGTTTGCCTGAAAGCCCAACCACCGAGGCAGAGCCAGGGCGGAGTGGGGTTGTTGGAGCATCTGAGGGGTTCAGGGGAGCAGAGTTGGGGAGCAAACACAGCACCTGCAGGGAAGGGCATCCTCAGAGCAGGCCTGCAGGTGCCAGCCCCAGAGTTGAGATTAGCAAGCAGAGGGGAGCGGCCACCCACCAGCCGTGGACAGTGTTGGGGACAAGGATTAGAAAAAAAGCTATGGGGATGCCTGGGTGGCTCAGTCAGTTAAGAGTCCAACTCCTGATTTCAGCTCAGGTCGTGATCTCACGGTTCGTGAGTTCGAGCCCCATGTCCGGCTCTGTGTTATGAGCACAGAGCCTGCTTGGGATTCTCTCTCTCCCTCCCCTCCCCACCCCGAAAATAAGTCAATAAACTGTTTTAGAAAAAAGAAATAAGAAAGCTCTATGGGGGTTTCCTTTGTGTCGCTGGGCCACCAGCTGTGCATATACTGTTCTGGAGCCTGAGACAACAGCACTGATTTCACCAAAACCACCCTTGGGCTTTTAAAAATAAGAAAAGAAAACACCCTTTGAATGCTTCCACAAGTCCTTGCAGTCCTTCAAAGTACGTATTTCTTTTCAAAAGGATGCTAGTCAGCAGTTTGGTTTATTTTTTTCCTCTCCAACTAGAATGCCTTGTGTGTACACATCAAAGGAAGCAAACATGGAGGGAATATTTTTAAGTTTCTAAATTGTAACCCTTGAGGTTGGGGAGCATGTCGGCTCTCACCGGTCCTTACATTTCAGGTCCCTTCCCCTGCAAACTGCAGCCTCCTCCCTGCACCCCTTCCCTCCGGGTGAGGACTCTCCGGACGGGCCCAGCACTCCGTCCTAAAGAACCACCGCCTTCCCGCTCTCCCTGGGCCTCTCTTCCTTCCTGCTCCCTGTGCCCATGCTGGTCACTGCTCACCAGAGTGTTCAGCACACTTCCTGCTCCCCGTTTAGAAAAGGGAGATTTTTGCTCCCACCACCTCATCCACAAGCCCTGTCAACCGCATCAGTGTTTTTCAGATTGGTTGAATAGCTCCCAGACTCTGCCTGTAGGTCGAGACTGATGGGCACTATTGTCCTGGATACTTAATCAAATTCAACTTCAGGCTCTGGTCTCAAGGTGGGAGGGAACAGGTCCCAGCTTCAGCCATGGGGCTGTCATCCATTAGAGCTCCTTCCCCTCACAGGCTGCGGTGGGTCCCCCTCCAAGTCTCTGCTCGCCTGTAGCCTTGTTCCCACCCGCCCTGTGCTTACCTGCCTCTCATGCAAATCCTACCCGCGCTCAGGGTCACCCTCAGCAGGCAGTGTTCCCAGCTGCGCGCGCATCATGGCCCAGGCTCCCCAAGACTCTGCCCCCTACAGGTGAGTCCCAGGAGCCCTCTGACATCAGGAAAGTCCAGATCGCACTTCACGGGAGACCCACGGTGTACCTGAACACTGCGGTCTCAACGCTCTGATTTGAAGAGTCTCACATCTATACTCCTCGAGCTGTTTGCTGTGTGCTTCTACGTGTCCAGACCTACCTCTGGCTGTCCAGGTAGAAGGCCCACCTGGCCAGGGAGTCTCTCTGCGTGTGGCCCCCTATCAGTTGATCTTTCATGACTGACCACTGAGGACAGGGAATTGGAGCCTGCAGAACTGGTGTGATCTCCAGGAATACTGTCAGGTGCACTCTGGCTTTTCTTTTCCGCCATCACATCAGACAGGAGAAGGGCGTGATCTTTAAAGGTACACACCCAGAAATGTGGCTGACCCATGTCCGGCACCCACATCCTCCAGGAATCCTCCCATGACCCCAGTCCCTACAGATGTCTCCGTTCTGAAAATTTCCATGGCAGTGGCCAGCGACCTAAGGCTCATAGGCCACACCTGGACCACCATCTGTTCTTTTACATAAAGTTTTATTGTAACACAGACATGCACATTCATACACCTATTGCCTATGCTGCTTTTATGCTGCAATGGCAGAGTTGAGCAGTTACAGTAGAGACCATATGGCCGGCAAAGACCAGAGTTATGTTCTATGTGGACACCGACAGGAAGGATTTGTCCAACTCCTGCCATAGAGTATCTGCCTTTACAATTTAACAGTTACTGCTGTGTGCTTTTTCACCTCTTTAATCGACATTCGAGAACTCCGAAGAGCAGGAACTGTGGACAAATGCTCTCCCCTTCAGGTAACAGAAATTCTCTCCCAGACTCGCTTAAAGAATCATGGCATCTGTTGTTGCACAGAACCGGAAGTTCAGAGGTGGGGCAGGAGTCAGGCACGGAACCCACGTTCTGTTCTGCTCTGTCAGCAGCTGTGCTGGCTTTGCCCTAACACCAGCCCCACCCCCAGTGGTCTCACCATGGCTGCCAACAGCATTCGGAGCAACGTGCTTCCTTGTTCACAGCCAGAAAGGTGGGTGGAGAACTGGTTGCTCTTTCCCAGAAGCCCTGAGCAAGCCCCCCACCGAATCTCATTGGCCCGAATTGGCTTACACCTGCCTGGTGCTGAGCCAATCCCTGGCAAGGGCAGGGGAATTAGCATGGCTGACTTAGGCTGCATCTGGGGACTAAAGGATGCTGGGGAGTCAACCACAGTGTCCTACAACCAAACCTTTAAAAAAAGAAAAACATTTTGTCACATCTTCACCTCTCAGTATACTATGTTTTGAAATATTTCAAAGCAACAGCCAAATTGGAATTTAATCACTCAGAATGGTAGTATATTTCGTGAGTCACCTGTTCCTCGTGGCATTATTGAAACCACAGTGAGCATCGCCTTAGAGCAGCAATCCCAAACACACACAAGCTCTGCCTTCCAAAATTACGCCTCAAATGACACAAAAACATATTCTCTATATATTACACATTTTTCTTCCAAACCAAAAATATCTAATTCCAATGTGTTCTAAAACTTTGAATTTACTAAACCACAGACATTTCCCCCCTAAGACTTTCATTTCTAGAATCCCAAAACAAGAGTGGTCTCCCCACCCACCCCCACCCCCCAGCTAATTAGCATTCCAACCACTTAAGGTCATAGGAAAACGCCTGATATCTCTATGAATGAGATGTTCAACCTGCTTTAACACTCTGCTAACCAGCTCAGATTTTTGTCCAGAGGTTACTGGAATGTTATTTCATTCCCAAAGGGAGGGAGGGAAAAAAAAAAAAAAAAGGAAAGAAACAAAATAAATAAATTAAATTAAATTAAATTAAATGAATAATGTCCTCCAGAAAAGAAGGAAAAGGGCCACCTGACTGTCACTTTGCCTCGTTGAATGACGACGTGAAGAAACAAGGGAAAATGGCTTTTGCTACACAGTTGCTATGATTTCAGACCCCTGCCAGGAAAATTGTGGACAACTGTGAAAGCTCTACATCCAGAGGCGGGCGAGGCCTTGACCAAGTGCTCCCCTCGAGGAACAACAAAGCAAGCCTGAGGTGAATCAATGGGCAGCCCTTGCCAGAATGTGTTACATGGGCGCTAAATATCTACCGCTAGGCCGCCATCACCCGTCTCACCACCGTTAGGGCAGGGGCCACCCTGACAGAGGCCTAGACTGAGCTGTATTTCCTCCTTACAGTCGGGTAGAAGGGGCCTGAGCAGGAAAAGGGGAGAAAAGCTGTGCTCTGATTACATAGAGTAACACCATGTCGGTGGCTGGGCTGGTTGAATTATAGTTTGGGGACCCAACAGTGGTCTTCGCATAGGGAAAGGGCATGAACCTGCCTCTGAGAGTCATTCCCCCTTCTCCCAGGGAAGCCGTATGTCTACCACCCCCAGTCAGGCCCTGCTCCGGTGAGGGAGAAGCGTGCTATTAAATTATGTCACTTTGATATAAGGGCCTCTGTCTAGAAATTCAGTGTTGAATCATGGTGTGCGAGGCTTGAACAATATTGAGGGGGGCCACCCGTGTCCCCTGGGTAGGTCAGTCCAGGTCTGGACTCCTATACAATGATGACATTGCCGCTGACGTGAATAATAAGCGTGATTTATGTGCTCAAGCTCCATATTCCAGGCACGAGTGGTTTGTGGGGTTGACAACCTGCAAATTGCAAAGTGGAAAGTTTATGAGGCTGATTCATGGATAAAGTGACAGGCCACTTCTCTACACAGAAGACAACTAAATGCCTCCTGAGGCAAGATTTTGTTCTTACCAGGCCAGGTCGCATCTCACCAAGGCTGACCTGCCCATAAAGAAAGGAGGCAGAAGCAGAGAGTCACTGAGACCCTTACTGGTGCACTGCACTCACCATGAAGCCCCCGACACTTTCCAGTATCTCAGCTCGGGACGCCCCCATCACAGCCACCATCACCTACTGCAGCCCTACCATCATGGCCTCTGGCATGCTCATCATCACTCTCATCACCACCGGGATTGTCCCCACCTTTACCATTCTTACCATCGGCCCACCGTGACCATCGCCAATAACCCTGCCGCCACCATCAAGACCTCCTGTAGCCACTTCGCCGCTGCCTTCACGATCCCCTCAGGCCCTTTGGAAGGTCATGAATCATCTTACGTTCTCCAGCATGACTGGGCTGCAAACAGAGCATTCCAAAGAGATAACAACCTAGAAGAAGCAAACACACATGTTTCAGCGTCATTGCTTAGTGGGGTCACAAGTCTTCACAGGATTCCCCACCTACTCACTGTACTAAGGATCCTGTGGTCACAAAAATCACGTATTTGTATTACATTCACGTCCATGGAGGCTCCAGGAAACAAAAGTATACACCCTCAGTGGGTGTCCCATGTTGCTAGGGGCTTTATTAGCTCTGGGCCCACTGACATCCCTCACTTGCACATTCCTGGTCTTTTTAGGGACCATCTCCTTGCTCCTAGCCCAGGTCATTAACTCCGTAAAGCCTAATAGTATCATCAATAAATAGGTCTGAGTTGGGAGTTCTTTCTCCTCGGGGGATTACTAAAGCTACGCCAAACTACCCACCCTCGTGACCAATGTCCTTAACACGAATGTCACCACCAGAACCACGACCACTATCCTCATTTTTACCATCATCACCATCATTGACATCACCTGGCCACCAAGGTGAAGTATGAACTTGCCCAAGGCATTCCGCTAGGTACTGCACAGAGAAATGCAGAATCCTTGTTCCTAGAAGAGTGGGTGCCAAGGGTATTCTTCAGAAAATAAGCTCAGGGGGTACGCCATGTATAAGAGGGAGAAAGTTCCACTGCCAGTTGAATTTGGGAAACGCTGCGTGCTAACAGTGCCCAATGTCCTTCAGCACGGTGGAGGCCCTGAGATGTCCCGCAGGAGAGGAATCTGTACAAGGCTGTGCAACCCAATATTTCTCAGGAATGTTTTACCACTAAACCATTGTTCCACTTAATTTCTATTAATATCACAATGAGCCCACATTCCACAGAACACACTTTCAGAAGTGCAGCTCTAAAAGCTTAAAATTGCACAGGCCACAGTGACATCGACACAAATGTGCCAATGGGCCACCAGTTTGGATGCTTCTCAGGTGCACATTCCGCCACCCAATCATTAAGCCTATTCTTCCATCCCGCCCCAAAATGGTAACCTTCCCTGGGCCCTGGAAGACAGGGTGGTCATCATCTCAGCCTGTACAATATCCTCTGTGTCCTCTGAGTATCCTATGAATATAAGCACTATTCGTTGCTGACCCCAGTTCATCCAGTTTCCCACTCCCAGGTGTGGGGACTTCCCATAGTTTTGGATGTGCATTTTCCAGGCCACTAAGTAACTAAGGAACATTCCACAGACATCTGAGCCTCCAGACAGCTATCCGTAAGGGCAGATCGCCCAGCCTCAGGCAGGAGGGACCAAGGAGAGTTCACAGTGCAACTTCCAAGGATATGGAGGCCAGAAGAGGGGCAAGAGTCCCCGGGGCCACAGTGGCCGCCACCCTCACCCATTTCCTTTGCACAGCAGCAGCCCCCAAGCACCAGTCCAGGATGGGGACTAGTCTAGGTCCATCATTGGCCCAAGATAAAAGGAGAGAACTCTACCCTCCGAGTAGATTTTGCATAAAGCTAGACACATTCAACTCAAATTGCTAGACACATTCAACTGAAACTGCCTGGGGATTAGAATATCCTGAAACGTGGGTGTGTTTGTTTCCTGAAGCTGCCATCACAAAGGTCCACAAACCGCGTGGCTTAAAACCACAGAAATTGATTGTCTCACAGTTCTGGAGGCTAGGGGTCCAAAATCGAGGTGCCAGCAGAGCCCCACTCCCTCTGAGACTCCTTGCCGCTTCCCAGCTTCAGGCGGGGGCTGGCAATCCTTGGCTCTCCTCGGCTTGCAGCTGTCTCTGTGCCTCTGTTCACCCGTCCTTCCCCCACAGTGTCTTTGTCTTCACCTTTCCTCTGTGTCCGCGTTTCCCCTTTTTATAAGGGCACCAGTCATACTGGATTAGGGGCCCATTCTCCTCCAGCATGACCTCACCGTACGCAATTAGATCTGCAACCACACTATTTCCAAATAAAAGTTGGACTGACGGGTATCAGGGGTCAAGACTTCAACATATTTTTTCCTTTTTTTTTTATTTGAGAGAGAGAGAGAGAGAAAGCGTGAGCAGGGGAGAGGGGCAGAAGGAGAGACAGAAAGATAGAGAATCTTAAGCAGACTCCATGCTCAGTGTGGAGCCCAACGTGGGCCTCGATCCCATGACCCTGGGATAGTGACCTGAGCCAAAATCAAGAGTCACTCGACCGACCGAGCCACCCAGGTGCCCCGACTTCATCATATTTTTGTAGGAAACACAACTCAATTCAAAACAGTGGTGTTTCTCTCCTGGTGTTCTCACTGGGCGAAAGAAAAAGCTGGCAGCCCTTAAGTGGAATCTAGATGTTGTTTGCTTTTTGTTTATTTTTGTTGTTGTTTTACAGGTAAGCAAACTCCCACCACCCAGAAGCCACAGGAGAGGGCATTTTCCACAATACCCGCTCTCCCACTGCCTTGGCTGCCCCCACGCCCCAGCCAGGCCTCACCCTGAGGGCACCTCGCAGGAGGGAGGCCTGCTTTCAGCCTCACTGTTGTCCTCCCTGGGGACCCAGAGGGCACTAGTGGCCCCTCTCCCTCCCCCCGGCAGGAAAGAGAAGCCCTCCTCCCTCATCTCCTGCCAGAGCCCCTTACCCGAAGGAGACGAAGGAGAAGAAGGCTCCGATGTCTGGCCCAACCCCAGGGCAAGGGGGTTAGACTCAGGCAGGGCTGACCTCACCAGCCTTCTCACAGTGGCCCTGCAGGCAGGGCACGTCCACTGCTGGCCTGGCCTCCTGGCTCCAGGTGCGAAACACGGGAGACAGGCGGATGGCTGAGGCCTTATCAGCCAAGTGAGGGAGAGAGCCTTCCTTATTCATTCTGGGCCCGTCTGGCCCCACAGCTGCTTTGGCATACAGTAGGTACTCAAGAGAAGCTTGTGGAACAGAATCGAATGAGGCTGAATTTTATATTCCCCATTTCCATTTTATTTGCTTGGCTCCTACTGGTCCCTTCCAACCAGGCCGGCTGGCTCACTTCCCTACACAGGCCCTGTCAATTCGGACTTCCATCCCCTTTATCACGCTATACCTGCTACCTACATTACCTTTTCCACTCCTCCATCTAGATAAGTCCCAGGCGCGTTTTATTTATTTTTTATTTTTTTAATGTTTATTTATTTTTGAGACAGAGAGAGACAGAGCATGAATGGGGGAGGGTCAGAGAGAGGGAGACACAGAATCTGAAACAGGCTCCAGGCTCTGAGCTGTCAGCACAGAGCCCGACGCGGGGCTCGAACTCACAGACGGTGAGATCGTGACCTGAGCCGAAGTCGGCCGCTTAACCGACTGAGCCACCCAGGCGCCCCTCAGGCGCGTTTTAAAGATCAGCATAGTCCTTACTCCTCCGTAACTCCGTCCTTAGCCTCCAGAGTCACAAAGTTCGGTGCCAGGCATTTGGGGTCCAGACATTGCCCGGTGCTGTCTGTCGTCTGCTTATCAAAACACATTTTTCTCTCCCTAGTTGCATGGGAAACATGTTGAGGAACCACTCCAGAAACAAAGCCATACATCACTATATTTTCCTTACTCACAGTTCAGCATCTTCCTCTACACATCCTGCTTCCTCCCCAACCCCTTTCCAAGGTGTTAACCCCTAATAAACATCTGTGCCCCAAACACCATCTCAGCATCTGCCTCTGAGAAACCAACCTACTACAGAGATCGTGACAATTTTAATTTTTTTTTTTAAGTTTATTTCTCTATTTTAAGAGAGAAACAGAGAGAGCGGGTGGGGGTGGGGCAGAGAGAAAGGGAGAGAGAGAATCCCAAGCAGGCTTCTCTACCAGTGAAGAGCCCGGTGGGGGGTTTGAACTCACAAACCACAAGATCGTGACCTGAGTCGAAACCGAGAGTGGGACGCTTAACCGACGGAGCCACCCAGGCGCCCCGGCAATTTTAATTTATGATCTAAAAGCCCCCAGCACCGTGCATGACACATCGCCGGCGTTCAGAGATATCACTTCCCTCCTTGGTCCCCAGGGAGGAGTAAGGAGAAGGCTCTATGCAGTTTTGAGTTAAATCTCTGCAACCGGGTAGGAGAGCCTCAAGAACACCACACGCCAGTGTCTGGAAAGGCCGGGCAGGAGGGCCCAAGACATACAGGGGCCTGTGATTAAAGAGACAGAAGTGGATTCAGATGGCCAGGAAATATCGAAACTCAGCACTGTGAGTAGTAGCGAGCGTGGGATGAGTGGAAATCTATATGCAGAGTTAATGTTTTCCAGCTCCTTCAGGCACTGTTGCCCCTGCAGACCTTCTGCTGTCTGCCCAGGAGTGGAGTCTGCTCAGCCCTGAGTTTTTCCTATAAAAAGAGCCCCCTGGCTATTATTCTTTGCAGTGTGAAGTGGAAAATTACCTGGATGAGGTTTCACATGAAGCAGCAAGCTGTTGGAAACGGTTGGAGGAACCTCTGAGCTGAGAACAAGATACGAAGCAAGTTCATGGGGACGCAGAACTGACAGGAAGAAAGAAAGAAAAAAAAAAAAAAAAAAAAAAAAGGAGTGTGGGTCTGACCTCAGGGGCCCAGTGCCCAAGTTCCTCGGTGTGAGAAACTGACGTGTGATCAGGAACTAGACTCCTTCAGGGACGCCTTAGTCCCCTTGGGGACTAAGACCCCTTCAGTCTCCCTCACGCCAGCTCCCCAACCTGAACACCCCCAAGGGTGGTTTCTGCTAAGGGAACAGCAAGGGGGAGAGGCCCAGGGAGGGACGTGTCCGCAGCACAGGCTTCAGAACCAGGCAGCTCCAACCCAGTCTCAGCTCTGCCACTCTGTAGCTGTGTGACCTTGGGCAAGTTATGCAACCTCTCTGGGCTTCCGTTCGCTATTACCATCTTTATTATCATGTTATTCTTGCCATCAAGGGTTACAATCTCCAGGGGCGCCTGGGTGGCTCAGTCATTCGAGCCTCTGACTCTTGATCTCGCCTCAGGCCGTGATCTCACGGTTGGTGCAATGGAGGCCCACATCAGGCTCTGTGCTTGTAAGCCTGGGGTTCTCTCTCTTGCCTCTCTCTCTCTCTCTCTCTCACTCTCTCACTCTCTCACCAAAATAAATAACTTATAAATAAATGAATAAATAAATAAATAAAGAGGGGCACCTGGGAGGCTCAGTGAAGCACCGACTTCAGCTCAGGTCATATCTCACGGTTTGTAAGTTCAAGCCCCGTGTCGGGCTCTGTGCTGACAGCTCAGAGCCTGGAGCCTGCTTCCGATTCTGTGTCTCCCTCTCTCTCTCTGTCCCTCCCCTGCTCATGGTGTCTCTCTCAAAAGTAAACATTAAAAAATGGAAAAAAAAAGAAAAAGAAAAAGAGTTACAATCTGTGGGCAAATCGATGACCATGCCTCAAAACGAAAGCAAATGTGTGTTCCTCCCGACTGGCCCTCCCGGCTGGTCCTCCCTGCTGGAGCTGGACTTCACCAGAACCAATACAAGCCGGGCTTGAGCTTCAAGGTGGACTTCATGCATCTGAGTGGGGCCTTGAAGGGCAGACTTTGCATGGGCTTGGAAAAGAGAGAGAAACAGGGAGCATAAAATACTTAGATGAAACCACAAATGTAGGAAGGGGTGCGGGATGCTCGTGGGGACAGAGAGGAGCCTGGGGCACCACAAGGATGCCACATCCACTTGCTGGTGCTGAGGACTCCAAGGTGAGTGGTATACAGTCTGGAGGGGGCAAGAGAGGTGAACATTCTACGTGAACCAGGATCTAGTCAGGGAAACAGAGACCCACAGGGGACAGCAAGGCAACCCAGTTAGCAACATCCAGGAACCAGAGCCAGCAGGTGGGGGCTGAGGCCATGGAGGAACTGTGGACCCTGACAAAGGCTCTACCAGAAGAAACTAAGAAATACCCCCTCTTCTCCCCCCTCCACTGCCCCCAACCTCCTGCCATTGCTTCCCATCGACGGGACCTGACCAGAAGCCATAACTGACAAGGAACATGGGAGACATGGTTTTCAGCAGTCAGCACCCCTTCCCCCACAGTATTGAGGCAGAGCAGATGAATGCACACAAAATAGCGACGACCATGACAGAAATATTCACAGATGCCACAAGAGAACTTGGCAGGGTGACTGCATGGGGTGGGGGTCAGCGAGGGCTTCCGGAGGAGGCAGCACCTAAGACGAAGCTGGGGGAGGAGTTAACAAGGAGAAGAGAAGAAGGCTCTGTGCTGGGCCAGCAGAGGTCCTGGAGGTGAGAAGGCAGAGAGCCCCTGTGTAGCCCCAGAGGAGGCAGGGAGGTGGGTAGAGGCCAGATGACAGAGAATCTTCCTGTGGTGTCTGGGCCCAACCCTGAAACCTCATGGGAGCCCTGGAAGGTCTGAAGAGAGGGCGGCCCAGTCGTACCTGTGTGAGCAGGCCACTCTGGGCCCATGGAGAGGCCTGCATTTGAAGGAGGCAGACTGAAGGCTGGGGGCCCAGCTCTGTCCTGAGGTGCTGCAGTGGGAACAGAAGAGAGTCCGTGGAGATAGTGCCAGGGTGGAAGTGACAGGGTTTGGGGGGTGCGGGCATTGGGCATGGGGAAGAGGAAGCCTAGGGGACACCCAGGGTGACATCCCAGTTTTCCGACTCGAACACCCAGAAGCTGTGCCTTCCCACGACTCTGAGTTTGTCAGTGTCATCATCCCCACCTTGCAAGTGAGAAAACAAGACTCAGAGAAGCAGTCTTACCTGTTCAGTCCCCCAGCTAGTGACAAATGCACGAGGGACCAGGGCAGGGGCCCTTAGCCTGGGCTTCCTTCTCCCCCACCTCTGCCTGGAGTGTTAGCATTTCCTTCCATCGCAAGCGTGGGCCTCAAGCACGGTTGACGGCACCCAGGACCCTGTCAGCTGTAGCAAACTTCCCCATGACTGTTCTCAGGGTTACCTCAAAGAATGTTCATATGCCTCACGTCTCCAAAATGGCGTCACCAGGACCTGCTGCTAGATCTCCCTTGTCTAACACGTGAGTAATGACCCACACGTATTGTTCTAGCACAGTTTTTATAACTAGGTCAACGTAATTGGTTTACTTTATAACCCTTTGTTTTTTTTTTTTTTATCTTAGTTGTTTGTAAACCTTGCTCTGAAAAGGGTCCAGAGAGGCTCCAGCTCGTTCAGAAAAATCCAAGAGAAACCTGATATGAAAAAGAACTCTTCCCGCCTCCCCCCACCCCACCTCATGCCACAGTTCTTCCCTAACTCGGCCCATCCAGGTCCCTGGGGGTTTAATGAACTGGGTCGGGGAGGCGCCCTAATGCCTGTAAGGCTCTCAGGGAAAGAAGAGAGGGCTTCATGTTTTTCCTCAATTAACACCACATGGATATGTTAGCTTCAGCCCCTGATTTTTCGGCATGGCCTCTAATTAAATCATATTTGTCTTTGTCAGGCCGTGGGTCCCAGACTGGGGCTCAGGCACCATGGCCACGGAACTCAGGAACCCCTCAAGTGCATGACTAACCCTTGCACAACAGCCAGGTGGGAAACAGAGGAAACAGAAAGCTGGAGAGGCCTTGAGGTTTTGGCCAGGGACTCCCACCCACGGCTTTGCCGGGATGCAGGGAGCACTCAATCTGGGCTCCCCGTGACCTAGGGCATGCGTGTCACCATGCGCATGTCCACGGCTTCCCCACAGGGACCAGGGCCTCTCTGGACGTTGGCCTGAGTGACCGGCACCGCCTGGGCTCCCGCTGTCTGTTCTCGGGGCTGAATGCACACCACACGGTAGCCAGCCCCAGCTCCTCCCTGGCACAGGCCGAGGGACCCTCTGCCTCGCATCTGACCCCTTCCCAACCCCAACCGAAACAACGCATGTTTGTCTGTGGCGTATTCCCTGCAGAGGGAAACTCTGATGAAGGCCAAGCCTCTCACACCCTCAATACCAGCCCAGCCCCCCGTTGCCTGGTGCCACCCAGCCAGAGTACCCACAGCAACGCCCACATCCCCGTCTTTATATCATTCCTGGAACCCAGGAGGGGTTCCCGGGGATCAGAGACACAGCAGAGGAGCCCAGAAAGGGCAGTCACTTTGAAATTGCAGGATCGCAGGCCACAACATGGGCAGGCAAAATGTGAATGCCCCAAGGGCTGGGTGGAGAGCGGCCCACCCGGCACTGGTCAGGACCCTGGAGAAGGAGCTGGGTCCGTGGATAGAGCGGAGCAGCTCAGGGGCTCCTGGAGGGCAGGTGCTCTGCACACACTGCAGGGCTGAAGGCACCTGGATCGACCACGCGTGCCCCAGAGGACCCTCTCCGGTGCTCGGTGCCAGAGATATTCCTGTCACCGTGTCATCACACTCTGTGTCCTGGCAAGGGCTGGGAGGCCGAACACGCCATGCCATAGATGCTTGAAGCCAAGCGTGCGCGTCGTATGGAGGAATAGAGGAGAGGTGGTTCATGCTCCTGGGGGTGCTGAGGCCCTTCCGTGGTGGACACTGTCATGTACCATCCCAATCCCCCTTCGAGGAAGGCCTCGCCTCTGCAGCTGCTGGGAGCCACCAGCTGTCAGCCCCTAGAGCTCAGCGGCAGAGAGCTGCCTTGTCAAGGTCTGCCCTTTCCCAGCAGCCCACATCCAGGGCTGATCAATCCAGGTTACAAAGCAGGGCGGCTCTGACTGGGCCCCACTTGCTGCAGAACCACCCCCCCCCCGTGGGGTCTGCCCAGGCTGTCACGGAAGCTTCTGGTCTCCCTCGGCCCACACCTGCTCCCTAGCTCTCACCCCAAGCACCCAGAGCGCTCCTTGCTTTCACAAACCCCTTCTCGGAGTCTGCTTTCCGGGGAACCCAACCTGCAGCCACTTTCCCCAGAGAAGTGGCTGTGTGTTCCACTGTGTCCACGGCAGAAAGCGCATACCGTGCTGGCTCAACCAGAAGGGGTCTCGCTTCCACAGAGCTGTGTCTGCCAGGCAGGCAGTGTAGACAAGGCAACCACAGACCCGCTCTGGGGAGCACGGCGGGAGGAGCTTGCCCCAAGGAGGAAGGAGCAGCTTCCACAGGAGCTGACGTTGCTCTCAGCATTGAAGGCGAAGAGAGTCCCCGGGGCAGAGGAGAGAGCGGTACAGGCGGGGCCCTCACCCGAGTATCTGTATCCTCACAGACGCACACAGAAAGGGGGCCCACTGGAGGCCTGTTGAGGAAATTGTAAGCTGACTGAGAGGCTTCTAGTAAGGCAGGCAGGGGGGCCAGACCACGAGGGCCTTATTTGGACTTTAGTTCTTGGACAACAGAGAGGCTTTAAGGGGTTTGAGGCAGAGGACCATCAACACCAGGATGTTTTGGGGAAAATAACTAGGGTGGCAAAGGTGGACGAGGGAGAACTAAGGTGGGCTGAACTAAGGCAGCGGGGATCGGGGAGTGGGGTTACAGTATTTCCCGATTACTACCGATGGGCAGATTTTAGAAACAGGAGGGCTGGGGTGGTTCTGCAGACTTCCACGTCTTCTGATCTCTTTGGGTCTACATCCTTTCCCTCTTCGACCGGTGCCTACCTCACAGCCCTGTGGCGAGAAGCAAACTTAGTGAACCACGCCGAAGAGCCTGGCATGAGGGAAATGCTCATTACCTTTCATTTCTTGTTCCTTTACTTTCCACACACTGGGCGTTCGCCATCCCAGGCTACGGATGAAGAAACTGAGCCCCTGTGAAACAAGGCTGAAGTTGACAGTGTAGAGACTGAAGAACCAGGCTTCCGGCCTACCCACTCTGCCCACAGGACGTCCCCACACACACCCTCACTGCCTGGGCCAGGGGCCAGGGTCTGGAGGGTTCCAAACACAGTCCGTTTGGTTGGGGAATGGTCCCATTCCGGGAGTTGCCTTCAGACTTCTCTGTAGCCCCAAGGGGAGCAAAGATAGAAAGAGGTGTGGATGTGGGTATTCAGAGCAGAGAGAAAGTGGAACCAGAGCCAGGGCTAAGGGGGCCGGGGGGGGGGGGGGCGCGACGGGCGACGGGGGGGAAGGGGGGGGGCGGGCGAGGGTGCAGGGCCAGCAGGAGGGCGGCTCCTGCCACTGCCTATCACCAAGTCTGGGAGTCAAGGAACTCGAGGGGCCCAGGATGAGAAAGAACAGGGGGGAAATTAGAGGCAAAATGTGAAGTTAATAAAAATACTTTATTCAATCAAACTCCAAAAGCAGCTGCAACCCTGTAATGACAGCCAAAGCTGGCTTTCTGATTTTTCACTTTGGTTAATTATCTAATGGCTTGCAGGGCTCCCTGCTGCTTTATGACTTGCACATTTTTCTGTTTCTTCTCTCCCCCACCCCACCTTCCTGCTCAATTCTGGTCTTCATTCTCTGGAGTCCGCCTCCCCTCGAAATCAGCTTTGCCCCGTCTCTTCTTTGTCAAGAGGATGCTGAGTCACCGAAAGGAATTTTCTGGACCTTAATCTGTTCTGATTGAGCAGGTGCTTCCAGGGAGCACAGAGAATTAGGGATTTGGACCCTGTCTGGCAGAAGTTGATGGTCAAGGTGAGGCAAAGATTTTCACATTCATACGCCAGGTTCAGGTCAAGTGGGAGCCAGCACTAATTATCAGGCTGGAGGCCGGGACCAAAAGATTTTTAGCCTTTTACTCTTGCAAAAGGACCCAAACTATCCGGCTGGAGTTGAGATGTGGCAGGCAAAGGATTTGGGTTTTGGTTCTATGGGCAATGAGAAAAAAGATATTCCTTGGACTAGATCCTCCTAAAAACAGAGCCTGAGACAAGGATTTCGGTGCAAGTGCTTTACTTGGGAGATAATTCTAGGAAGCATTGGCAAGAGAGTAGGGAAGTGAGACAGGGAAGGAAAGGAGGCCAATTTGGAGTGTAATAATGAGCAGGTTACCATTGAGGGCATCTGAGGCTCAATGCCACTGGCACCTCTGAGAGTCTGAGTAGGATACGCCTCAAAGTTGCATATGAGGGGCAAATGAACTGGGGAATTTATATACCACTGGCAACAATGGAGGGCTGCTCCTTAGAGTGTAAATGCCCCAGCATTTCCAGACAAACTGGCCACAGGGGCTGCAGCAGGCCAGCACCAGTGCATAAGAATGGTCAGTGCCAGGGGCTATGGGCAAGACCTCAACCATATCTCCTACAGATGCAACCAAATGGAAATTCAGCTTTCATTACCACCCAAGACACCCATGGATCCAGCAAGCACTGATGTGAGACGGCAGGGGTTAGGGAAGGGGACTCTGGGCTGACAGAAGAAATGTGTAGAATCCGAAGATGCAGGACAGGAGACAGGAAATTCTAGACAAGAATGAAAGCCATTTCAAATAAAGGCCTGTGCCAGTGGTGGAAGGTATGAGATCGTGATGAAAAAGACCATCCATGCTCCATTCAAGGAGCCTGATAGGAACACAATGGGAGTAGGGCTGGGTGAGCAAGATCGGGCTAGATGCACTTGGGCTCTGCTCTGTAGACCAAGAGCCAGGCTCAGAGCCCCAGGACTCTCTCCCCACTGGAGGGCCCAGCCCTGCCCACTGTGGGTTGCCTTCAGACTCATCAGGCCAGAGGCTTTCTCTCTGCCACCCTGCCGGGCCCTTCTGTGAGGCCTATACTCACCATAACGCCTTTATAAGCCTTAGGATGGTCCAAGGAACAAAATCTGACCACGGTTGCTTAAATTATAGGGTTCATAATCTCTCCTAACAAAAAGTCTAGAGGTGGGTGACTCCTATCTGAGTTCTTTCAGCCCTTCAGTGATATCAAGGCTTTTCTGTGTAAGTCTCTTGGCTTTTCTTGGAACAGATGGCTGTCACAATCCAAATATGACGTCTTCACACAACAACGCGTGAGGCAGGCTGGAAGGAAGAAGGAAGTTTCTCTTCTCCTCATCAGGGAGAAATGGGATGTGAGCTCAGCCAGAGCTAGCTTACACACCCACACCCCATTCTTGAGTAGAACTGGGGTTCTGTAGCAGGAAGGGAAGATGGCTGCTGGGAGTGAGCAACAGAGTCTGCTACTCTCTCGCTTCAGAATCCCCTCACACCAAGGTTTGAGTGTATAGACCCAGTCAAGGTAACAAGGGATACGAGGAAACACCTCCAAATACTTGTCTTCCTGGGCTGCCCAGTCTCCCCACATTGTCCTCTCCCCTGAGGGCTCCTTCCACTCACACACTTCCCCTAGCAAAACCTGCTCTTGGTAAGACCCCAAAAAACCCATTCACTAAGGTGCAGATAATAATGTTAAATTATTACTCCAACCAGGGAATTTGCATTGTAACAGAAAACAAGGGACTTTAATATTGTTTAATGTTTATTTATTTATTTTGAGAGAGGGGTGCTGTAGGGGCAAAGAAAGAGGAAGAGAGAGAATCCCAAGCAGGCTCCGAGCTGTCAGCACAGAGCCCGATGCGAGGCTCGATCTCACGAACCCATGAGATCATGACCTGAGCCGAAATCAAGAGTTGGATGCTTAACCGACTGAGCCACCCAGGTGCCGCACCACCCCCCCCCCCCCAACAAGGAACTTTAAACCAGACATTTCCAAGTAAGCTTTCAGGAAGGCAGTGATGGGGCCCTTCATTTCATTATTTCTGAAGCTACGAAGCTAGTGTATATTTGTTTGTGATAAAGTCAGACAGGTAAACTGAAAGTATGGAGTTCTTCTGCCCTGGATGTGAGTGCCTCACAGGGTCTCTGGTCAGCTCATCTGATCTGAAGCTCTAAGTGGCAGCTACATGGGTCTCTGATTAGAAAATATATTAGTAGGACCCTCCCGGGTGGCTCAGTCAGTTAAGCGTCCAACTTCAGCTCAGGTCATGTTCTCACAGTCTGTGAGTTCGAGCCCCATGTCGGGCTCTGTGCTGACAGCTTAGAGCCTGGAGCCTCCTTCGGCTTCTGTGTGTCCTCCTCTATCTGCCCTTCCCCCACTCACACTCTGTGTGTGTGTGTGTGTGTGTGTGTGTGTGTGTCTCAAAAATAAATAAGCGTTAAAAAAATTTTTTAAGAAAACATATTAGTAAATAAATGCAGTTCATTTGGCAGATAAAATATGTCCAAACCTATGGTCTGTGAGGGAGAAAATGTAATAATGACCGCATCTGTAGTGGCGGTAGGTTTGGGAACTGTGGTTTTAATGCTCTACTGATGGTACATGTCATGGAATACAGACAACCACAGGCTGGGGGGCCCCAGAGACCCCTCAGGGTCTCCCGAAACTTCATCCTATTCTTGGCCTCTTTCTCCCACCACTCTAAGGCCAGACCTGCTGTCTCCCCTCCTGTTTCCCTTCAGTTGATAATCTCAGGCTCTCCCTTCTCCGTGTCAGGTGTCGTGGTGAGGACACAGACGCTGTCCCTGTCCTGCAGGATGCAGACTAGGGGGGGAGAGAGGAGGAGCCACAAGCACTGGTGAGGCACCAAGACGCCTCCTGGAGCCTTAGCTCCTCGGCGCCCTCCTTGACTGGGAGGGTGACCACTCAGCAGCAGCAGGGAGAAGGGTGGCACAGGGCAGGGGTTCGGGGCCTATTCAGGGATCTGCCAGGGGTCTCAGAGCAGAGCTGTGGAAGCAAAAAGGCACATGTAACAGTGGAGGAGGGAAAAGAATAGCAAAGTAGATTCGGACCAGATTGCAAAGGGTCTGGAATTCGAAACCGAGACGTGTGTATTTAATTCATCAGAACGTGGGGAGAAGTTAAGGGGCAATTTCTGGGGGGTTTATCTTAACAGAGGAGAAGCAGGCTCTGAGCTACGGATCTGTGGAGTTGTCGCGACAGATGCGTCGGAGTTCGTGATCTCGAATGGCTTCATCTCCAACCCATTCACCCATGTGAGTTAATAGGCGTGAGGCACTCTGTGACCCTGTGGTTTTACTGTCAATGGAAGTCAGGCAAAGGCAGGGAAGGTGGGGCCAAGCAGAGCAAGAGAGGGCCACATTTGGGGGCCACAGGCCAGGGAGGGTCAGCCCAGGGAGGAAGGCGGTAGAGGACATGCGGTGCCAACTGTGGAGGGGGTGGTACCCAGGCAGAGAGTTCATCACACCCACGGAGTAAGGAAGCCAAAGTGTGCAAGACCCAGGGATGGGGTTTCGGGGGCAGGGTCAGCAGAATGGGCAGGAAGGATGGCTGAACCACCTGTGAGAGACGAGTGAGTGGCACCCCCCCATCTCTGGAGGGAACCGTTTCTCCAAAATCCAGCCACAACCCAAGTAACAGCCCCTTGCCGCTTCCCCATCATGTGCCTCTGGGCAGGCCCTGCCCCTGGGGCTTTGGCTGGGCCAACAGCCAGGCTCCAACCAGCACATCAAAAACCCACCAGAGATGATTAGAATCTCGATTTCAGATGACATTCCTCCCCTTTTACTCCTTCAGGTAACCCTAAACCTTATGATGTCTAAATTATTATGCTGAAAGCGAAATCGAGTCTTTTCTAGCAGCAGGCGGATGCTTCCCAGTGAGCGCGTAGCCCTGCGAGCTGAGGTAATGGTTACCAGATGCAGGTACAAACCCTGGGCCTGCCTAGGTCAACGCATCCGGGTCCTATCTGTGCCGATGTCCACCTGCACTTGCCCGGGGGCTCTGAACTCACACGAGGAAAGCGGGGTCCTGAGGAGCACCCCAATTTAGGACATGGTAAAGTCATGTCGTTCTTGCTATAGTCCCTCAAGGCCCTGACATGGTCAGAGAATCCATAAATGTGAGCACTGGAAGAACTTTTAAGTATACAGTCTCATCCGCTGTTTGAAAGAAACTTGGGAAGGAAGGAAGGAAGGAAGGAAGGAAGGAAGGAAGGAAGGAGAGGGAGGGAGGGAGGAAGGAAGGAAGGAAGGAAGGAAGGAAGGAAGGAAGAAAGGAAAGGAGGGAGGGAGAAAGGAAGAAGGAGGACGAAAGGAAGGGAAGGGAAGGGAAGGGAAGAGAAGGGAAGGGAAGGACGTGAAGGACGTGAAGGAGAGAGGGAGGATGGGAGGAAGAAATGTTATTTCCAGACCCCAGGGTATCAGAAGGGGAAGCCCTGTGGAAGAGGGGTAAGGTGGGACCCCCCCACCTACTCAGCAGGCCAGAGGCAGCCCCCAGGAAGACTGAAGTTGGTCTTGCACAGGTCAGAGAAAAGCAGTGAAGTGCGTGTGTTCACACGGCCAGCTACTAGTGCCTCTAGGCCAGAGACCCAGGACTCCGCTCTCCTACTGCCACACTCCACTGTTTCTACCACCCAGCCCCCAGACCAGGCTGCTGAAAAGTCAAGGCCATTTTGCTTCATTCCTTGGGGTCTGCAGAGACTACACAGCATCCAGGGAGAACCAGCAGTGGGTGCAGATGATGTGGCAAATGACACGTACAAGAAACGGAGGCACAGGATGCCTCCAAAGTCAGACATGACAATTATTTCTTAACCACACCCGTAACTGCTATTTTGTTTTGATATTTTGTTTCTTCTTTCCTTTTTTAAAAAAAAAAATTTTTTTTTAATGTTTATTTTATTTGGGGAGCGGGGAGGTGGGCAGAGAAAGGGAGACGCAGGACTCTGCACTGTCAGCACAGAGCCCAACACGGGGCTCGAACTCATGAACCGCAAGATCATGACCTGAGCCAAAGTCGGACGCTTAACCACTTAACTGACTGAGCCACCCAAACGCCCCTCTTTTTCTTTTTTTTTTAACAGTAGAAAAATTCATTCATCCTCCTCAGTCTTTCAAGGAAACATCCTCATCTCAACCCCAGTAATTCTTCCTTTCTTTCACCTCCTGTGTCCAGTTGGTCACCAAATCCAGACAGATCTTTAAAACAGCTCTCATCCCACCCCCACCCCCACCCCCCACCGACTGCCACCCTGGTCGGCTCCTCACCTTCCCTAGGAACTTGCTCCAGCCTCCTCCCTGCCTCCCCACCCCACCCGTCTTGTACCCAAGCTCAGTGACTGTCCCTTAAGGCCTAAGACAGCGTCTAAGCACGAAAGGGAAGTGCATGTAGGCCCTGCCTGCCCGTCTGCTGTGGACAACACTCCTAAGAACCCGCTGTGCTCTGCAGGGAGAGCTAGGGCTTACATCAGGTGAAGGAGGGAATGTCTCCTCCAGGATGTAAAGCTCAAAAGGTATGGGCCCTGGGGCGCCTGGGTGGCTCCGTGGGTTAAGCGTCTGGCTCTTGATTTTGGCTCAGGCCATGATCTCATGGTTCGTGAGATCGAGCCCCACGTCAGGCTCTGTGCTGACCACTGACAGGAAGCCTGCTTGGGATTATCTCTCCTTTTCTCTCCGCCCCTCCCCCCGCTGGCACTCACTCCCTCTCTTTCTCTCAAAATAAATAAAGAAACATTAAAAACAAAAACAAAAAAAAAGGTGGGGGCCCTGCCTGCTCCAGCTGCCCTTAATAAACCCTCTACAGCTGTTCATGGTTACCTCAAAGAAGTCTTCTTGGAACTCTCTCTGTTTCCAACCTAAACTTCTTGTCAAGTCAGTAAATGTTCAACATTTACCCCTACCCTTACAATCGTATCTCACTTGTCCAAACCTACCTCCTCTGAGTTTCAGACAATGCAAGGTTTGAGTGGGGCTTGTGAAGTCCTCAACTCCAGTGAACAGCACACAGCGCGTATCCACTCCCTTCACGGTTGTTTCCTTGCCTGGGAAATGGGGATAAACAGTAGCTACCTCTCAGGATCACCAGGAGGCTAAATGAGATAACACGTTCATTGTCTGGCTCAGAGCAAGGGCTCCATACACGTTCTCTTAAAAAGTAGCATCCTAGATGCCCATAAGGCCAAAAAGGAAAGAAAATAATATTTCTTGAGTCCTCCTACTGGCAAGGCACGGTGCCAGATGTTCTCATAAGTTATGTCAGTTAATCTGCTCAGATTTTATCCCAATTTTTACCATTTTATAAACCAGGAAGCTGAGGAATTGTGAGGTCACATGCCCAGGACTCCCAAGTGAGTCAGACTTCTTCGGGTTGCAAATGATTAAAGCCAACTTGGCCAACCTTAACATGAGAGACTCAACGGTTCCCCAAATGCAGCAGCGTTTAAGAAGCAAAGCATGCATGGGAAAGGCAAGAAGCAGCCAGGGCCCAGAGCAACTAGAGGCAGGGGCTCAGATACCATCAGACCTCTCTCTCCACCTCTGCTGTCACTGCACAGTAGCTATCTGCACGTGGAAGGAAGTGCCTCTGCCTACATTCTCACATGGATGTCATCCACAGCCTTCCCCAGCAGGGAAGGAAAGACTCCAAGCCTCAGTTCGGGTTTCAGAAATCCTAGGGAAGGACTCTGATTGGTTCAGCTTGGCCTAGAGACCCACCCCTCAACCAATCCACTGTGGGATAGGATCTTGTGAGTTGTGCAACTTCCCACAGGACCACGTGGATAGAGCAGGGGTATGGGCAGTCTCCAGAAAGCGAGTGTGCAGCTCCCAAAAGACAGGGGTGTGGGCGGGCCACAAAATAGTAGCACACTCTAGTTTCATAGCCAGTAAGTGGAAGAGGCTGGATTTGTGCCCAGGTCTGTTGGCCTCCAAAGCCCACATTCATTCTCTGACGCAGGCTGCCTTTTTGAGGCTCTAAATGTCTACTCCTGCATTAGGAAATCAGAGTTGGTCAATCAGTCTCTCCAGAAACTTCAAACAAATTTACTGCCCAGGGATACTCTTGGCTTCCAAAGCCAGATGAAGCACATCACTAGGCTGGGAGCCACATCGTCCATCTTCTTATTCCATGGTCATTGTTATCACTGCCTCTATCACCGCTTGCTTTATTTATCGTCTTTTTTTTTTTTAATTTTTTTTTCAACGTTTATTTATTTTTGGGACAGAGAGAGACAGAGCATGAACGGGGGAGGGGCAGAGAGAGAGGGAGACACAGCATCGGAAACAGGCTCCAGGCTCTGAGCCATCAGCCCAGAGCCCGATGCGGGGCTCAAACTCATGGACCTCGAGATCGTGACCTGGCTGAAGTCGGACGCTTAACCGACTGTGCCACCCAGGCGCCCCGTCTTTTTTTTTTTTTTTTTTAACCAAACTCTGTCCCCATGATGGCTGGAAATTTGGGTTTTCTGGGGAATTGAGGATTTCTTTAAGTGTGATATTTGGATTCCCAGTCTTGTAAGTATGGAAATCAGAGGTTGTTAGAGCTAAAAAGGGATGCCAAAACTATTAAATATCTCCTTCTTTCTCATTTTGCAGATGAGGAAATGCTGACCAGGAAGGGAAAGTGATGCTCCCATGGGAACATCCACTTCTTGCTCCCGGTCCAGTGCCAGCCCCTCCCCCACTCTATCTCTTCTGGATCACATTGCAACGCAGTGTTGTATTGCCTCATGTCATACCAAACATAATCCTGGTTCCAAATTTTATTTTTATGACCCAGTAAGCACTTCTGTTTTTAATGGGTGGGAACAAACGCCATAAATTCTTAACTTCCTCAACAGAAGTTCATAACATCCCTCACCTCCTAGCCCCAGCTAAAATCCTGTGAGCTGCTGAGAACACCACTTCCTTGGAATCCTGTAAAGTAAAGACCATTCATCCTCACACCCAGTGGACTTGGGGCTTGGACGTGTTGACAGTTCTCTAAGGGTCTCTCACATTTCAGTACCTCCTGCCAGCAGAGGCATTGACTACTTTCATTCTGAACTTACTTTTCAAGGTGTTTGTAGAGTGACCAGGCTTGGGAGATAGAGATGGTGTCTCTCTCCAGAGCAGAGGGCAGGCCAGCTTACAGTCCATTGTAAGAGATCCGGAGCCTTTAAGCTCAGGGTTCCTCTCCTGAAACATAACCTACTTCATGTACATATATCCCTTGAATCTCTTTGCATCGCTCTGTGGGAATTGAGGCTCAAAGGAGCCATGCAAGTGCTAATCCTCTGGCTACTGGTATTGCTGGGAGTAATCATTGTCCCTTGTCTCTGACACAAGACTTTCAAGTCTTCTGCCGGCACCCATGAGGCTGTGGCTCGTTGTAAAATGCCAGACCCTGCACAGTTCTTGACAGAGAGGCGAAATCCACCTCTGCACTCCTCACTATCACTTCCAGATCACTTCTTCTACACTCTTGTTAGAAATCCTTGTGCCAGGACATTTCAATCTCATCTGGCGGGACCACTCTGTCTTCCTCTCTGTCCTCTACTAACCTTCTTCTTATCCAGTAATATCTTTGGCACTTACCCTCCCCTGCCCCAAGTCCTGCCATAATTTTGGATGACTTCACAGGTCACATGAACGGCCCACCCCACTCCCTGCCTGTCAGTGCCTGCATCACGTCAACTCCTCTGAAGACCTCCTCTTCTCCACCTTAGCCACAACCTCCTCGTGGCCATACTCTGGACAAGGTCAACACTAGTAACTGCTCTACCTCAGAAGGTAGATTATTCTGCATTTTGATTATTCTCTGTTTTGAGCAAACAGATCGTTATCCATTTTGATTATTGTATGTTTCAATTTGAGTAATTCTGTTTTGATTTCCCAATCAGTTTGATTCCCTGCAGATATTTTTAAGCTAATTTTTTATTTCTTTAAACAGATTAAGCATAGTTTTTTAATAATCTGTGTCTGTTATTACAGTATCTGAAGCAACCTATGGGTTGCTCGTGTTCTCTTATTTCCATGCTGTAGTTATCTTTGACACTGTGCTAGCCATCATACTTGAAAAATAATTTATAGAAATATGTGTCTCATAACCTTAGTCTAGAACCCACCTTTACTCCCAAATCAAGACTTGAGTTTCCCTGAATCACCCCAATGGTACACATCTGAGCTATATGCCCATGTAAAAGTTGGTTTAATTTAGCTCATCCTGCTTTCAGGCTCCTTAGGAAGCCCAGCTTATGGTGAGGAAAGCTTCCTATTAGACACTACACTTTGTGCCGGTCTTTGACTTCAATTTTGGTAGACAAAACAAAAGTTGAGATTTGCTAAAATGTGAAATTCCCTCAGAACAAAAGCAGATTCTTGGGGCACCTGGGTGGCTCAGTTGGTTGAGTGCACGACTTTGGCTTAGGTCATGATCTCACGGTTTGTGGTTCTAGCCCCACATTGGGCTCTGTGCTGACAGCTCAGAGCCTGGAGCCTGCTTCGGATTCTGTGTCTTCCTCTCTCTCTCTCTCTGTCCCACCCCCACTCATGCTCTGTCTCTCAAGAATGAATAAACGATAAAAAAAAAAAAAAAAAAGACAAAAGCAGATTCCGTACTCACTTACCTCTCTGGCCTCTTTTTCTGCTTAAATGTTGGCCCAGTAATTCCTTACAATCCTGTCAGCTCTTGTCACTTTTAAGAAAATTTTTTGGTATTTTATCCAGAATTCTTGGTTGTTTTTAGCATGCAAGATAGCCTAATTAACTTAACTCACCATTACCTGGAAGCAAAGTTCTCATAGTCTATTCTCTATCAACAATCACCTGTATCTTCCCACACTTTTCTTCCACCAGTCTCTCAGCATCTGTTTTTAACCCTTTGAGACCTCCAGACCTTTGGCCTCATTTCTCCCAATATATTAGCCCTTTCTGTCTCCACTCCCTTCTTTTATTATTATTATTTTTTTCAACGTTTATTTATTTTTGGGACAGAGAGAGACAGAGCATGAACGGGGGAGGGGCAGAGAGAGAGGGAGACACAGAATCGGAAACAGGCTCCAGGCTCTGAGCCATCCGCCCAGAGCCTGACTCGGGGCTCGAACTCATGGACCGCGAGATCGTGACCTGGCTGAAGTCGGACGCTTAACCGACTGCGCCACCCAGGCGCCCCTATTATTATTATTTTTAAAAGGTTTCCTTTAATGTTTATTAATGTTTATTTATATTTGAGAGACAGAGACAGATCATGAGTGGGGAAGAGGCAGAGACAGAGGGAGACACAGAATCTGAGGCAGGTTCCAGGCTCGGAGCTGTCAGCACAGAGCCTGACGCAGGGCTCGAACTCACGAACGGTGAGATTATGACCTGAGCCGAAGCCTGACGCCTAACCGACTGAGCCACCGAGGCACCCCTCCAACTCCCTTCTTTATATTCCATGAGCCATTATTTCATGTCTTACGGAAACTTTTAATCCCTTTGCCCCCTTTTCCTTCCCTTAGATTTACCTGGAACAAAACGAATCCTAGATTCAGCCCAGCGTTCTCTGCTCCTATATTCATCCTGCTGAATATTTCTGGAGAAATCCACCCGACCACTCATTTTGGTACTACTCTTCTCCCATGGTCCCTGACAATTGCTGGGCCCCCATCACCGCCCACCTCCCGGCAGTTTGGCACAGGAGCTTTATTACGCTTTCCCCTCTCGTGAAGTCCTTCACCTTCCCACCAACCCCACACACTCATAAGGTGTTCACATCTCCTGGTTTAGCCAAAGCAGCTGCATCTTCCTGTTTCCCCACCACTCGTCTCTTGTCTGCCAGCTCACCTACATCTGGGTCTACCCTTGTCTCTTCCTCACCTGCCTCACAAGGATTCTCTTTACCCCCAAGGCTCATCCTCCCACCTGGCACCATCTCCTTCCATCTTCTTAGGAACCTCAGGCCAATAAGTGAGCTCAATCCTTTCTCTTTCAGTGGCTCCTTCCCATCATCCTGTAAACACACTGTCAAGTTCTTCTTATTTGGGGAAGGAGCCCTTTCCTTCAACTCGCCAGTCCATCCAAGGAAGTGTTCTTGGCTCTGCTCCCCCCCGTATGGAGTAACTCCTTCTACAAGTTCTCATTGCACCCCAGGATTATAGTCTGTTTCCTCGTACTGCAGTGCCTCCCCCAAAACATGGAGTGCCTTGAGGGTTGGGATTTTGCCTTAATCACTATTGAATCCCCGACATCTAGGATAGAATTTGCAAAAGGAACAAAAGAGTAAGGCCTGGGGTCACTGTTAGGCCCAGCAGCCCCCATTAATGTCTGTGTACTGGTTACCAGAGAATTCTGCTTTGATGGAAGGCCAGTTGGCAGAACACTAACTTCACAGTATTCCTGATGCTATGCCCGTTCTTTTCAGTCTATGGAAACTCTGGCTTTATTTAGTTAGTGTCTAATTTGCGGGTTAATAAGTCTTTGTCTGAAGGTCTTGGTGCACAATGCAGGGCTAGGATCACCTTTCTCAGACTCCCCTGAGGCTTGGGGCGGGGAGATGAGTGTGTTTGGAGGCATTGACTCTTTGTACAACTTACAGGATCTCAGACTGGGCGTAGTACTCATTAGGGTTTATTTACCTTTTGTGGTGGCCTAGAAAAAGCCAAGCTTAATGAAGCAGTTACCAAAAGCCTTTAACATCACAGTTTCCACAGAGTCCGTAAAAATGTTGACAGTGGACTTTCCTGCTACATTGCATCTTTCAAGGAGATGAACAAAAATGATATTAAGCATATTGATTTGTTTTTTATAAAGCCTTCACAGCAAGAAGCCCGGTATATTCTCATTCTCCATGGTAGCAAGTAAGACCTTGCCATGGATAATGAATACGTTGTCCACATGGCCTTGGATTTGCCACTAACCTTCCCTTCTCGGTTTCATCACCATAAAATAAGAAGCTTGGATAAAATGAGCTTTCAGGTTGTGTCTGTTTCTGAACAGAATGATGCTATTCTTTCTAAAATCTGCTGTAAAGGGAAAAACAACAAGGAATATTATTTTCCTCTCTGAGACATGAGAGAAAAATGGGGGTGATAATAATAACATTGATCTCACAGAGCAGTTGTGAAGGTTAACTGAGATGTAGGTACAAGCGACATACAGCAAGTACGCAATATGCATTCTCGGGTCACCCGAGCAGGTGCTAAGGGCCTACATCAGGCAGAAGGATGTTGTCCCTCCAATGGTCCACTCACCCCACATACGTACGCTACCTGTCGGTGCTGTCTGAGATCCCAGGATGAGCTGCACATCCAGCGGGGCCAGAAGGGAAGAAGGAATAAAAGGCTGGGTTCCTTTCTCCACCACCAATCATGATCCCCTGCGTGGTCCCTGGCCCCCCTTGCAGGTGTGCCTACACACCCACATACACATGCATACATCTCTGGAATAACACTGGACTTGCTTGGGAATTAAGACTCAAAGGAAATTGGAGTCCTTGGATGCCACCTGAGGGTCAAGCCCTGTCTCCTGCAAGGATGGGTTCCTGATCCCGAATACCTTTCCCCTCTCCCCTGATAAAGTACACATGCTGGGTCAGGCCTGGTGGGGTCTACACACCATCCATCCCCATTTCTGTCCAGACAGCAGCTAATCAACCAGCTCTGACCCTCAGATCTATGGAGCTCTGCCCTGCATATACAAGAACATGCTGTGTTCACATACATGAACATATGCATATACATGAACATGCTAAGAACCTACCATTGGTCTAGTATGAGGGACAACCAAACAAGTATACCCAGAAATAGGCAAAATAATGGCAAATTGTGTTGAGCGCTATGGAAGACCCAAACTGGATGGGGTGGTTTGTACTTAAGGAGAGGTCTCATTTGGAAAAGTCATGGAAAGCCACCATAATTATGGAGGTTGCATTTACACTGAGGCCTGGAAGGTAAAAAGGAATTAGCCAATGGCCGATGTAGGAGAGTATGTTCTAGGCACAAGGGACGGCATGTATGAAGGTTCTGAAGCAGAAAAAAAGATTTACTTGTTTAAGGAAGCCAAAGAAAGCCAGTGCACCTGGCATACAGGGAGGTAGGGAGAAAGCTGAGGGCAGAGCAGGCAGGGCCCCTGTGAGCCATCGTGAGGAGTTTAGCTTTTATCCCAAAAGAAGCAGGGATCTACTAATGGGTTTACGAGGGTGGTGATCGTCCCTAAGTAGGAGAAGAAAGAGCCTTTCAGGAGAAGGCAAAGGTGACATGGAAGAAAATAAAGGCTGAAAGCTAACCAAAGAATTGTCTAGAAAGCACTTACGCCCTTCAAAAGGCCCCAGAACTAGAACGATGGGGCTATTTTAAAGTTCTCCCTCTCTCTTTTCTAAAAAATCCTTGAAAATTGTAAGCACCATTAAAAAAAAAAAAAAGGATGCTGAGGAATTTTAGGAGACTTTAAACAGCTTGCACGATTAAAAGCCACCCTCAGATCCAACGCCCACATACCTCCTGATAACTGTCAGCTGGAAAGCACTTCACATCGAAGCCATACAGGGTAGGCGTGGGAAGGGTCGGTTTAGCCTGGGATGGCCATCCACAGACATCCCAACGTGGCAAGTGACAGGGGCTGGCCGGCCAGAGAGTATTACAGGAAGGCAAATGCCCCTCCACATCAAACAGGAACACAAAATCCCCACCCCATTGCACATGAAAAGTTCAGCGAGAGTTTGAAGATATTAGGCCAGGATTTCTGGAAGCCAAGTAAAAACGACCTTGAAAATAAACCACATGCTGCTGCTAATTAATCTTCGTTCCTAGTTCTCCCCAATCAGACACTGAACTATAATCTATCTTCATTACACTTCTTTTAAAGCAAAAATGTTGCATTTCCGCAAGTCTAATTAAGGAAGGAACATTATAAGGCCTTGGGTCATAACTCTCTTTCTGTCATATGTGTGTAAGTCTGCTACACACACACACACACACACACACAGAAATTGAAAGAGAGAGAGAGACAGAGACAGACACAGAGAGAGAAATAAAGTATTTTAAATAAACCCCCATGACCTATTTACTCACAACTACAGGCAGGTCACTTCAGAAGCCAAACACAGATGAGATGGCCAAGTTGGGTGCCATCAGTCATGTCAGCCAGTGCTTCTCCCCAGTCCAGGGTCCCCACCTTGCACACATCTATCCCCCATATTGCTGTACACAGTGGGCAGCTAGATATGGGCTCCAAGAAGGGCCGCCTGCCCACCCCATCCCACCCACCCCACCCCCCGCCCCAGGGGATGAATCAGGATTCATCTGAGCTGGGAGAGGCAATTTGAATGGCTCTTTGACAGTGATTGAATTTAGGGTGACATTTGACCCACTTCTTCTGACCAGTTAGACAAAAGGAAAGGTCGCCTGGGATTTCTGGGAAAGATTCTCTTCCATGATAAAAGTGATCAGCCCTGAACATGACTGAGTGTGTGAGGGCGAGATGCTGGTCTCCTCAGCAGCCAACATAGTGAAAAACTAGTGACCACAGAGAGGAAAGTTATCCACCAGTGTGGGCCTGCCAAAGACATGACTTTGGGTGTTTAGGAGAACTTGGGAAGAAAGTATTGGGATCAAGCTGTGTTATCTCCGAGAGCTTGTCTGGTCATCACTAACTCCAAGATTTTTGACTTGGGATCCCAAGGAAAGGCTGGAATGGTTCAGGATCCATCTTTGAATTGGCCTTCACATTGTGGGTGGGGACCAAGTTAGGGTCATGTTTGAGAGATCTGGTGAAAGGTGTTTCTCAGCTGGGAATGGACACTTTCCACTGATACATCCTTCACTCCCATTTCCATCACCACCCCACAATCCTGGATGAACCATAAAGTAGACTTGAGTTTTCCCAATTGTTGATGATTAGGGGAGTCCTACAAGCCTGTCACAGATTATTCATTGAAGTCCCTGAACCGATTAACCCTTAAAGAGCCTCTGAGACTTACTGAAGTCTCTCTCTCATTCACCCACAGCCCCTACCCCAAACCCACTTACCTCTTCCCATCCCCCATTTATTGCTGCAGTCCCTATCAGTCAAACCCTTGAAGAAATTCTAATTCCAGTTCTTGCCTAAATTACACCAACAATTATAGATTGTAAGCAGAGACACAGAGCCCTTGAATTTCTTGCTAGGAAAATGTACCAATTCATCCAGCTGATTTTGCCTTATCACATGATCAGCTCAGTCCAGAGCTGGTACATTCTCATGAAGAGAATATGCGCCAGTGTATTTCAGAAAATACCTGACTACACAGGTGTAGGTGACACCCTTTTAGAGACAGAATTCACACACATGGATTGGTACCTATTCACCTGCGCGGCGTGAGGCCCAGCCAGGAAATCTTCAACAGCAGGGCAGGAGAAGAGAGGCTACTGAACTGCACAGCCATCAGGTTATATTAGAACTTGAAGGGACTGAGGTGAATCCGGGTGGCTCAGTCGGGTGAGCATCCGACTTCGACTCAGGTCATGATCTCACAGTTCGTGGATTTGAGCCCCACATCAGGCTCTGTGCTGACAGCTCAGAGCCTGGAGCCTGCTTCGGATTCTGAGTCTCCCTTCCTGTCCCTCCCCCACTCACGTTCTCCCTCTGTCTCAAAAATAAATAAATAAATAAATAAATAAATAAATAAATAAACAAACGTTAAAAAATTAATTTAAGAACTTAAAGGCACAAACCCCTCACTACACAGATGTAAAACTAAATCCCAAGAAGGAAAGGGTATTGGCTTGAGTCCCAAAGCTCCAAGCTAAAGTAAAAACAAGTGAATTAATAGTGGTGTTAAGGATGGGTGGTTTCCTGCAGAGCAAAGTGGTAAGAATGACTTTGTCCACTATTCAAGGTTAAGCCCTGCTGGTGTGGTGGAATTTTACAGAGTACCACAGACTCCTCTTGGGTTGCCCCCAGGAACTCCCCCCTCGGTGGTGGACACAGCCAGGCATTTCCACGTGGGCCCCAAAGGCCATGTCTATGCTACATGATCCTGGCCACTGGCCACAGCCGACTAATCATTGGAGGATATATAACCCCAGGGTGGGAGGCAGTCAGAGACCTTCTGTTTCCCAGGACTTTGACATCCATATCAGCACACGTGGACTGGAAATCATTGGGGCTGGATTGTGTTGATGGGAAACCACCAAGAAGAGGATCTGGGAACTCTTGCTGCTGAGCCATCAGGGGCAGCCCCGCTTTGTTCCAAATCTTAAGTTGTTCAAGCCTTCCTTTGATTTGTCAGGTACCCCATAGTCCCTCTAACACATTGCCTTTGCTAGTCAGTGTGTTTTCTGTTGCATGCAACTAAAAAACAAAACAAACAAAAAAGCTTAACAGAACCACAAATCTGCTGTTCCATGGGCACCCAAATTTGTTGCTTCATGGACAGCATGTCTGAGAGGTCCATGAAGCTAACTAAATAGTTACATGGCTTTAAATTCCCCAACACTGTTCACTGGGGCAAAATAAATTCAATGAATAAGGCTATACAAAGCATCACCAACCCAATGTGTTTAAAGAGCCTGTTGAGTTTTATTGAGAATATTTAACACTGTCCATAAACATTGTCCCAAAAGGATGACATTTTTGTTTAGACAATGATCAAGCTTGGGGAGCAGAGGCTAGGCAAGGGGTCACCCATGCTGAGACCTTGGGAGAGACGTCTGGACCCCAAATCTAAGGTTCTTTCATTGCCTCAAGCACTGCAGATCCATGAGTTAAGAGACTGGCTCTTTAATCTTTACCCAGCCACAAACTCACCTCATTTTGTCTCTCTGGAAATGATTTCCTCCTCTGTAAAATGGGAGGGTAGAAATACATAACTTCTAAGTTCCCTCATAACTACAAAATCGCCCAATCCTATTTGGCCAATCATCAGAAATCTTTGTTTATTCATATTTAGGCAGTGATTCCAAAACCGGTCCTTCTAGAGATCATTGAATAGATTACGTCTGAAAGAGAGCTTTGGAATGAACTTAGCTTAGGCCCCTGTGGTCACCAGCCTCCAAGATGGCTCACAGTGGTCTTTGCCTCCTACTGTGCATGCCCTTCTGTAATCTCGCTCTTTCACTGAACCAGGGTGACACGTGAGTACAGCATACTGTGGAGGTGATGGTGTGTGACTTCTGAAGCTAGGTTATAAAGGCATTGTGGTTTTCTCCTTGGCCTCTTGGATCGCTCACTCTGAAGAAAGCCAACTGCCATCTTGTAAAGGTACTGAAGCCTCCCTGTGGAAAGGCTTGTGTGAAAAACTAAGACCTACACCAACAGCTAGCACAGCTCGTCAACTATGCGAGCGAACCATCTAGAAGCAGGACTGTAGTCCTGATCAGCATCTGAAATACCCTTATGAGACACTCAAAGTCAGAAACTATGAGAGACAATAAATGTTTATTGTCAATTTAAGCCGCTTAGCTCTGAGGTAATTTGTCCACAGCAAAGACAGCTGATTCCGCCTTTAAAATTTTATATCCGATTCATTTGATATAAAAATTGGAAGTTCTGATAAAGGTAGCGATAATGATAGGATCATTATGGTATTTTTTTTTTGTCTTCGAAAGGTCCAAAATGCTTTCAAACATCTGTCAGAATTTTCCCTGAGAGATCGTGTGAGGTAAGTAGGAGACTGTGAGGGACTTACCCCTCTTCTTGCCACCTGAGAAATGGGTATACTGTTTTTCAATTAGGATAGGTTTGGCCAAACATTGATAAGCTGACGGGTACCTGGGGGTTCATTAGGTGATTCTCTTCACTTTTGTCTACACTGGAAGAATGCTATGTTCAAAAAGATCACAATTGTTAAACCTTCACTAAAGTGAGCGGGGGAGGGAAAACACGCTGGCAGCAGGCTTTGCCTGCCTTTCCATCTTTATCTGCTACCCCATCTCCTCGAATCTCACTACTCCAGTCACTTGGGCTTCCCCACTCTTCCTTGAACACACCAAACTCACTCCCTGATCTGAGCCTTTGCACTTGCTGTCTCCCCTGCCTCTGGCAGAGAGCACTGCCTGTCCCCCCAAATCCATCTTCTCCTTGTTCCTGGCCACGTGACTGGACTACATTTCCCAGGCTCCCTTGCACTAGGGGCTGACCACGTGACCAAATTTGCTCCAGTGGTACACGAGCAAAAGTAATGTCCGTCACATTCAGCCTGACCCATCGAAAACTCCCAACACACTTCCCCAAGCTCTTTGACCTTCCATCCAGATGGGATGGTGATGGCAGGAAGACCTTGGAAGTCAAAATTTGAAGACAATAGAGCAGCCATCACCCTGAGTCCCCAAATGGCTACAGAGAGGAAAGCCATCCCTTCGGCCTGAATTCCAACAGTGAAGGATTCTGTGAGAAATAAGTCTTACTCTTTAAATTTTTTTTTCTACGTTTTTATTTATTTTTGGGACAGAGAGAGACAGAGCATGAACGGGGGAGGGGCAGAGAGAGAGAGGGAGACACAGAATCGGAAACAGGCTCCAGGCTCCGAGCCATCAGCCCAGAGCCTGACGCGGGGCTCGAACTCACGGACCGCGAGATCGTGACCTGGCTGAAGTCGGACACTCAACCGACTGCGCCACCCAGGCGCCCCAATAAGTCTTACTCTTTAAATTGTTTGATTTCGAGAGCCTGTTTGCTACGTCAGCTCAGCTTATAACTAACATTATATAATTATGCTTATATGGTTAGAATTATAACATTATATAAGTAACATGATACCTATCCAGAGTGCTCACGCCTTCACATCATTCAGACCTGCTCAAATGGCACTTGCTTAGAGAAGCCTTCACTCTTAGCTTATCTAAATTGGCTCCTCCCTGCCCTCTACCACATTACCCTGTTTTCTTCTGCTTCCTAGCAGATACCCCTACTTGAATGTATACTTGTGTGTGTTTAGCTGTCTCCCATACGAGGAGGTGAACAAAATGATAGTGCCCAGCATGTAATAGGAATTTGCTCTGTAAATACTTACTGAATAAATACAGTGGGCCAGGCCATGTTGGGAACTCAGGCTAGGAGGGCCAGAAGCATAAATAAACCTAATCAGTCGGTTGTCAAATCTTCCAAATCAAAAGCACGGTTTCTGGGTCTCATGCCCCAAATTTCTAACCTGTCATGTGTGGGCATGGGGTAGGAACCGAACCTCTGTGTGTTCATGCATGACCAGATTTGAGGGTCACTGCTCTGGCTCTGCCTAGGATCTGGATGTGCCTCTCAGATACAAACTCAAAGTGTCCACACAGTGGAGAGGAGAAAGCCTTCATCTAAGGGAGAATTGAAGAAGACCGGCTCCCAGGGAAAGACATTGCTCCTCTGGACAAGTGGGCATACCATTTAGGATGTAGACTTAGAGATTTCACCTGGCCGTGAAAGCCTAAACTTCAAGCTAAATGTCTATTTCTCTCTGAAGGAGAAGTCTGAGTTGGGATGGCAGCTGTGCTCACAAGGCCCTCCCCCTTGCATCCATTGTTCTGCCGTCCGTAGAGTGTGGCCAGCACTCACATGGCCGAGAAGGTTCCCCATCGCGTCCATGATGCAGCCAGCGTGGAGGAGGAGGGGCATGCCCTCCATTCCCTCTAGGAAATGACATTAAAGAGCCCACAGGGCGCACAAATCCTCACCAAAAATTGCCACTGAGTGCCAGCTCCAGCACTTTCCAGAAAGACCTCCAGCTTGCTCCAGGGTGGGCAAGGGCGCAGCCCCCTGAATGACTCATAACCACCCTGTTGCACTCCATTACCAAGTTTTATGGCGAGCCAGGGAACAGGCCTTCCACGTGTATGCTCTCCCCAGTGAGCAGTAAAAAAACGCCCAAACACGAGAGTCAGATGTGCTGTATGTTAAGAGTTTTCTGTCCTCCCTCAGCCTCTGAGTGTCTGCCAAGTCCCATAAATTAGGCAAACGTCTCCAGGCTCTAGAGCTGCAGAAGTTAGAACCACCAGCAGCCAGAGCAGCAAATCCAGAGGAGGAAAGATCAGGAAACAGGACGAACAGATCAACATGAGCCTGGCCTTGGGGAAGGAAGTTCCTCATCCCTGAATTTCCCAAGCAGCCTTTAAGAGAGTTTTGTGCCACTTTGCAATTCCCTAGGGTAGGGATTCTCAAAGTGTGGTCCCTGAACCAGCAGCAAATGTATCACCTGGGAACTTGCTAGAAATGCAGATTCTGAGGCCTCACGACAGACCTCCTGCATCAGTAACTCTGGGGCTTGGACTGGTGATTTATGCTTTAACAAAGCCCTTTTAACCAGCCCTCCAGGTGGCTTGAGGGCTCACTGAAGTTTGAGCACCCTGGCATGAGAGGCTTTCTTGTCTAACCCAAATCAGCCCCACGTTGGCTGGACAGGCCAGGCGGAGGGTGAGGCTGGAGGGACACAGAGTGTAAGGAGGTGGTCCTTTCTCAGGCTGTGCATTTGCATGACCCCGAGAGCAAGCACCTCACAGTCCCAACTGTGTGTGGCAATGATATATGGAGGGTGGGGGTGGTAGGGGGTGGTAGCTGGAACCATGTTGGGGTGTTTGGAGCCTAGGAGAAGTGGTGGTCTACAGGAACCAAACCCCACAGAGGCCACCTTCGGGAGGACAGCGACCCGGCAGGGTGTGGACTCATCACTGGTGAGTGCCCGTGGGCCAGTACACCTGGGCCAGACACATTGTGCCCACTCTTGGCTCCATTTAGCCAAGAAGGACTCTCAGGCCCTCAGAGCCCATCATTTACTCAAACTCATCCATAAGTGAGCTCTGGTGGCTTCGGCGAAAGGGAGTAGGCTCAGTGCCAGTGAAGGGGTAAGAGGAGGTGAAGGAAAGAGAGAGCTTCCTCGCTTGTCACTTTGGCAAAAACTCCATTCAGGACCCCCCCTTGAGGATTTTCAAGAGCCTTCAATTATCTCCACAAAACCCAGCCAGCAAATCTCTGGCTATGGCTTTTGCAATTATTATTTTGGAAGTCAACAGCCTGAACATCAACGCTTTCCTTCCCTTCGCTTCCTGCTCAATCAGGTTTCATCCCCATGAGGGAACATGGACCCCAATGACTCACAAGGAGAAGGTCCAGAGCCAGTTATGGGGAGGAAGCACAGACCAAGATGTCAGGAGAGCGAGTCGCTAGATCTGTTCTAAAATACAGAATTTTAGGGGCTCCTGGGTGGCTCAGTTGGTTAAGCGACCGACTTCGGCTCGGGTCATGATCTCCCAGTTTGTGGGTTCAAGCCCCGCGTCGGGCTCTGTGCTGACAGCTCAGAGCCTGGAGCCTGCTTCAGATTCTGTGTTTCCCCCCCTCTCTCTACCCCTCCCCTGTTCACATTCCGTGCCTCTCTGTCTCTCAATAATAAATAAACGCTAAAAAAAATTTTTTTAAATAATAAAATACAGAATTTTAGAGCTGGAAAGAACTTCAGAGGTGATCCTGTCTAACCCCATCACTTTATACACAAGGCATAGAGAGGGAAAGTGACTCGTAGGGGTCACTGAGCAGATTAGTGGTTGAGCTAAGGCTACAGTCCGGACAGAGCATAGTCCTGCTCATGAGAAATACACCTGACATGGCCTTGCTGCCCAGGTCTGCTCTGTGGAGTGAGTGGGGTCCGTCACTCCTGCCTTCATGTTTCTATTATTCTATTGCCCCATAATTCTACCGCATTATCAGAAACATCTCCCTCTCTTCTTCCAAAACATGGGCTGTGTATTAGTCGATGTGGCTTATTCCGTGGTACCCCGCAGCCCCACAGTCTCAGCTTGAACACATACAAGCTTGCTCCTCCCTTCTAGATCCCTCCTTAGTGAGAAGTGAGTCTTCCACGAGCCCAGAAGGAGAGGAGAACCAGATGCGTTTGGGTACTGGCACTGTCACCACAATCTGTGACTGAGCCGGTGTGTGACCTACAGCAATCACTCACTAACTCCTAGAAAGTGTGAAGGAACAAACAAGTGAGACAAAACAAGGAAGGAGCACAGATAACGAGGGAACGAGGGGCCTGCCTGCCCTCTGCCTATCTGATGGCATTTAATCCCTAGGCAACAGGGGAACGTAGCAAGAGAAACGGACGCGGGGTCAGGGGAGCTGCAGTAAAGCCCTAGCTCTGCCACCAGGCTGTGTCACTTTGCACAGGTGTGAAATCATAGCAAAAATGGAATCAGTCTCCCCCCAGTCCCCAGCACAGAGCTCCTAAAACCCTTGGAACTCCCTGAGTGATGGGAACGTCTTTGGTTCTTGGCGGGCCCGTGGGTGGCGGCTGGTCACCAGAGACACCAAACCACGATTAGAAGGTTGACGCTTTCAGAGCTGCCCCTCACTCTCTAGGGTGCAGAGAGGAGCTCGAAACGGGGTTAATCATCAATCGGGCCTACGTGATGAAGCCTCCATAAAAATCCCAAAAGAACAGGGTTCAGAATGCTTCCAGGTCACTGCACGCATGTGGTGCTGGGAGGATGGAGGACCTGGAGGGAGCATGGAAACTCTGGGCCCCCTCGCCAGACCTCTCACGCTTCGTATCTCTTCATCTTGCTGTTCGTCCGGATCCTTTATCGTATCCTTTATGATATAACAAAGTGACCAACGTAAGTGTTTCCCTGAGTTCCATGGGCTGTGGTGGCAAATTAATTTTTTTTAAATGTTTACTTTATTATTTTTGAGAGAGAGAGAGAGAGACAGAATCTGAAACAGGCTCCAGGCTCTGAGCTGGCAGCACAGAGCACGACATGGGGCTCGAACTCAGGAACGGCGGGATCATGACCTGAGCCGAAGTCGGACGCTGAACCGACCGAGCCACCCAGGCGCCCCTGCTGTGGCAAATTAATGACGCCAAGGAGGGGAGCATGGGATCCCTGATCTAGAGCGAGTCGGTCAGAGGCACAGGTGACAGCCTGGGACTTGCGAGGGGGCATGTGAAGGAGGGGGGGCAGTCTTGTGGGACGCAGCCCTTGTGGGATCCGATGCTAACTCCGAGTAGGCAGTGTCAGAACTGAATGGGATCATAGCACACCCGGCTGGTGGCAGAGAGTCGGTGGGCGTGGGGGAGACATCCACACATCTGGTGACCAGCAACGTGAGTGTGGTTGTAGCAGGTTTTCCTGACCACGGGTCACCTTGCTTCTCTGGGCTCCGGTTTTCTTACCAGGAGAACGATACAGTTGGACAACAAGAAATCCGTTCTAAGACCTCTGCCAGCAACAACATTCCATCAGCCCACATTCCTGGTCGTCCTCGCACAACAAGGACGACACCGCAGAAGGGGTCCTGCTAACTGAGTGGGTAGCTGGAGTTTTAGCGGAGCAAGTATAAGGATACGCTTAGGGGAAAATGACCCGCATTCTATGCTTTGTAGATTGAATTAATCATCAGTTACGACTCAAGGATTCCTAAAGATAATAGCAAATGTGTTCCTAGTCCCAAAGGGTGGACATTATCTGAAAGGAGTGCTGAAGACTGTATCTCTCCTGACCCAGACCCCTGGGCAGTCAGGCCTGCAACACTGGGTACAGGGCAGGACTTGTGCTTGGAGAGAGCTGGAGAAAGTGCAGAGGGAAGTGGCCGGGCCTCCCTTTAGCAACCACTCTCCACCCTCCGCCTTGCTCTAGGCCCCGGGGAACCAACCCTGGGCTACATCCATGGCCCACTTGGCCCCTGGCTCCAACCGATGAGAGGCCCTGGCAGGAGCCAGAGGATGGGAGAGAATGAGGCCTGGGCGCCTGGGCACCTCTTTCCCTCCCTGCATTCCCCCCCCCCCCACCCTCCCGCTCAGGCTGGCTGTGTCCCTCTGCTTCCCTAGATGGCTCCCCTTCCAGGTGCCAGTAACCACCCCTCCCTCCTCCCTTGGGCCTAAGAGTGGTAATAGCTCGGTTATATCAGCCCCAGCCGGGCACAATCCCTTATGGCTCCCCTACACCCACACCTTTGTCCACAAGCTCTCCTCTAAATGCTCTGTTGTTAGTGAGGCGCCAGTCTCCAGTAGGAATATAGGGCAAGGCCACGGATGGGAAAGGCAGACCAAAGAGATGAGCCTCCCAGACTTGGCGGGGGAAGGGTAGGGAGACAGCATGTGGTCTACAAAGGGCAGATCTTGGGGGACACAGACTCACTCCCATACCCTCGAATATGAGACCCGGGTGGGGCACCTGGGTGGCTCAGTCAGTTTAGCGTCAACTTCTCACAGTTATGATCGCACAGTTCATGACTTCGAGCCCCGCATCAAGTTCTGCGCTGACAGCACGGAGCCTGTTCAGATCCTCTGTCTCCCTCTCTCTCTCTCAGAAATAAACACACACGACACACACACACACACACACACACACACAAAAGAATACGAGATCAGAGGAAATGCCTCCACCAGCAGAACACAGGCCTATGACAACTATGGGCAAGTGTTGTGTAGGTAACACATCATAAGGTCTCTGCCCCACCTAGGCCCCCTTCTCTGGTCATTGCCTGTGCCCATAACATCTGCTGAAGATGGGCCTGAGTGGGAACATCTGTGTGTGAGTCCTGGTTTCCCACCCCCTCCCAATGCCCCAGTTGGACCAGCCGCAGACAACTGACACAAGCTGGACCAATCGTGTTTTCGCCATCTAGAACCACAAACAAGAGACCCAGGCCAAAAACATAATGCAAGACAAGACAAGTGAAATATACCCATGGGCCATTTACTATAAATGGATTTGGATTTTGTTCATGTCTTTTTAGATATATAATATGTATCTTAAATATATTTTAATATATTAACATTTTATAAATTAATATATTCTTATTCATGTATATAATTTTACACATATAGCATTTCTTCCCAGCCTTTTTAGAATAGATTCTCTTTTTTTAATGTGTATTTATTTATTTTGAGAAAGAGAGAGAGAGAGAGCAATTGGGGGAGGGGCAGAGAGATCGGGGGAGAGAATCCCAAGCAGGCTCCACGTTCAGTGTGGAGCCTGACACGGGGCTCAGTATCACAACAGTGAGATCGTGACCTGAGCCGAAACCAAGAATCAGACGTTTAACCGACTGAGCCACCCAGGCGCCCCTAGAATAGATTCTTAGAGCAGCTGGTTATGGGGAATAAGTAGGAATGTAGGAAAAAGACCTAAGGTTTACTGAGCACTGTTCTGTACCAGGCTCAATGCCATACGCTCTACATAAACCTTACTTGTCCTCACAACCCCCTCAGAGCAACTGTACTTTTCCTCATTTTGTAGTTAAGAAACTCAGGTTCCGAAAAGTTAGGCTCAAGTATTGGGCAAATGGCTTTTGAGCACCTGCTATGTGCGCAGCCTGGTTCTAGGCTCTAGGGAAGCATGTCTGTGAACAAAACGGACCAAAGATCTGCCCCCGTGGAGCGACACCTGACACCCCATAGAGAAGAGAGACAAGAACTAAATATCTAGAGTGTGCGGCCACCAGATGACCAAATGCCATAGAGAAAAGAGCAACAGGGAAGGGGCAGGGAGTGTACGGGGAGGGATGGGGCGGGGGGGGGGGGACAGAGAAGGGCATTCACTAAATGCCAGCTGGTGCAGGCTTTACAGAGGTGACAGTGTGTGCCGCACAGCCATCTCGGCAAGACTGTTCCAGTAGAAAGGAGTAGCGAATGCAGGCTTGAGGCTGGCGGAGAAGCAACCGGGAAGCCAGTGTTCCTAGAACAGAGCGAGCAATGGGGAAGGAAACAGGAAATGATGTTACAGAGGTAGCAGGGGGCCGGCGGGGGGGCAGCACCTGAGTGCAGCGGGAGCCTTTGGAGGATCCTGAGCAGAGGAGCGATGTGGTCTAACTCGGGTCTTACAGGCTCTGTCCAGGTTGCAAGACAGGAGACTGAAGGGGGGTGTTAGGAGGCTGCCCGTGACTTTGTGGGTCAGGACTAGGCTGGCTGGGTAGTTTGTTTCTGCTCCGTGCGGCCGCAGCTGGGGAGGCCCGGGTAGCACATCAACCTCCAAGGTGGCTTCTCCACTCATGCTTAGTGCTCAGTGTCCCTTAGCATCTCTCTCTTCTCACAGCATGGTGGTCCCCAGGCAGGTACACTTCTTACATGGCGGCTGCCTTCCAAGAGGCAGGAAGTGGAGGCTGCCAGGCTACTGAAGGGCTATGCCCCAAACTGGCCCAGCATCATTTCTACCATATTCTATTATTATTCAAAACAGTCCAGGGGTGCCTGGGTGGCTCAGCCAGTTGAGCATCCGACTCTCGGTTTCATCTCAAGTCACGGTTTCACGGTTTCATGAGTTCAAGCCCCACATTGGGTTTCATGCTGATAGTGCAGAGCCTGCTTGGGATCCTCTCTCCCTCTCTCGCTCTCTGCCTCTCCCCCACTCTGTCTCTCTCAAAATAAATAAATAAACTTAAAAAAAACAGTCCAGAACCTAGCTTATTTCTTTTTCTTTCTTTTTTTTTTTTTTTTTTTTTGAAAAAGAGAGAGAGAGGAACCGAGAGCAAGTAGGGGAGAGGGACAGAGTGAGAGAGGGAGAGAGAGAAAGGGAGAGAGAATCTTAAAGACTCTCCATACTCAGAGTGCAGCCCAATGCAGGGCTCGATCCCATGACCCTGAGATCATGACCTGAGCTGAAATCAAGAGTTGGACGTTTAACCGATTGAGCCACCCAGCCACCCCCAGAACCTGGCCTATTTCAAGGGGGTGGAAAAATTAACTCTACCTCTTGATGAAGGAGTAGCCTGTCACATTGCAGAAGAGCATGGCGGGGACACCGGGGATATTTTCAAAGTCATCTTTGGAAAACATGATCTGGCCCAGAGGAAGTTTGCATTTCCTAAGATGGAGAGGACAGCAGGGGTTGGAGGGCGATCAGCGTTCCATTTTAAGCATGTTAAGTTTGAGCTCTTCATTGGTTGTCTAGGCAGAGGTGGAGAATAAGGCCCCAAATCTGCCTTCAGCCATCCAGTCACCCACCTATCCATCTGCCGGGCCTTTATGGAGTAAGAAGGAGCTCTCTGGTTGGCTTTTTGGTGTCTGAACTGTTTCAGGGAACTTTTATAGCTTTCTGTTGGGGAGGACAGGAAAGTGGAGATAAGAAGAGAGATCAACACAGCCTCCTCCCAGGCAACATCAGGCCATTTGTAGTTATAATAAACCCTGCTGCTGGCTCCATCCAAGGCCCCAGCACCAAGGTGTTGTAAAAAAAAAAGACTCTGAGTCAATGAGAGGCAGCTGGTTGAAGCATTTCCCAGTTTTTCATATGACTCATAAATTTGTTACATGGTGAGGAAATTCCCTGAAAGCTTTTTGGCAGTCTCATCCAGTCTGACCAGTAGCTAAGAAACACATAACCTTCCAGTTAAGAAAAGGAAAGAAAACACACAGGCTTTGACTCAGGGCTTAAACGGAGGGTCACTTTAAAAGCTTTCCTTACACTGAGTTCACAACAGCTTTCCGGGAGAGATCAGAAATTTATCTGGAAGGTTTGCCGTTGCAAGCAGACTCTAAGCTGCAGATAGGTCACAGGGAAGTGTGTGCGTGCACGCACGTGCGTGTGTGTGTGCACACGCACACGCACGTGCCTCAAAGACAAGCCCCTGGTTGGGGTAGATAAAAAGAGGTCGCTCCCTTGACAGGTCTTTCTCTGTTGAGAAATGCATGGCCTTCTCTCCAGATACACAGACGCCTGTACCTACATGTAGCAAAGTCAAGGCCAGGACAGAGCAGAGCCATGAGTCAAGCCTAGGTCTCCTGTCACTGCCCTCACAGGAATGCCATGCACTTTGGGGGCTCATGTTATAGGCAGTAGAAAGACACTGGTCCCTTTCCTCAGGAACTTCAGGCAAACTCCCTCACCTATTTGTTAGAAGTCAGATGATGGTTATCTTTGGGAAGGAGAACAGTAGAGAAAGGCGGAGGGGTATTGCTGGGGCACTGGTGGCATTCTATGCCTTGTTCTGAGCAGTGGTCAATGGATGTGTTCACTTTGTGCTAATCTATCAAGGTTTCAATCACCAGACCGAATTATTTTTTTTAGGCAAGTTACCTGATACTTGACATCTTGGCAACATATGATTCTTCAACCATTCTCTTCTCTCAGCTTCTATGACACGGCTTTCTCTGTATAGGATGTGGGTACTTCCTACGGAAATATATCTATTTCCATTAAAAGTTTATTTTCAAAAATTACCTTGTCAAATCATTATACTGTACACGTTAAATTTATGCAGTGCTGTTTGTCAATATATCTCAGTAAAATGGGGGGGGATTACCTTTTCCATCTGAGCCTCAACTTCTTCATCTGTAAGATGGTGATAGGAATTAACACCTCATGCCTCAGGGAGAGTGTAGTAAAGTTAGAGATATTGACACAAAGTGCTCAGCAAGATACCATCACATAGTAGACATTCGGCACCTGCTGACGCTACACATGACAAAATGTATTTGTATGTTGACCTCTTATGATATGACATGATTGTCATGATAAACCATGACTTATTTTTCCCTTCTTTCTCATTGACTCCCAACCGTCAACCCCAAGGCATCTGTTGGTTGTTTGGTACTGGCATTATTTTCATAGGTTAAATTTTCAGAATTAAAATTCTAGGTAAGGGGCACCTGTTGTGGCTCAGTTGGTTGAGCGTCCAACTCTTGATTTCAGCTCAGGTCGCGATCTCACTCATGAGATTGAGTGCTGTGTCGGGATTCTCTCTCTCCTCTTTCTCTGCCTCTCCTGCCCCCCTGTCTTTCTCAAAATAAATAAATAAATAAATAATAATTTTTAAAAAATAAAATACTAGGGGCACCTGGGTGGCTCAGTCAGTTAAGCATCTGACTCTTGATTTCGGCTCAGGTCATGATCTCACAGTTCGTGGGTTTGAGCCCCACGTTGGGCTCTGTGCTGACAGCTCGAAGCCTGAATCCTGCTTCAGATTCTGTCTCTCCCTCTCTCTGCTCTTCCCCTGCTCATGCTCACTTGCTCTCTCTCCCTCTCTCAAAAATAAATTAAATTAGTTAAAAAATATATTAACAAAAAAACAGGACACTTCAAAGACCCAAAGGATGTTGTTAATGTTGAATAAAAACCACTGAGGACATGCTAGTGGATGGAATTTCTTGAGGAAAGCTTGGAGGTATAGAATCAAGGAAAGTCCTGGAACAAACCCAGACAGTAGGAGGATGTTAATGAGAACAGAAGTTACTGGGGCAGGTTTGGATTTTACCCTGAAGGCAGAGGGGGAGACTGAGTTTTAAAGTGTCAGGGGCACCTGGCTGGCTCAGTCAGCTAAGCGTCTGACTTTGGCTCAGGTCATGATCTCACCATTTGTGAGTTTGAGTCCCGCATAGGGGTGAGCTCGATCCCCGCTTCAGGTGAACATGAGCCCCACTTAGGTGAGCCCCATTTCTCTCTCTCTCTCTCTCTCTCTCCTCCTTGTGGGATTCCTTTCCTCTCTGCCCCTTGCTAACTTGCTCCCTTTCTCTCTAAAAAGAAAAGAAAAGAAAAGAAAAGAAAAGAAAAGAAAAGAAAAGAAAACTATCAGGACTGGAGCCACATCTCAGGAAGAAAGCAGCATTGAGGGTGGAGATTGAGAAGAGGGGCAGACCAGAAGATGCTTAAATCACTTTTTAAAATTGCAGTAAAACACACATAAAAAGTTTACTAGCTTTTTAAGTGTATAGTTACACTTACTGTTAAAAGTAACACTTTTAAATGTACAGTTCAAAAGGAGTAAGTACATTCACATAGTTCTGCAAGCCACCTCTGAAACTTGTTCATCTTGCAAAACTGAAACTCTGTGCCCATTGAACAACTCCCACCCCCACTCCAGCTCGCTTTCATACAGCTTACTAACAAACTGGATGTGGAATCGAGGAAGACGGAGGTGACTGGGTGACTCTCGGGTTTTGAGGTTAGAAGGCTGGTTAGGTGGCCGTGCCACTAACCAACTTAAGGGATGTAGGATATTTCATTTATCTGTTGCTCACAACAAACACTCCAAAACTTAGGGACTTGAAATGACAGATAATTACGATTGCTCATGATTTAGGGGTTAGCTGGATGCTTCCTCTGCTGGCTTCATCTGGGCTCACTCATTCAGCTATAATGAGCTGGAAGATGCACTGGGCTGGAAGGTCAAAACTGGCCTCACACACGAGTCTGGTGGTTGGCACTGGCTGTCAGCTGGGACACTTCAGTTCTCCCCCACCCCTCACCCTCCAACAGGCTAGACTGGCTTCCTTACATGGCAGCTGGCTTCTCCCAGGCCTAGGCTTCAGACTCTCGCAAAGTTACAAGACCAGCCCAGAGTCAAGAGGAGGAGAAATAGATTCCACTTCTGGACAGGAGGACAGGAGGAAGAAGGTGCGGCCATATTTAACCTGCCACATGAGAGGAGGACCGGGTTTAGCAGGGAAAATGAGTTCACGGTCATAGACATAGAAGACGGCATTGAAATCAACTCAAAGGAAGAGACTTCCCAACCCAAAGGGAACATAACACTAAAAAGAATGTAAAAAAGAGGGGAAAGATGGGCCCAGAGAGACAGAGATGAGGTGGAGGTGACCAGAGACTGGAAAGAACCAGGAGAAAACTCAGTCTAGAAGCTGAGAGAAGAGAGGTTGACAGAATCATATGTTGCCAGCATGCAATTTGCCTTTAAAAAAGGAAAAAAAGATGGGGCATCTGGGTGGCTCAGTTGGTTGAGTGTCCGACTTCAGTTTCAGGTCATGATTTCATGGTTCGTGGGTTCAAGCCCCACGTCGGGCTCTGTGCTGGCAGCTCAGAGCCCGGAGCCTGCTTCAGATTCTGTGTCTCCCTCTCTCTCTGCCCCTCCCCCACTTGCGCTCTGTCTCTGTCTCTCTCAAAAATAAACATTAAAAAAGCCTTTAAATAAAAAAAAGAAAAGAAAAAAGAGTCACTACCTGTGACAACTAAAAAGACTCTAACGATCATGGTGAGGGAATTTGGGGAGAGTGCCAAGAAGAGACACAAAACTACTCTAGATACTATGTCCGAGGGTGCTGAATTTTTCCTGGTATACCCAGGAAGATGCTTGTGCTGGCAATCCCTGGTGAAAGGATTCTTCCTTCCCATCCCACTGACTTCAGGCTTGGTCAAGTGGCCTGCTTTGGCCAATAGGAGGTAAACAGAAGTCAGGTGTGCCGCATGCGAGCGTAAGTTTTAAGATCCATACGTGGTTCCATCGTTGCTGTCTTATTCCCTCTGGGTGCTGCTCCTTCAACCTGGATCCCAGAATGAATCACTGAGAAGTTGTGGTGTTGGTTAACACAGTATAACCTAGCAAAAGCTAACTCATACAGTACTCGGTAAATACTCATTGAGTTCTATCAACTAACGACAAAACAATGAGAGCCCAGAATTAGGAGTGCTCCATTGTGACTGAGGTGACAGTCAGAGAGGGACTCCAGAGAACAGAACACTTGTGCCAGACGTTGAAATCTGGCCAGGATTTAAAGAGGAGGCAACTGGGGAAGTGGTATGTTAATGTCCTAATAACCAAGACCACATATGCTCTTGGGAGAATTTTTTATGTTATAAACTCTGCATAAAAACTTTCTAGTCCCTATGAATACTTATTTAATAGTATGCTTTGGTTCCCTTTTGAAATATGCTTCGAAAACCTGTAACAGCAAACAGGGGCTGCATGTTAATGGCTTGGCCCAGCTTATGCATAGGAAGGAGGTCCAAATAAAATTGGAGTTTCAGAGGAGAGAAAATAAAGAGGGATTTGAAAAGAGCCCCAGATTCTTGCCTGAAGAAAATTATTCTCTTTTTAAGAGACAGACATCTGACACCCAGGAGATGCTCACCCACAGAAACGGAGCCCCCTTCAGAATGTGGGCAACTGGGGCCTTGCAGCAATATGGCCCCACCAATGCTCCCCTTTCCCTCCCCGGGACCTAGCTGTCTTCAAAATGTAGCAGGAGAAGGCAGGCTGTGAATAGGCTGGGAGTGGAAACCCTCTGGAATTCAGAGGCTGTACCTACCCCTCCAGAGGGTGCGTTCCAAGGCTTTGGGTGAGCAGATCTGACAGGGGTGACTCTGTGTGTGTGTGTGTGTGTGTGTGTGAGAGAGAGTGTGCGTGCACTCGTGCACGTTCAATTTAGCAGAGGAAGTCAAGGCAAATAGTTTAATCACGACCATCCCTCGAGGCAATTTGGAATAATTTTCTCATTAGGGAATGTAACGTGCAGCATGACTAATGTTCAATCAGACGGTAGCTCTCGCAGTGCCCCTGCTCACCGCCATTACGCGGGCTTCAGCTCTGATTAATGGGGGCGGGCTTCCGTCCTTCCTTTTTGGGCCTGGGATGGTGACTGGACAAAGGGAGTGGGGGCAAAATCTTTTTCCAAATATAAACAAGGGGAATAAAGTAATGGGACCCCTCGGGGCTTGAAGCTGCAGTGATTAGAGCTGGAGGTGTCTTCACCCCCTGGGAGACCAGGAAGTTGGGGAAGCACACTCCGGCCCTGGAGGGGGGGGCAGAGCCGGGGGCCTCTACTTCTCCCCATGCCCCCACAATTCCCTCCACTCTCCACCTGTACTCTCCCCGGCTGCTTTCCTCCTTCTGTGTGTTTCTCTGCCTCTCTCTCAGGGCACAAACCTCTCCTCCTGTGTTCGTACTATTCTCTGCATCCCTCACTGTACCTGCTCCCTGCCACATGGCACCCACTGCCTTTTTTCCCATTCTTCTTCTGCCTCTGTCTTTCCCCCTGCGAAGTGTGTGTGTGTGTGTGTGTGTGTGTGTGTGATCTCTGGGTCCAGAGCTGTGTGCTTGAGAAATCCCTGGAATGTGAGAACCCCAGCTCTGCTTGCCCACTTCAAAACCATAGTTCAGCTCTGAGTTCACATTGAAAGGACTCTTGGCGATTTTCTAGAGCCTTCCCATTCCAAGCGCAGCCGGTGGACCAGCAGCCTTGGCTTTTCCTGGCACTGGTTAGAAAAGCTCTCAAGCCCCTCCTCAGATCTACTGAATCAGAGCCTGCCTTTTATCAAGATCCCCAGGGGGTTGATGCTCATGGTAAAATCTGGGTTGCACCAGCTTCACTGCCTCATTTCAGAGGATGTGCCCCGGCCCCAAGGCCCAGAGTGACAGCACTCACCCTAAGTTAAAGATTGTCACAACCCCCAACCCAGGACGCCTGCCTCACCATAGCCCACACCCTACCCCTAATGATAAGAAGCCCTGTTATTGTCAAGACACCTCTCATTTTAAGATGTCTGGTTTCCAGGTGTTTCCTTCAGGGATCACTTTAGAGAAAGTTTACCCCTCAATACAAAAAAAGATCCTTCTCTTCACAGGGGTAGCAGCCCCATGCCTTCTCTCCAAGTGCACTAGGTTACGGGTATTCAGAAAACCTAATAATACACAGGTGCTTTAGACGCACCTGTGAGGTATGGCAAACGCACCCATTTTGGGGCCATGACGGGAGCCATAGACAATTCAGAGCTCAGTTCTTGCCCCCAAGAAACATTCACTCCCAAGATTTCCCACCCGTCCCAAGATACATCAATAGCTCAAGTCAGGGTGGCTGATTCCCCAGGTGCCATAGACACTTGTATGCTAATTACACCCATGTCAACACACACACACACACACACACACACACACACAGGTTAAATAAATCAAATAACTGAGCCAGCATGGAATGATCAGGGCCAGAAACACAGTTTACCAAGCCAGACTCCCCTGGAGTTAGAACTTCTCAAAACTCTCCCAAAAGTTGCTTTGGGGCAAACCACCCCCGCCCATGCCCCAGTTTTCCCAGTGTAATCAAGCAACAGCACCCGAGCTGCAAGAAAGAGTCGCCCATGGTGGTGTCCTCTTTTCTCACTCTCAGAAGTCTGAGGCTCAGTGGAGAGACAGGAGGGGATGCAGAGCCAGACGACCCCAAATTCCCATTTCCCTTCCCCCATCCCCGCCCCAGAGACAGTGAGTTAACGGGTCATGGAATCCCAATTTACACCAAACAGTACGTTGCCAAGGCCAGCACGTACCAGGCACATCACAGTGAGGACATTCTCCTGCCGTCTAACCTAAATGCTAGAAGCCCGATCAAAATGGAAGAGGCGTGGCCTGTGGGCTCAGGCAGACCTGCAGAATCCCCAGCTGCCTCTTCCGGTTGTATGGACCGACTGTGGCCCGTGGCCTCCCTCAGCCTCGCCTTCCTCTTCTGTGAAATAGGGAGCATCCAACAAGGGGAGGTACACGAACGCCTTAGCACGTGCACATGTGCGCGGCCAGCAGACAATGCTCCCAGGGGTTGTAGGCAAAATGTAAATATTTCAGAGACCCTCCAGCGACTCCAGACCCCCGAGGCGCGAGGACAGAGGCACGGGGTAAACACTGGGATCTGCTGAGTGGTGGTTTTCATTACACGGTGCATGAGTACTCAAAGATCCGCCGGGCCTCCCCTGACCCCGAGCCCCACCTGGCAGCCCACAGAGTCAGGGGCACCGGAGCACAGCTGGAACCCATCGGCACCACATGTGGGGGCCCCTTTCAGCACCACACCCCCCCAGCCCCCACAGGTCGGAGTGGGAGGTGGGGTGTCAACACCGACAGACACACTTCACCCCCTCCTGACTCCCACTGAGGTGGCTGGACGGGCCCCCCCCCATACAAGCCTGAATGCAAAGGTTGTGGGGAGCACCTGTGAGGAGAGCAAGATTTGCTGTGGTGCTCCCCACTCTCTTCACCACCCCCACGTCTTTGCGGCAAGAACCCCTCACTGCCAGCACCTCGCACCCACCGTTGAAGCGGCTGCCTTCCCCTCAACATCCCCATCCGGCATCTTCAAGACCCCCAACTGCCCAGACCCCACGTGGATGTTAATGGGGCATTCAGTAGCCATTCCCCTCCCCCTACACACACACACACACACACACACACACACACACAAAAGCCCCTCTGTGACTTTACTGGAATAGCTACCAGCTTAGTGAGGGACTGGCTGATCTTGGACCTGACTCATTCAAGATTATTAACCCAAAGTCATGGCTTTTAAAAAAGCAATTTGGGGGCGCCTGGGTGGCTCGGTCGGTTAAGCATCCGCCTTCGGCTCAGGTCGTGATCTCGCGGGTGGTGATTTCCAGCCCCGCATAGGGCTCTGGGCTGTCAGCTCAGAGCCCGCTTCAGATCCTCTGTCTCCCTCTCTCTCTGCCCCTCCCCTGCTCACGTTCTCTCCCGCTCTCTCTCTCAAAAATAAATAAGCACTTAAAAACTAAATAAAAATAAAAAGACAATTTAGCCATAAATGGAGAGGGGGAGGTGCGGGAGGACACCAGCCAGGAGAGGCAGGCAAAGGTACCAGGGTCTAGCAGGGACCTTCCGGCTCCACGGCTGGAGGAACTGGACAGAGACAGGGGCAGGAAAAAAGCCCCGAGGGAGAAATGGGTCTGCAGCCTGGACCGAGGGTAAATGTCTTCCCCTATCCTACTTGCCCAGGGAGGGAGAAACAGAGCGCCGCGTTCCTGGAATCCTGAATCACCTGGGCTGCGAGCCTCTTCCCATGTTGAACCTGAACCGCTCCACAGGAGTTCTGACATCAGCTGCCATTGTCCCATCATCCTTCCTCCCTCTGAGGTCCCTGATCACTCAGTGCCTTCAGCACCTCCCTGCCCAGAACCAACTCCCAGGAGGTGATGGTGGGGGGGGGGGGGGTTGTGTGACCTTCATGCTTCCTGAAGGCCCAATCTCTGATTTTAAAGACTAAATGAACTGAGAGTGTGAGTATGACTTGGAAACTGGGCCAGTTAGAACAATGTTCTTAGAGTTATTTGTGTCTTGACTTCTCTCCCTCCCTTGAGGGCAAGGACCTGACTCATTCATCTTTGAATCCCCCTACAGCACCTAGGGCCATCCCTGGCTCAGGATAGGAGAGCAAAAGACATTTTGGATAGATGGATGGATGGATAGATGGGTGGTTCTGTGGCTGGGAGGGTACAGCAAGCATCCTGGCAGACAGAAGACGAAGTAGCACTGACTGCCAAACCCAGTGAGTGGCCAGCCCTCCTGTAGACAAGGCCTGGAAGTTGGGCCCAATTAAAGGCACCACACAGCATTCTTATGTTCAGCAGTCAATACGGAATATTTGTCAATCTTTAAAAATTCATATCAATCTTTAAAAAAAAACAAAGGCCCAGTAGAGACCTCTGCACTTAGAAGGGGAATGCCCAACACCTTCAGTGTCTAAGGCCCAAACCACCTTCCCTCATCACCTCTTCAAACCAAGCTATGCCACGTGGTGAGACATAGGAAGAAGGAGATTGGACAGGAGACGGGGACCGGGATCCAGCAGCCGGCCAGCCTCCTGTGGTAGCCAGTCCCCGGCATCCCGTGTGGAAAAGACCCAAGTGGGATCCAGAGTTGTGGCATCTGGCTCAGCCCTGGCTCCCTGATCTGAGCCTCAGTCAGAACAAGCCAGTCTCCTTCCCGCACTGACACTGTGTGTGCGGTGGGGACTTCTGATCTTTGGCACTTACCGTGATGGTGGTCAAAGTGCCCACCAGACTGGAGGCCAGTGAAAGCCCACACCCCGCAAATGTCTTCTGAATCTAGTGATGCCACATACGCTAAAGCCTAGTTGCTCAAAGCATGGTCTAGACCGATGGCGTGAGCACCACCTGGGAGCTTATTAGAAAGGTGCCCACTCCAGGAGGCACCTGGGTGGCTCAGTCAGTTAAGCATCTGACTTTGGCTCAGTCATAGTCTCACAGTTCGTGGGCTGGAGCCCCGCATCAGGCTCTGTGCTGACAGCATAGAGCCTGGAGCCTGCTTCAGATTCTGTGTCTCCCTCTCTCTCTGTCCCTCCTCTGCTTGTGCTCTGTCTCTCTCAAAAAAGAGAAAGAAAGAAAGAAAGAAAGAAAGAAAGAAAGAAAGAAAGAAGAAAGAAAGAGAAAGAAAGAAAAAGAAAAAAGAAAAGAAAAGAAAAAGAATAAACGTTAAAAAAAATTTTTTTATGTTTATTTATTTTTGAAGGAGAGAGGGGCAAAGCATGAGCAGGGAAGGGACAGAGAGAGAGAGAGGGAGACACAGAATTGGAAGCAGACTCCAGGCTCTGAACTGTCAGCACAGAGCCTGATGCAGGGCTCGAACTCCCAAGTCTTGAAATCATGACCTGAGCCAAAGTCAGAGCTCAACAGATTGAGCCACCCAGGCACCCCCATTAAAAGTAATTTTTAAAAGAAAGGTGCCCATCCCAGACCGAGTGGGTCAGAATCCGCATTTTAGCACCAGTCCTAGGGCGTGCGTGTGCACACTAAAGTGTGAGAAGTGGGTTCTGAAGCACTCTGAGCCTCGGAGGAGACAGCCTTGAGGCCTGGGGCAGGGACTCAAAAGCCAGCTGGCTCTGCACCTTACTAACCGCGTGGCCACAGGACTTTGGCCCATCTCTATGCTCCGGGTTTGCATTTGTAAAGAAGAGGGGATAATGTTTGACCTACACACACCAAATAGCAGATGGGAATGCATTTCTGTAAGTCGGTTAGGTGCCCGGCTAACATAGGGGTGTTCGCGACGGCTTCATGATAGCCGCCGAACTCGGCACGGTGTAAATATCAGTCCCAAGGGACCTGCTGCAGGAACTGAAGTAGGACCATACGATGCAGGACGGCACAGCGAAGAAGGATAAACAAGGACTGTGTGTCCATGATCTACTTGCTAAGTGAAAAAAGTAGCATTGCAATATGTGTAGTGTGCTACCAGCCATGTGAAACACACACACATGCACACACACACACACACACACACTCACATGCATGTTTATGTACAGATGGAAAAGTCTAGAAGATTATAACCCAAACTGCTAATAGAGGACACATGAGAAATAGAGGGACCTGAATCAGGGGCAGAGAAGAGGCTTTTGCTATCTCGATGTTGTTTCAAATATTCCAATTGGTCAGAAAAAAATACCATGCTGTATAAATCTGGGGCGCCTGCGTGGCTCGGTCAGTTAAGCATCCGACTTCGGCTCAGGTCATGATCTCGCGGTCTGTGAGTTTGAGCCCCGCGTCGGGCTCTGTGCTGACCGCTCAGAGCCTGGAGCCTGTTTCAGATTCTGTGTCTCCCTCTCTCTCTGCCCCTCCCCTGTTCATGCTCTCTCTCTGTCTCAAAAATAAATAAACGTTAAAAAAAATAAAATAAAATAAATCTGAGATATGATTGCCATCATTACTGATGGGACGGAAATAACGTAGTGACTTTATCCAGGAGAGAGAACACATCCAAAAATTTGTGCTTCTCTCATTGGCATTACTACCCTCCGCGGGATGGAGACACAGGGGCCATGGGGACAGTTGTGAGGCTCCACGAGGTCCTCAGTCTCAGTTCCTGCGATTAAGTGCGTTGCTACTTTAGTGAAATAACTCTCAGAGGGTAACGTTTCCAAGATAAGTGCTCCCCTCCCTGTATGTTTGTTCCTCCTAAAATACCTATTGTTTACAGTAGAATACAGGTTAAAATGGCATCCAATTTAGAGCAGAGTTATATCGCACTCAGTCATTTTGACTTGAATATGTCTGTAGCTCATGGGGTTCCACAAAGTCCTGTGTTCCACAGCTGTAGATAGCAGGTGGGGGAGGTCTGTGGGGTGTTCAGGGGATGCCAGGAAGGCTACTGAGGGGTCAGAAGACACTGAATGAGAGCACCATGCCCATGCAGCCCGGAGATGGCCTCAGGAGAAGGACACCCTGACAGACCACCACCTCTGCCCAGAGGTGCGGGAAAGTCAGCTGTATGGGATTCACCCAAGAAGGGGAGATAGCAAAGCAAAGGAAACAATCAACAAAACTAAAAGGCAACCAACAGAATGGGAGAAGTTATTTGCAAACAACATATCAGATAAAGGGTCAGTATCCAACATCTATAAAGAACTTATCAAACTCAACACCCAAAAAACAAATAATCCCGTGAAGAAATGGGCAAAAGACACGAATAGACACTTCTCCAAAGAAGACATCCAGATGGCCAACTGACACATGAAAAAATGCTCCACATCCCTCATCATCAGGGAAATACAAATCAAACCACAATGAGATACCACTTCACACCTGTCAGAGTGGCAAACGTTAACAATTCAGGAAACAACAGATGTTGGCGAGGATGCGGAGAAAGAGGAACCCTGCTTCCTTGTTGGTGGGAATGCAAACTGGTGCAGCCACTCTGGAGAACAGTATGGAGGTTCCTCAAAAAATTACAAATAGAACTACCCTTCGACCCAGCAACTGCACTCCTAGGTATTTATCCAAGGGACACAGGTGTGCTGTTTCGAAGGGACCCATGCACCCCAATGTTTATAGAAGCACTATCAACAATAGCCAAAGTATGGAAAGAGCCCAAATGTCCACTGATGGTTGAATGGATAAAGAAGATGTGGTATATATATACAATGGAGTATTACTCAGCAATCAAAAAGAATGACATCTTGCCATATGCAACTACGTGGATGGAACTGGAGGGTATTATGCTAAGTGACATTAGTCGGTCAAAGACAAATATCATATGACTTCACTCATATGAGAAATTTAAGATACAAAACAGATGGACACAAGGGAAGGGAAGCAAAAATAATATAAAAAAAAGGGAGGGGGCCAAAACATAAGAGACTCTTAAGTATAGAGAACAGAGGGTTGCTGGAGAGGTTGTGGGAGGGGGGGATGGGCTAAGTGAGTAAGGGCCTTAATGAATCTACTCCTGAAATCATTGTTGCACTATATGCTAACTAACTTGGATGTAAATTTAAAAATTAATTTATTGATTAATTAATTTTTAAAAATAGGGTGCCTGGGTGGCTCAAGTCGGTTAAGCATCCGATTTCAGCTCAGGTCATGATCTCGCGGTCTATGAGTTTCAGCCCCATGTCGGGCTCTGTGTTGACACCTCGGAGCCTAGAGCCTGCTTCAGATTCTGTGTCTTCCTCTTTCTCTGCCCTCCCCCATCTCACACTCTACCTCTCTCTCTCTCTCAAAAATAAATAAACATTAAAAAAAATTAAAAATAGAACTACTCTATGACCCAGCAATAGAACTACTAGGAATTTATCCAAAGGATACAGGAGTGCTGATTCAAAGGGGCACATTCACCCCAATGTTTATAGCAGCACAATCAACAACAGCCAAATTATGGAAAGAGCCCACATGTCCATCAACTGATGAATGAAGAAGATGTGGTATACGTATACAATGGAATACTACTCAGCAGTGAAAAAGAATGAAATCTTGCCATTCGCAACGTGGATGGAACTGGAGGGTATTACGCTAAGCAAAGTAAATCAGTCAGAGAAAAACAGATACCATATGATTTCTCTCATGTGGAACTTGAGAAACCTAATGATGAACATAGGGGAAAGGAAGGGAAAATAAGATCAAAACAGAGAGCGAGGCAAGCCATAAGTGACTCTTAAATACAGAGAACAGGGGTGCCTGGGTGGCTCAGTTGGTTGAGAGACCGACTTCGGCTCGGGTCATGATCTCATGGTTTGTGAGTTCGAGCCCCGCGTCGGGCTCTGTGCCGACAGCTCAGAGCCTGGAGCCTGCTTCTGATTCTGCGTCTCCCTCTCTCTCTGCCTCTCCTTCACTCATGCTCTGTCTCTCTCTGTCTCAGAAATAAATAAACATTAAAAAAAAATTTAAATACAGAGAACAACTGAGGGTTGCTGGAGGGGGGTGAGGTGGGGTGCGTTAAATGGGTGATGGGCATCAAGGAAGGCATTTTTCAGGATGAGCACTGGGTGTCATATGTTAAGAGATGAATCACTGGGTTCTCCTCCTGAAGCCAAGTCTACACCGTATGTTAACTAACTTGAAAACTGACTAATTAATTAAAGGAGATAAAGAAAGAGGCCCAGGAGATTCTCGAATAGCTGCCTCAATGCCATCCATTCACACCTGCATAAAAGATTGGGATCCAAGGAGACCGAGGGGAGACCAGACAGGTAGGATCTTTGGGGGAAATCTCTCCTGACCCAGCACCTACCTGGAGACATGTATAGAAAGCCAAGGGCTGAAGCCCCAGAATTATTTCCAAATACACTGCCTGACAAGGCAGGAATCGGCCCTGGGTGCAGAGAAGTGAGGTGAGGTCTGGGGGGGCAAGGGAGTCAGGAAGAGGGTTAGCACCTACGAGTAGGGGGTAAACATGGACACTGGAGTATTTACCAACTGCCTGGCACACAGTAGGTGCTCAGTAAATAGCAGTGCACTGTCCTCCTCACCCCTGCTGCTCCAGGGCCTCAGCCCTCCTGCACTTGTCAGTGCTTGAGGAGCTGTCTCAAGTCCAAGGACGGAGGAGCCCTGACCTCCCCTAGAGAACGGAGTCCTCCCTCCAAAGGGAGAAGACCAGCTGGGGTCCTGGGGAGTCATCTTGCCAGGTCCCATCTCCCAATCACTTCCCCGTGTTTCATCTCATGTAGGGTTGCCAAGTAAAATACAAATGAAATATGCCATGGGACATATTTATACTAAATAATTACCCTTGGTTTATTTGATTTTTTTAAATGTATTTGTTTATTTTGAGAGACAGGGTGTGTGTGCGTGCACGCAAACAGGGGAAGGACAGAGAGAGAAGGAGAGAGAGAATCCCAAGCAGCCTCCACGCTGTCAGCACAGAGCCCGAAGTAGGGCTCGATCCCATGAAGGTCAATCTCACAAACCTGAGGCATAATCAAGAGTTGGATGCTCAACCAACTGAGATCCCCCACCCCCACCGGGCCCGGGCGCGCCCCCCCCCCCCCAAGATGTATTTGAAATTCAAATTTAAGTAGGCATCTTGTTTGGTCTTACATTGTTGGATTGTTTTGTTTGTTTGTTTGCTTGCTTGCTAAATCTAATCCCAGAACAATATACAGGCAGGCAGGCAGGCAGGCAGGCATCAAGGATGTCATTGTCCCTACACTGCAAAGAAGAAAGTGAGGTCCAGAACTTCTTACAGTGCTCACATTCCCAGTGCCGGTGAGTGGGGGAGCTGGGACAAGACCTCAGATTTCCAGTTCCCAGCCTACGCTGTCCCCCACAACAACAGTTCCCCATCTTCTCATGCGGCAAAAACAGCTGAGAAACTTAGTACAAATAAAAATGAGACTAAAGAGGTACGTCCCTAACCAATGGGTCCTCAGGGGGGGGGGGGGGGGGGGAAGTGCTTGGCTGGGGAAACCCAAGGACTGTGTGTTTTGTTTCACACACCTTCACGTTGCTTGACTGGCCTCCTCGAGCATGTGCTGCTTTTGTGATTTTTTTTTAAGTTTATTTACTTGTTTTGAGAGAGAGAGAAAGCATGCACATGAGCATGAGTGGGGTAGAGACAGAGAGAAAGGGAGAGAGAATCCCAAGCAGGCTCCATGATGTCAGCACGGAGCCCAACACAGGGTTTGGACTCATGAACCGTGAGATCATGACCTGAACCGAAATCAAGAGTAGGATGCTTAACCAGTGGAGTCATCTGGGCACCCCGGCTTTTGTGATTTTAAAAGTAAGACCATAGGGGCGCCTGGGTGGGCAGCCAACTTCGGCTCAGGTCATCATCTCACGGTCTGTGAGTTCGAGCCCCGCGTCGGGCTCTGGGCTGATGGCTCGGAGCCTGGAGCCTGCTTCCGATTCTGTGTCTCCCTCTCTCTCTCTGCCCCTCCCCCGTTCATGCTCTGTCTCTCTCTGCCTCAAAAATAAAAAAAAAATAAACGTTAAAAAAAAAATTTTTTTTTTAATAAATAAATAAAACTAAGACCATAAACGAGGCTCCACATTGGAAGGGAGCAAAAGCTGGGTGTATAGCGGGAGTGGAACCCAGCACGAGGGAATGGACAAAGCTAAGTATTTCAAAGTCTACCCTAGAGCTTTCTCACACAACCAAGAACCCAGCTCGCGGAAGGAATCGGACAAAGATTCCCTTATGTGCGACCCGTACAAAACATGCTTTCAGAAAATATCGAATGTCACGGGAAAATACTCATGATGCTCAAAAGGAAAAGGACACCAAAGTGAGTGTGGTACTTCTCCAGATATAAATGTCTGTACAATAATAAAGACCGGAAAGAAGTTTGCAAAAACGCTCAGTGTGACTGTTGGAGGGCAGCAAACATTATGGTTCATATTTTCTTAATTCTCAGAAGGTTTTAAACGAACACGCATGCTTAAATACTCTCTTTCAATAAAAATAAAGATGCTTGAGTCCTGCATCAGACAGACTGCACCTGAATCTCTAAAGGCCGTGAAGTCTAGAAATCTGTACTTGTGAAGCGTTTGGGACTCCCCTGTGCCTTTGCCAATTCCTTACAACTTGCCACCAAGAATCAAAGGCCAGAAGAGGGTTTGCTAGCACAAGTCTCTGCCCACCTGATTCATTCTGCCCCACCAGGTGGTTCTAGGGGAAGAATGGCTGCAGGGGAGAGGGGGCCCTGCCGGGGAGGAAGGGCGCCTCCCAGACAAATGCTCCCCAGCATGTGACCTCCTCGAACTTGAAGGAAACAGAGCTCTGCGGCTCTATGGAAATGGCTTTGCAAACAAAATGGAAAGCAGGGCCCTTGAGACAGCCAGCCCCACAGCACACACCCAGAGTCCCTCCCGCGGACACACAGTTATAGTCAAACAGGTGGCACCACCCAGTGTAATCCAATCAGAGTCTTATCTATGAGTTGACACCACTCTGCCAAGGGGCTGCCATCTTGGACTCTGGAGTCCAGGAGGCCCATGTGCTTCGCGAGAAGAAATCTGTGCGCGATCAAACCACAGCAATGAGTAAGTGGTCTGTAATCACCTTAGCCAGGGGTCTGGTGGCGTCTGGACAGAACAGGAGACAGAACACGTCAGCTTGGATACAGCTGAGAGTGGGTGGACCAGTGGACCCTTGAGGTCTCCCCCCACCCTTGGCATGTCTTCCTCCCCAAAACACCAAAGTGCCCAACATGTCCTCCTACAGGTGCCACGGCCGGAGCGCCCATAAAGGAGCTCAGCTGTTTAGCTGAGATTCCCTCTCTCTCAATCCATTCTTTCTCCCAAACTTTCAGCCCCTCGAGGGGCAGGGCTTGACTACATATTAAGCAGAAAGAAAATGACCAAATTAATTCACAAGAAGGTGTGATGGACCCATAAACTGACCCCTGTGAGCCACAGGAAATGGACAGGCCATGAAGAACATCTTGGTTCCTGCCCCCCTTCTGGGCTTGGGGCTCCCACCTCCCCCTGAGAGGTTCGGAAGAGAGGGTCTCTTGGATAACTGCCACCATCTAGAAAGGAGGCTTCTTCCTGGGCTGCATCGGTGACCATCAGCAGGCCTGGAGCCCCGAGGAGAGACTCACGGGGCAATTACATCAGCACAGGACGCCTTTGTTTTGAGCTGAGGCTGGTTTTCCCACAAGCGACTGAAATAAATTAGAGCATTTTCAACGAGGGCGGTTGAAAGCAGCACTCTTGGAAAAATCACAGCAGCTGCTCTTTATTGGATTATAACTAGGAGCAAAACACCCCAAACCACACAATCGCCTGCAAAGGGGGGGAAAAAATCAAATCAAATGCAACATTGTTGTAGGCTCTGGAAAATGTTTCCCCAGGAAAACCAGCCTGGGAACCTGGTCAATGTTCTCTAGCTCGACTGCTCCGGGAGACAGACACTGCTCCTTGGGGGTCAGATACAGTTTGTCTACACACGGGCGGCCAGAGACACCGACAGACAGCCACACACAGGCAGGCTGCAGACAGGGAACAGGCACCCCAGTGCAGGCTGCCGCCACGAGAAGGTCTGTGGGGGCCCCACGAGAAGGTCCTATCTGCAAGGCGGCCCAGCCCAGGACCGAGCCACGCCGGGCCCTCTTTGCAAGAGATCTTTAAAAGTCGGTGGAACCACCCTGTTTGTGGGGCAAGCAATCCCCACCGTGCCCTGAAAGCCAGAGGTGGGACACCTTCCCTAGGGAGCCCAAGGAGGCATTAAATCCACTGTTCAGTTCAGCAGCTGGCTTGAAATGGAAAGAACACTTGGCTGGCAGACCAGAAACCTGGGTCATTCTAACCCTGCCACCACCGAGCTCCGTGAGCGTAAGCAAGCTACTTGTACTCCTTTGAGCCTCATCCCTCTTATCCATAAAATGGGTATTATCTTGTTTTCCCTCTTTCCAGGGTGGTGTGGGAGGTGGGAGACAGTTGTTCATTAGCCTCCAATGAGAAGCAAAAGGAGACAGAAATGAGAACCGTGGTTGTTTGGTGGGGGTGGAATGGACCTGGAAGGGAAAGAGGGATCTCTCTGGGTGGATGCAGATGTTCCAGATCTTGACCCGGGGGCCAAGTCCTCGAGTATGTGCGTCTGTCAGAATCGATCGAACTACGCATTTAAGGTCTATGCATCACACTGTGTTTAAAGATGAGAAATAAAGTGGGCTGCCTGGGTGGCTCAGTTGGTTAAGCATCCGATTCTTTATTTTGGCTCAGGTCATGATCCCAGGGTTGTAGGATCGAGCCCCCAGTTGGGCTCTGCACTGAGCATGGAATCTGCTGAAGATTCTCTCTCTCTCTCTCTCTCTCTCTCTCTCTCTCTCCCGGGGCACCTGTGTGGCTCAGTCAGTTAAGCACCCAACTTTTAATTTCGGCTCAAGTCATGATCTCACAGTTCGTGAGATCAAGCCCCGCATCAGGTGGGGAGGGGAGCCTGCTTGGGATTCTCTCTCTCTCTCTCTCTCTCTCTCTCTCTCTCTCTCTCTCCTCCCATGCTCATGCTCTCTTTCTCTCTCTCAAAATAAACTTTAAAAAAAACCTCTCTCTCTTCCCCTCCCCTGCTCACGTGCACACACTCTGTCTCTTAAAAAAAATTAAAATTTAAAAAAAGATGAGAAATAAAGTTACAGTGCCGAACAAATGAAATAAAGGAAACTCGGCTGGCCTGCTGGGAACAGGACACTCTGAAGCAAATAAAGTCTCACTTCGCCCTCGGATAGGAGATTATTTTGAAGTTCAGGTTCAATAGTTTCAGAAAACACATATGTTTGTGTCTAGTTCAAACTGGCTTGGTAGGTATTTAAGAAAAAAACAGTTCAATTCAGAGTTCAGTTGAAAAATAATAATATTTGGATTCGGTTTTGGGTTCAGTGAATCGGGGCAGTGTTTTCCAATGTGGGGGTCATGGTTCGGTTCAGTTCAAGTTCTTGTTAGAGCGGCCCAGCATGGGGCTTGGCCCCTGGGACACGGCCAGCCTGGCCCACCAACCATTGTGTGCACACTTTCAGCCCCTCCAGATCAGTTTCGGTCAAGGGAGCCCTTTCCAGCCTCTCTCCTGCGCCTTCCAAAAAGAGAAACCAAAATATAAGAGAAAAAGGAAAGAGCTAAATTCTTTGGCTATGTAAAATCAAACTTGGGTCCTCACTGGTGTGCAGGGTGGGTGAGAGGCGGTGGTCGGTCCCTGAGATGCTGCCACCCAGCAGGAGGAAGAGGAAATAATCATGACATCCAGGCAGCTTATGCCCTGGCCATAGGGTGAGTGGGAGCTTCTGGGCCCTTCGGCAAGCAGTGGAACCCCGCGGAAGTGGCTTACCCGGTGCCCTTGTCAGGGGTGAAGACTATGCCCACGGCCAGGTCTACACAGGCAGCGGGCAGGTCTGAGAAGCCCTTGCAGACCACCCCAAGCACGGGGCGGACTCCTTCGCCCCGCGCTCTCTGTGCTCTGTCGGTCCTAGCAGGCACACGTGTGGTATCCGAACTCTCTTCTACAGACTTGTCATTTCTGTTGAGAGTAAGGTTCCCAGCTTTTATTTCTAAGACTCCCAGGCAGGATCAGGCCCGATGGGAGAAGACAGAGCTCAGAACTACCAATGGAGGTTTCTGGACGTCGCATTTATACGGTATGGGGACAAAAATCAGGGGAGCCTACAAAAAGAAGTGTTACCTCCCCGCTCTTCTCTCCTTGTGGCCCCCTTCTCTCCAAGTCCAATTCCTCCCATCCTCAACGACAGAACACCGCACAGAAGCCCAGACCTCTACCCTCTGGCCCCTGCCCACCTCGTCCCCCACTGTCCCCTCCTTGCACCCCACCCTCCAAGCAGCCTGGAGATTTTAGGCCTCTGCGCATCTGCACATGTTATTCCTTTGCCCACGAGGCCCCTCCTCCTCCTTGTCTTCCTGAATAACTTCTTGTGGGTACTTCCCAGGCAGAGGCGGCCACTCCAAGCACACTCCGGCCTCACTCCTGAACCCATTCATGCATGCCTGGCACTCCTCTTTCCTGACAAATTCCCTCCCAAAGGGTTCCTCGGCCCCTGACACAAACAGGCTTCTGTCGGCAGGACCACCATGTGCAGTCGCACAGTTTACGCACTGCACAAAGGCACCCAGCTGAGGGGGTGAGTGGGATCTGAAGTTGCAAAGCTGTGCTGCCGAGTGCCGTACACATCCAGAGAGGGCACTTGTCCTTAACTCTCGCCTGTGAAGGCAGCAGCCCTGCTCGGCAGACACACGCAGATCCCAGGAGTGGACAGGTGACACCTTGAGCTCTGTCTTAATGAGCTCGTCACTCGTCCTGGTTGCAGTGACTTGCTGAGGACTCTGTCTGCTGGGGGCCCAGGAGCTCTCACAGGCAGAGACGGGAAAGCTGGGGCTTCTCTCTGTAACACTGGCCCTGAGCTCAGCAACCAGCCTGGGGGGACAAGAGTTGCTTTTACCGAGTGGATCAAGGACCATATGGATCATTTCTCTTGGGTTTTCACGCTCTTTTGAGTGTTTCCCCAGCTCCCCTGTCAGAACCCAACACCACTCCATGACAAGCTGGGGAGGTAGCCGATGCTGTCCCTGCCCGCCCCCCAAGGGGGATGACCGTGAACTTCCTTCAGGATCTGCTTCTTCCTGCTCACCCGGTCCTGCTCGGCTCAGCAAGACAAACCCACAAGTCCTGAGCTCACCAGGCGTTTGTTCTTGTACCAAAAGACATTTAAAAGAAAGACAATTTTTTTGATGTTTATTTATTTTTGAGACAGAGAGAGACAGAGCATGGACGGGGGAGGGTCAGAGAGAGAGGGAGACACAGAATCCGAAGCAGGCTCCGGGCTCGGAACTGTCAGCCCAGAGCCCGACGCGGGGGTCGAACTCACGGACCGCGAGATCATGACCTGAGCCGAAGTCGGACGCTTAACCGACGGAGCCGCCCAGGTGCCCCAAAAGATACTTTTCTTTAAATGTCTGGGCTATCGAGGGGGTACATGAAATTGTCAGAGCCTCCTTGGTGGTGTGGTCTGTCCCCCCTCCGGCTGACACAACCTGTGTTGTCCCCCCGCAAGCCCTGTCGGCCCCAGCAGTGCCCCCTTGGCCTGGCCCGTTGCACATCTTCCTTCTGCGTGTGCCCTCGCCGACATGTCCTCATCTCCCCCCAGTTCGCAACACGCTGCTTCCCTCAGAACTGCAAGCTCTTGAGGGGCTCCCGGGCCGCTGCCCCAGTTCAGGCAGCGGCCGCAGCACACGTTATAATTATCTATGCCCACGACCCACAGCTGCCTACTGTTTGGGCCTCCCAGATTTGCCTCCGAAAGTCACTTCTCAACCCCCAACTTCGGAGGAATCCAGGAGGCTATGGAGTACAATGGAAAGAACACCAGCGAAATGGACTTTCATTCCACTGTCAGCTCTTTCCTCCCCATTATGAGACCTCCGGCAGCCCCTTTAAGCTCTTTGGCCCTCAGTTTCTTCTCCGGAACAACGGCGGTGACAGTGCTACCGCCGGTGTGGATTACATGAAACAGTGCCTGAAACGTGGCGGCTACCCAGTTAGGATGACCAGGGTGTTCCCAGCTTCCCTGGGCTTTCCGGGGTGTAGCACCAAAGTCCTGTATCCTAGCAACCCCTCAGCCCCTAGCCACCCGTCGCTGGGCAAATGGGACCACTGGTCACCCTCTAAACCCATTCGGGTGGGCCACTTCCTTTCCTCCTATGGTGCAGAGGAATAACTCAAAACCTTAGAACAGGACCCTTCAAGAAAGAAAAACCAGGCTGGGGACTCAGCTTTCCAGACCCAGGCTGGGCCCCTCTTGGTTACACTTACACATTCCCCTTCAAGTTGTCCCATCCCCCTGCCGGATTATGAAGTCCAAAACGCCTCTTCATCGGAGCACCCCGACAGCTCCGGGGAGAGCCTGGCAGGCAGTGGTGCCCTGGAGCCCCACGTGGCCAGGAGGCCAGGGAGGACACTGCGCAGCCAACCTGCATGGAGTTCTCTTCCGCCCACAGCCTCCCGGCCTCTTTGGGCGAAGGAGGAAGGGGGGGGTGTCACCCCTTGTCTTAGGCAGAAGTGGGGACGTGGGGGAGAACAGGCTTCTAACCCTGTTACGGCCCAGGGTAAACCCTGCCGGGCGGGAACAGAGCTGTTTGGTCCATGCGCGGGGCCGTCTGCTGGGGTAGCAGCGACACCTGCTGGTCCGGGCCGCCACCTCCACGCTCGGGATGGGCCGGGACCGGTTTGCCGCCGCACTGCGCGGGAGCCTCTCTGCGCGCTCGAGGGCCGCCTGCTCCAGGCCCTGCTCCCGCCTTCCGCAGCCCAGAAGGAGCACCTGGGGTCTGGACGGAGCTGCGAGGGCGTGTAGCATCCCACACCATGTCCCCGATTTCCCCATCTCCCCTCGTAGTTCTCCAGATGCCCAAGAACACATCGTTTCTCCTGTAAAACTTTTTCAACGTGTATTTATTTTGAGAGAGAGAGTGTGTGTGCAAGCGAGCAGGGGTGGGGCAGAGAGAGAGGGAGAGAGAAAATCCCAAGCAGGCTCCCCACTTGTCAGGTCAGAGCCGGACATGGGGCTCGATCCCTCTAACGTCAGGTCATAACTTGAGCCAAAATCAAGAATTGGAGGCTTCGTTGACTGAGCCACCCAGGCGCCCCTCTCCCATAACACTTCTTAGTTGTAAGAATCATCCCTCTCTCTGAATCTTCTAGCCCTCATAGCTGGTTTTCGCTTCAGGGCTTCTTCCAGAAGTTAGCGTTTTTGCGATGAGTGAGCATGACGAGGAGATGCCTCTGCCTGCACTCCAGCCCCACAACAGCAGCTTCGGGAAGATGAGGGCTCAGCAAAGTCACAGGCCATCACGTGCCTCCGGGGCCAATGATCTATACAGTATGCATCTATACATATCTATGCTAGTTCCCATCGGACAGATGGGGAAACTGAGGCTCAGAGAGGTGGAGTGCCTTGCCCAGGCTCTCACACGTACCTTCCACCGCCGTAGGCCACGCGTTCGGCTCCTGGAAGAAGCCATATACATATTTGGGAAGGTCATGATACCAACAGGAAGAACTGAACACAGCCTTAAACGTTTAGCAGTAGGGGGACTGATATAAACAATGCCTACCCACTCAATGGAATACTATGCTCACCTTAAAGAGTAGGTGATAGATACACACATATAGAACTATATGAATGCATTACTATTTTTGGTACACACACACACACACACACACACACACATCTGCATACGCAGAGTACAAAACAATGTATGTGCTCACCATCAGTCAAGGTCCTACAAAACCTGAGGTGGGGCGATTTAGGGAGAGTTTAATAAAAAGGGTTCAGAAAGGAAGGCGGGAAGGAGGGAAGAGGGTGCCTGGGTGGCTCAGTTGGCTACACTCCAACTCTTGATTTCGACTCAGGTCATGAGCTCACCATTCATGGGATTGAGCCCACATTGGGCTCCGAGCTGGGTGTTGAGCCTGCTTAGGATTCTCTCTCTCCCTCTGCCCCTCCCACCCTGCTCATGCACACATGCTCACTCTGACTCTCTCTTAAAAAAGTAAAATAAAACAAACAAAAACACCTAAAAATAAATAATAAATAAATTTTTTAAAAGGGTTCTTTATAGGGTTAAGGGAATGGGCAAGGCATGACCCAACCCAGGGGCCAGCTGCACCCTCTCCCCAGCCCCCCACGCGCTAGAGTAAAGGGAGGAGGTGGCTGTGGGGATGGGCAGAAGGGAAGGAATGCACTTGACAGATGCTCTGACCCAGAACAGACACACCTGGCAGAGAGGAAGGAAAAAAACACCACGACACTGTCCCTGCAGGGGCAGAGAGAGGCAGAGCAGGCTGGAGGAGTGAGCGTGGGCCTGGAGGGAAGTGTGTCCAGGGAAGAAACCACGCAGGTTGTACACAGATGAAAATGTCCAAAGGGACACACGCCAACATGCGAACGTGTGCGGACTGTTAATCTTGGGGGCGCGGGGCCAGAACTGCAGGCAGTAGGGGAGATGACATGTGACCTTTCACTGTCTGGGCCTCTGCCTTTGAGCTGATGACAAGCAGCATATATGAAACGTACAATGGCCACTAAGAATGAAATACTCAATCCTGGGCACCGTACCTGGACTTCAGGGAGCTGTGATGGCAGGAGCCCTGTGGGGGGAGGGAGGGTGGCCTCCTTCACAAGGTCCTGCCAGTCTCCCTACTCCGACCACCCTCAGCCCTCCCTTCTCAGAGCGCCACGTGGGCTCCAGCTCACCTCGGGCTGTTCTGGACTGTTCCACTTAAACAAGGCGTGTGTCTCCACGGCTAGACAGCAGCCACCTCAACGTCCTTGCCAGCAGCCCAGCGTGGGGCACAAAGGAGGTGGCTGCGGCAAACACGCGGTCACGACAGACGGACGGAATGCACGGGGCGACCCGCGCTGTGAGTCAGTAACGTGGTGTCCTCGTCTCTCAGGTGCACAGATCGATGGGGGCCCTGCTCGCTGCCCGGGGTTGCTGTGAATGGGGAGCCTTCTGAGAAGGCAAAAGCACACGCAAACCCAACGTGTCAGGAGTAACACGCTTGGATTCATGCACCTTTGCGAACACTTTTCTTTCCGTTACACATTTTTTTTTTTTTAACTGTGTTTAAGAAGAGTGATCATTTCTCTTCATTTCCTGCCCTCTCCCCTTCTCGGGGGCATGAGACGTTTCATTCAGGGTCGCAGATTCTGTTTCCGTCTGGGGGAGGCGGGCCTCGGGGGAATGGCCCCCTTTAGGAATTTATACCGGCTGGGAAATATAATCCAGTGTTTTCCAGCCATCATTTAGCAGAGAGTTGTCATCAGAGTGGTTTCCTCCCGCCCGACTTTGCCTCCCACCGCACCCCCTCCCGGCCCCCGATGGACCGACTTGGTGACTCTCTTCGTAGTTATGAACAAATCTGCGAAAACTCAGGAGGCCTCGGCTGAACCAAAACGTTTTTCAAAGAAACACTTTCCAGCCCAAGAAAGGTAATATCCTGGAGGGCTGCCCGCCTTCCTGCAATTAACTAGAATACCACCCAACGGCGCTTTTGTTGGCTACCATTTCCCGTGGAAATACCTCAAATGCTTTTCCTCCTGGTGGTTCAGCAACTAGAGACATGGAAACAGACAGCAGCCCTAAAATGGGACCTTTGTCTCTTTCCTGTTCAAGCCGCAGATGGGCAGCCGGGACCAGCGAGCCCTTCCTCTGCCACCCACCGCAGCCCAGGCGCCGTGGGCAAGGGACAAGGGGCCTGGCTCCCAGGTGGGCTCTGGAGGCCAGGGGCCCGAGGGAGGGAGAGGAGGGGAGAGGAAGGGGCACTGTCTTGAAGACGGGCCAGGGGTTGGGATTGTACCAAATGTGCGTGTAAGTGCGGCCCCGCCAGAGAGCCGCCAGCTCTGTGACCTTAACCGAGTAACTGTACCTTCTCAAGCCCCCAAACCTCCACTTCCCTATCTGTTGAATAGGAAAGTAAACCCATCTGTTGTGGGGATGAAATGAGATGATGGCTTTGTGCAAAGTTCCTGGCATCCAGTGGGTGCTCATGACACCCGTCTTTTCTTAACTTTTTTTTTCTTTTGAGAGAGAGAGAGTGCACGCATGCGTGCCTGAACTGAAATGGGGGAAGGGCAGAGGGAGGGGGAGAGAGAGAGAGAGAGAGAGAGAGAGAGAGTCCTAAGCAGGCTCCATGCTTAGCAAGGAGCCCGACTTGGGGCTCAATCCCACGACTCTGAGATCAAGACCTGAGTTGAAATCAAGAGTCAGACGCTCAACCGACTGAGCCACCCAGGTGCCCCTCCACCCTAGTCTTCATTGCGTTCTTTGAGTTGGAGCATTGCCCTCTCTGGTTGCCCCACTGTCTCCTTTTATAATATAAAAAGGGAGGGAGACCCTTAGAGGGTTTCCAGGAGCCTATCAGGAAGAGAAAAGGAGGCAGGTGATGGTGTCAGGCGGAGAGTCCCAGAGCAGGCACGTCGGACAAACCGAGCCGCAAGGCAGCCATGCTACCAAATTGGGGCCAGTAGCAGAGAGGTCCCCCCAGGCAAGCATCGGGGTACCTGAGCCCCAGGGACACCGAGAAAATGCCCATCAGATGCAAGGACTACAAGAGCCACCTCCTGTCCCCCCCCCCCACGCCACCAGAGTTTCACCGCTGGCAGGGTGCCCAGGGGAGCTGGCACGCAGGCCACCCCACCAGTTTCCCGCCTGCCCTGCACCCACCTCCAGGGCCCGCTCTCCGGGTCCGCCGTCTCCCTCATCCACCCCGTGCAGCCTGCCTAGCCTCGGGAGGATCTCCTACCCCAAGCGACCTGTTCCAGCTGCAGTGTCTGTACCTGAAATCACACCGCTGGCTGTCGACCTGTTCCAACAGGAAATGTCCAGATCTTGAACACGTTCAGACCATGGGGTAGGAGGGGAAGGGGGGGAAAAAAAAGTTAGAGAGGGAGGGAGGCAGACCCTAAGAGACTCTTAAAACCTGAGAACAGGGGTGCCTGGGTGGCTCAGTCGGTTAAGCGTCTGACTTCGGCTCAGGTCATGATCTCACGGGCCGTGAGTGAGTTCGAGCCCCGTGTCGGGCTCTGTGCTGACAGCTCAGAGCCTGGAGCCTGCTTCAGATTCTGTGTCTCCCTCTTTCTGACCCTCCCCCGTTCATGCTCTGTCTCTCTCTGTCTCAAAAATAAATAAACATTAAAAAAAATTAAAAAAAAATAACCTGAGAACAAACTGAGGGCTGATGGGGGGTGGGGGAGGGGCATGGAGGAGGGCACCTGTTGGGATGAGCACTGGGTGTTGTATGGAAACCAATTGGACAATAAATTTCATATTTCAAATAAAATAAAATCAGGAAAAAAATAAAGAAAGAAACAAACAAACATTAAAAAAAAATTTTTTTTTAACTACTTAAGCACCAGCCCCTCATTGGGATGAATAATCTCAATAGCAATGAGAGCTGACACTTACAAAGGGCTTGTTCAATGCCACACACCTTTTTAAATGTATTAAAATGTATAAATGCCACACACCTTTTTAAATGTATTATGTATTAAAATGTATTAAATGTATTTTAAAGGAGGCACCTGGGTGGCTCCGTTGGTCAAGCGTCTGACTCTTGACTTCAGCTCAGGTCATGATCTCATGGTTTTTAGGTTCAAGCGCTCACAGCTCAGAGCCTGCTTGGGATTTTTTTTTCCCTCTCCTCTGTCTTCCTCTCCCCCTTCCCTGCGCACGGTCATACATTTGCGCTGGCTCTCTCTCTCTCCCTCCCTCTCTCTCTCTCAAAATAAATAAACATTAAAAAAAAAAGTAAATGTACTATATACCTCACTAAGTACCATCATCACCACCATCCCCATTTTTACAGGTGAGGAATCAGAGGGCAGAGATATTTAAAACTTCAATGGCGGAGTGAGTTCAGGCTTCAAAACAGGCCATCTGGCAACGGAGAGCCCACCCACTCAGCCAAGTAGGCTGCCCTCCCTCCAACTGCCTGAAACTTTGCACTTGACCCAACTACACATGACATTTCAAAGAACGATTCCCGGTGATTTTGTCAATAATTAGAGGTATGGAATATAGAAAGCTCAGCTAAGTTTATAAGGCCTAGAAAATGTTTAATTTAATTGCTGTTAGTTTAGCAGAATCGAAGATAAGCATCATTTATAGTATCACTGACATTCAGAATAATTTTCCACTTACGGAGGCTACACGTTACCCAATGACTATAATTTAAGTAGGGAAATTGCCAGAAGAGCTTGGTGCCATGTCCTGCATCAAATCATTGTCCAGACAGGTTGCATCACTTCAGAAGGGTCAGCCACAGCAACCGGGAGCCCACACCAACGGTTGTTAAACGTGAACAAGTAATGTGGAAATTATCAGATGTGTTTGATGAGCCATTTGTGCTACGACTTGGAGAGTAAAAGAGAGTATGTTTTTTGGGGCGCCTGGGTGGCGCAGTCGGTTAAGCGTCCGACTTCAGCCAGGTCACGATCTCGCAGTCCGTGAGTTCGAGCCCCGCGTCGGGCTCTGGGCTGATGGCTCAGAGCCTGGAGCCTGTTTCCGATTCTGTGTCTCCCTCTCTATCTGCCCCTCCCCCGTTCATGCTCTGCCTCTCTCTGTCCCAAAAATAAATAAAAAACGTTGAAAAAAAAATTTAAAAAAAAAAAAAAAGAGAGTATGTTTTTTTAATTTATTCTGTCATTCTGAAGAAAGACAGACTTAAAGTCACTCAAGTTCTGTTTGTCTTTATTAATCATTGCACTGTCATTGTCCATTTCAAATCCGTTGTTTAAACCCAGAAGAACTCACCCGGGGGCTGGAGACACGGGCTGCTCACCAAGCCTGAATGCTTTTGAATAGCTGTGAACTTCTTCTCCAAGTGAATGTACACACAGTGAGTTCCCATGGGTCAGGGGCCACCTGTAGAACTGAGTATTCTCCAAATGTACTTCCAGGTAAAATAGTAACCTTCCTTCCTTCCTTTCTTTCTTTTTTTTAAAGTAGGCTTCACGCCCAGCGTGAAGCCCAACACGGGGCTTGAACCCACGACCCCAAGATCAAGACCTGAACTGAGATCAAGAGTTGGGCGTTCAACCGACTGAGCCACCCAGGTGCCCCAAATATTTATTGCTTAAAAGATAAAGGAGGTGCCTGGGTGGCTCAGTCGGTTAAGCGTCTGACTTCAGCTCAGGTCATGATCTCGCGGTCCGTGAGTTCGAGCCCCACGCCGGGCTCTGTGCTGACAGCTCAGAGCCTGGAGCCTGCTTCGGATTCTGTGTCTCCCTCTCTCTCTGCCCCTCCCCTGCTCGTGCTCTGTCTCTGTCTCAAAACTACATAACAAAACCATTAAAAAAATTATTTTAAAGATAGATTAAAACAAGCTAATTTAAAGCTTATGTATATGTTACAACAATTGTTTATGCCTTGAGCCAACAAAACATTTTTTCAAGGAGTCATGTTATCGCTGCCATGGTTCAGAACTGCTGGCTTTATTGCTGATGCACGGTGATCGTGAAAAGCCGGGTTTTGTTGCTGTTGTTGCTTTCATTCTTTAGTCAATGTGCCCCCTTGCCAACTGCTCCCCCCATTCACACCACTGCCACGCTCAGAAGTGTTCCAGTTTAGATGATACATTATTTGGTTAATAATTTATTGGCATCTTTGTTTTTGCTTACACAGGGACCGGAGGGGGAATGGGGAGAAAATGGCCATTGGATGATACAAGTGGGAGAGGAAAGACACAGCCGGAAGCACAGAAGCTTTGAGACACAGCCCTGCACCTTCTTACCAGGCTGTCCTCCGTCTCTGTGGAACTGCCCCCCGCCCCCAGCCCTGCCTCTCTCCCTTGAGGTCCTGTAGAAGAAAATTAAGCCTCTTTCCCAGGGCCACCCTCCAAGTATTAGAAGAGGGCTTGTTATGGCTTGAATGGTATTCCCTCCAAAAAGGTGCTGAAGCCCTAAGCCCCCAGTACCTGTCGATATCTTATTTGGGAACAGGGTCTTAGCTGATAAGCAAGTAAAATGAGGTCATTATAGAATAAGCCTAACTTAATATGACTGTGTTTGGACACAGAGACACGCACACAGTGAGACGACCCCGTGAAGAGAAAGAGATAGGGCTCACGGGTCTACAAGCCAGGGAATGCCGAAGATTGACGGGAAATCACCAGAAGCTAGGAGAGAGGCACAGAAGAAGGAACCAACCCTACCAACGCCTTGATCTTGGCTTTCTAGCCTCCAGAACCATAAGACCACACATTTCTATCATGTTGGAACTTGGTTTTGGCAGCCCAAGGAAACTAAAGGGGCTCTTGCCTCATTTCACCCCAACCCACCAGCTCTTTCCTCAACCGGATCTCCCATAACACATGTCTGAGTCTCTTCACACTGATGGCCAGTTGCCCCAAAATTCAGAGCTCAACACAATTCCCGCAGTGGGAATTCTACTGAGGCTGCTGGTGTGTGGTTCCCACATCAGGCAGATTCTTCCATTCAGCCTCATCTCGTGGACCATACTGTTACATTCAGCTCATAAGGCTGTTGGATCAAAGTATGCTTTGCATCTTTCTAATATTTTTCAAAATATCAGCTCTCCCAACTCATTTCAAATCATCGCCAAATGTTGTAAGTATGCTCTTTAGGGCTTCAGCCAAGTTACTGCGTTATCTATAGGGTCAAGGTCAGAGCCTGGGGCACACCACCAGGTACCACCCTTGGGAGCAGCACTATTCCCGGCACTGGCCGGAGTATTTCCTCTTCCCGTTTCTCTCGCTTACCCACAGCTGAGCTAAGCTCACCAGGCACCACCGCAAGCCTGCTTACTCCTGCTGAAATTTTAAGTAGTGCATTGGGAGAGATAATCAGCTTCTTTAGGGATATCTTTGCATGTTCAGAAGTCCAGAGATGGTCCAACTGAGGCTAGTGTGTCCCTCCCTGGTGTCGGGGACCTAAGCACCTTTTATGTTCTTCTCTCCTAAGCCCGGTTTCCCTTCTCAGCATGTCCCTGTGGGACGGTCGGTGGCTACTGTGTCCTATCCCCAGTTCCTGGCACAGGGCTCCTAATCTGTTTGGAATGTCCTTGAGTGGTAGGGGTGATGGAAATGTCTTTTGTTATTCATAACAAGCCCTTTTAGACCACAAGGTGACTCTAATCTAATAAGGTGACTCTTGGTGGTCCCCTAGATGGTGGTAAGGAGGGAGGCTGGTCGCCAGAGGAACCGACCATGTGACTGATTAGAGGGTTGGAACTTTCAGCCCATCCCCCACGCCCCAGGGAGGGGAAGGGACTGGAGGTTGAGTGCAGTCACTAGTTGATTATGACTTTTTTAATGTTTATTTTTGAGAAGGGCGGGGCGAGTAGCAGAGAGAAGGGGGACAGAAGAGCAGGCTCTGCACTGACAGCAGTGAACCTGACACGGGGCTCGAACTCATGAACCATCTGATCATGACCTGCGCCGAAGTTGGACGCCCAACCAACTGAGCCATCCAGGTGCCCCATGATTTATTTAGTTAACCGTGCCAACATAATGGAACCTCCATAAAAACCTGCAAACGACAGGATTCGGAGAGCTTCCAGATGGCAAATGCATCCGTCTGCTGGGAGGGTGGTGCACCCCAACTCCATGAGGTCAGAAGTACCTGTGCTTGGGACCCATCCAGACCTCATCATACATGTCTCTTCTTATGGCTGTTCACTAGTACTCTTTATCATATCCTTTATATCCCCAACCAGTAATAGTTGGGGCACCTGGGTGGCTCAGTCAGTTGAGCATCCGACTTCTGCTCGGCTCGTGGTCTCACTGTTTGTGGGTTCAAGCCCCGCGTCGGGCTCTGTGGCGACAGCTCAGAGCCTGGAGCCTGCTTCAAATCCTGTGTCTCCCTCTCTCTCTGCCTCTCCCCCACTTGTGCTCTGTCTCTGTCTCTGTCTCTCTCTCTCAAAAATAAATAACATGTAAAAAAAAAATTAAAAAAAAAATAAACCAGTAATAGTTAAGTCGAGTGCTTTCTTGTGTTCTGTGAGCCATTCTAGCAAATTGCCAAAACTGAAGGGGTCATGGGAACCCCCGATTTGTAGCCAGTTGGTCAGAAGTGCAGGCGCCGGGGTGCCTGGGTGGCTCAGTTGGTTAAGCGTCTGACTCTTGATCTTGGCTCTGGTCAAGAATCTCAGGATTCTTGAGTTTGAGCCCTGCGTGGGGCTCTCTGCACGATTAGCACAGAGCCTGCTTGGCATTCTCTCTCTCACTCTCTCTCTTCCCCCTACCTCAAAATAAACAAACAAATAAACAAACTTAAAAAAAAAAAAAACAGCAAGTGCAGGTGACAGCCCAGGACTTGTGATTGGGAATCTGAAGTGGGGCAGTCTTGTGGGACGGAGCCCTTAACCTGTGGGATCTGACACTAACTCCAGGTCAGGAGTGTTGGAACTGAACTGAATCGTAGGACCCCCGGGTGGTGTGCAGAGAACTGGGAGAATTGGTTGGTGTGAGAAACAAAACCCACACGGTTGGTGTCATAAGTGTTGGGAATAAACGTGCGGAAAGAGGGACGAAGGGCACCCGGCCTCTTTTTAAGAACACATCTCTCACCTACATTTCTGCTTCCATCCCACTGGCCAAACCTTAGACACATAGGTCTTTCTTTTCTTTTTTTTAACGTTTATTTTTTATGTTTGAGACAGAGAGAGACAGAGCATGAGCGGGGGAGGGGCAGAGAGAGAGGGAGACACAGAATCGGAAGCAGGCTCCAGGCTCTGAGCCGTCAGCACAGAGCCCGACGCGGGGCTCGAACTCACGGACCGCGAGATCGTGACCTGAGCCGAAGTCGGACGCTTAACCGACTGAGCCACCCAGGCGCCCCAGACACATAGGCCTTTTATATGGCCTTGAAAACTTACCGCCAAACCGTGCCGAGAATGTTAACTGAGAAAGTAGTAGTTATTTTAGAAAAATACGAAACAGGCTTAAAGGCTAGGCCGTGTGTAGGAAGTCTGGGGCTCGTAACTTTGGGTTCCTCTTCTAAGAGACGTGCGGAGTTTATTTGTAAAGTGAGTGTATTAGTCAGGATTAAGTTCAGCTGTAACACAAAACCCCAAAGTAACAGTGGTTTGGTTCCGTTTCCCACTTCTGGGCGTTTTAAGTGACGGTAATACCTACCATTGACTGGAGGCCTGCTGCGTGCTGGGCACAGTCCGAGGCACTTTACATTTCATCGTCACAAGAGCCTGAAAAGGAGGATCTGCTTTACAGGTGAAGAAACAAGAAACCAAAGCTCAGAGAAGGTAGGTCACTCGCCCAAGGTCACACAGCTCCTTCGTGGTAGAGGCTGCATGAATCCAAAGCTCTTTCCACTCTGCTGTCTGGCCTTCTGGGGACAAATGCCCCCCCCACCCCGCCCACTTCTCCCCCATCAGCCTAAGGGAGGAAGGACATCACCCAGCTCACCGTACAGTTGACAGAAGCATGTTTTTCCAGACCGGCTTTCAGAACATGTGTGTTAATGGTTGAAAAGGCAAACTGAAATGTGCTTCCACACTCATCACCCCCACACTGCTCTTCCTGTTAATTTGTTTAAATCCCACAAAGGAACATATTTGGGTTGTGCTTCTGGTTCACCAAGTACAACTAATCAGCACATCCACTCACTCAGATACAAACCAATGCCAAGGACTTCTGAGTCAGGACACTGTGGAATGAGGAGTCTGCAGGCACTCCCAGCCTTCCTGGCCAAGTCCCCTTTTCCTCCGCAGTCCCGTGTTTGGGCTCGGAACCTGATAGGGGGCTCGCGCTAGTATCTTTCTCCATGAACAATGGGTCAGGAAGTCGTGAAGAGCTTGGTGGTAAGGAAGCTTTGCAGGCGTGAGGGCTCGGCAGCTCACAAACCCACCCTAACCGGACTCTCAGGACAATCCACGAGAGCAGAACAGCCGCATCGCGCACAGAGAAGTTCAGAGACATCAAGTAACCTGCCCCAAGTCACACAGCCTGAAAATAAACAGAGGCAAGACTCACACCCAGGACTTGAGACTCTGAGAACAGTGGTTTCTCCTTCCCGGGACATTTCTCCTCGACGACTCCCTCTTCCCTTTCCCTTCTGTCCAGCCAGCAAAAGTAATTGTTATTTTCCAGATTGAAGGGCATCTGCTGGCATGGGGGTCAGGGGTGGGGACTGACAAGGGGATCTGTTTATGGGCCAGAGGTGCCAGGACACAAGAGGTAGACGGGGAAGAGACACAAAGAGACAGAGAATGAGCAAGATACTTAGATACCCAAGTATCTTTCTGAGGAGATGCTTGGAAGACATGGTTCAAAGAAGCTCTGGTCTAGCTAAGGAGTCAAGAGGAGACACAGGAAGAAATGAAGCCTAAAATACATGAGGCCAAGGAGCACCTGTGCGGCGCAGTCGGTTAAGCGTCCAACTCTCGATTTTGGCTCAGGTCATGATCCCACAGTTTGGGAGATTGAGCCCCGAGTCCGGCTCGGCACTGACAGTGGAGAGCCTGCTTAGGATTCTCTCTCGCTCCCTCTCTTTAAAAACAAACATTTTTGGGGCGCCTGGGTGGCGCAGTCGGTTAAGCGTCCGACTTCAGCCAGGTCACGATCTCGCGGTCCGTGAGTTCGAGCCCCGCGTCGGGCTCTGGGCTGATGGCTCAGAGCCTGGAGCCTGTTTCCGATTCTGTGTCTCCCTCTCTCTCTGCCCCTCCCCCGTTCATGCTCTGTCTCTCTCTGTCCCAAAAATAAAATAAAACGTTGAAAAAAATAAAAATAAAAATAAAAATAAAAACAAACATTTTTTAAACATAATAATAATAAAATTCGTATTTTTTATTCACATTTATTCGTATGGGGGCGCCTGGGATGGCTCAGTCGGTTGAGCGTCGGGCTTCGGCTCAGGTCATGATCTTGCGGTTTGTGAGTTCAAGCCCCGCGTCGGGCTCTGTACTGACAGTGCAGAGCCAGTCTCGGATCCTCTGCTTCCCTCTCTCTCTCTGCACTTCCTCCTCTCTCTCTCAAAAATAAATAAAACATAAAAGAATTTAATAAAACAAAATGCGTGAGACCAGATAGCGTCAGCACCACAGGTGACAGAGGAGGGCTGAGTGGGGGAGGGTGGGCTGGGGCTGGCCTTGCTGGACTTGAACAGGGCCAAGAGGGAAGACAAAGACAAGACCGGCCTGAAGCAGGGGTGAGCAGGGGTGGGGGGTGCCCCAGCCCCAGGGCACAGGACTGCATAGCGTTCCATGGTGCAGGCGTTGCCGTGAAGAATTGGATCCGTTTACGGGCATCTGGGCTGTTCCCAGTACTCAGTGCTGCAACAGAGTACCCTTTCGTCGCTGCGGTCTCTGCAGGTGGCTATTCCCAGACGGGCCACTGTGCTAAGACGGCCCCAGAACCGCCCTCCTGCTTCTTTCCAGCTCAGTGACATGGAAATCGGTGCTCCGATCGTGCATTGGAAGACATGTAGAGAAATGAAGGTTTACAGGCTTATTCTGACCTTTTCAAATGTCCGAGGGGGCTAGGCAGGTCTGTAAACCCCACCCCGACTCCCACATACAGCGACCACCCTCTCTTTTATGTGCTGTGGGAAAATGTGTGGGGAGGACACCGTCCTCTGGCAGTGACCTCCGTAACCCCAGGCCCGAGAGGGCCACGCGGACATGAGACGGAGAACTGGGCTGAACCGCGATTGCCTCCCAACCTTCGCCCTCATCCTAACCTTATCTGAAGCTGGGGATCCTGACTTGGGCATTCCCTCCCTCGCGCCCACTTCCGTGCTGCTGAGTAAGCAAGTTTCCCCCTGTGATCACCCCGTGTCCATGGGATCTCAACGGAGTGCGAAATATTTTGAAATAGGCTTCAAAGACCAAGGCACAGAGAGGAAAGCCTTCGAGACACCGTTTTACTTGTGTATGAGGAGAACCCATCACCAGGGCTAATAACTAAGCGCGCCGAAAGAAAAAAACCTTCTTATTCACAGAGGAAACAACTGCTAAGACAAGGTGCTTTGAGCTTGAGGCAGGAAATGTACAGACACATTTCATACGTGCAAACCCTTACGCTTAACCGTTAGCCATAGGAGAACGCGAACCCGCGAACACCTTTGTGTTTGAAAAGTACCATTTTGAGGAGCTGCCCACCGAGGTTTTGTTCTGTAAAACAGCCTGCATCCGGGTTAGTTTCGAACCTGTTAAAATCAAATCTCTCGGGGCGCCTGGGTGGCTCAGTCGGTTGGGCGTCCGACTTCGGCTCAGGTCGCGATCTTGCAGTCCGTGAGTTCGAGCCCCGCGTCGGGCTCTGGGCTGATGGCTCAGAGCCTGAAGCCTGCTTCCGATTCTGTGTCTGCCTCTCTCTCTGCCCCTCCCCCGTTCATGCTCTGTCTCTCTCTGTCTCAAAAATAAATAAAACGTTAAAAAAAAAATTTTTTTTTTAAAAATCAAATCTCTCAAGCAACACTAAACTGGTACAGCTTCCTTGTCTAATACAGTTTCAAGAGCTCCCTTCTGCCATGTTCGCCGTGCCTGGTTTTCTTCCAGAGAGAATAATACGCACATTGCTGGAAGTGCAGGGAGCCAGGAGTGTCGTTTTTGTTATTGTTGTCACTTGCTTTTATTGTGGCCGCTTTACTTAACTGAATGAGGATCCGTGAGTTGTTGTTTTGTGTGTGTGTGGGGGGGGGATTGGTGTTTTTATTTATTTTTGAGAGAGACAGAGCATGAGCAGGGGAGGGGCAGAGAGAGAGAGGGAGACACAGAATCCAAAACAGGCTCCAGGTTCTGAGCTGTCAGCACAGAGCCCAATGCAGGGTTCGAACTCGTGAACCGTGAGATCATGACCTGAGCTGAAGTCGGACGCTCAACCGACTGAGCCACCCAAGGCGCCCCATCCATGAGTTTTCTTCTGATAAGCCTTGTGGGCAATTCAGAACGACACCATCTCTCTCCTCTCTCCCCGCCCTGCCCCCCGCCGTCTCTCTCTCTGGCACCCAAGCACACTTCCCAGTTAGTGACACACACTATCCTTAGAGATCACTACTGTCCCCTACTGTCCAGTGTGACACAAGGCAATGAAACATGGCTCACAGTTCCTTATCACTTGGGCAAAATGAGCACGGGTGCCCTGTTTTACTTGGTCTTCAAAGCATTACAGAACTGAAAGGCACACTTATCCCACCACGTCTAGGGAAGACCAGGCAGATCTTCGGGTCCCCTCTTGTAAATTTACTCTTGTGAGTTAATACTGCATGCCAGCAACCGACATGTCAACCCTATACGGCTTTCCCAAATAGCAATGCCCAACAGAACTTTCTTGGTGGAAATGTGGCCGTTGAGCACCTGAAATGTAGCTGAGATCACTGAACATAATTTTATTAAACTTAATTAAAATGTTCATTTCAATAGCTACATGTAGCTAACGTCCATATTGGACGGCGTAGTTCTACAACCCGCACTTCTTTTTTTTTTTAATTTTTTAATGTTTTATTTTTTATGAATAGAACTTGTCAAATTGGCTTCCATACAACGCCCAGTGCTCATCCCAACAAGTGCCCTCCTCAATGCCCATCACGCATTTTGCCCTCTCCCCCACCCCCCTCCATCCACCCTCAGTTTGTTCTCTGTATTTAAGGGTCTCTTGTGGTTTGCCTCCCTCCCTCTCTGTAACTTTTTTCCCCCCGTCCTCTCCCCCATGGTCTTCTGTTAAGTTTCTCGAGATCCACAAACGAGTGAAAACATGTACCTGTCCTTCTCGGACTGACTTATTCCACTCAGCATAATACCTTCCAGTTCCATCCACGTTGCTGCAAATGGCCAGATTATATTCTTTCTCATTGCCAAGTAGTATTCCATTGTATATATGAACCACAGCTTCTTTATCCATTCGTCAGTCGATGGACATTTGGGCTCTTTCCATAATTTGGCTGCTGTCGAGAGCGCTGCTATAAACATTGGGGTACACGTGCCCCTACACATCAGCACTCCTGTATCCCTTGAACCAGCACCTTTTTGAACTTTTTTTCTTAGATTTCCCGGCCTCTTTGTCAAAGTACAAAAATGGGAATTTACGGATACAGCACGAGTCCTTGTTCTCCCCATCCTCACCCCCTAACTGCCCCTGCCCTTTCTACCTTCCCCCCTTCCACCAAGTTCTCTAGAGCTTTCTAGGACCAAATATTATTTCTAATAACAGAGCTTTCTCACTCCAGTTATAATCACAAATCCCTCTGGGGAAAAAGTCTTATAGAGAAACAAATGGCCTATCCAAAGGTTTCCGAAAATTGCTTTTTAAAAACTCTTTGGAGTGGACTATGCAGGGAAATGAAATAAGTATCAGGTTGGTTTGAGTAAGTTATCACATAAGCCCCACGAGCTCCAGGGCATGTTTTGAGAAGGCTTTTTTCATGGCTCCCAAATAACGGACAAATTGTTGATATAATGAGTGATCGAAGGAAGGGCTGGTCGGCAGCCTTCAGAGCAGAAAGGCCTCTGCAGGGAGGAGAATATTAATGCAGGCTTCCGGAGAGCAGGGGCAACCGGGAGAGAAACAAGCTTTTCCTTCACGTACAAGGCTGCTCCTGGGTATGTTTCCAGCAGTGTTTCCCGAACTTTAACGTGCATGCACGCCAGTTGGGGAATCGCATTAAAACGCAGATTCCCATCCAGTGGGACCGGTGCTCTGAGGCCGCTGGTGCAGAAACCACACTTTGTGTAGTGAGGCTTAAGGCCTCAATGCTGCTGGCACCCACGGAGAGAGCCCACTGACGACAGCCGGCAGCTGGTTCCGGCGCCCTGACTCCCGGCCCACTCCTGCCTGCCGAGGGCTAGGTTCTCTTGCAAGGATCGCCTCGAAGCCTGTCTCGCAGAAAATCGGCCCCGCTTTGTAAACTCACCTGCTGCAATCTGCAAACAACAGAACTCTGCGAAGTTGCCAGAACCCATCCGAACACAGAGGACCGACGCCCCGAGAGCCCAGGGTCTCTGGGAGAGCCAGCAGTCTGAGTGAACACATCTGTGCCACCGGCTCACAAGGGGGCTGTGCTGAGGCTTGGGAGTAGGGGAAAGACTCCAGAAGCCACTGTCAGCACAAATCTCGGCCCCACCTTCCAGCCTTGTTCCATCGGTAATAATGTTGATATTTTCGCTGATTTCTTCTCGGTTCTTCTCTCCCTCACACTTAATTCCGTCTAAACTGGGGGTGAAACACTTGGCCCGTTCAAACCACTTTACCTCCATCTGGAAAAGGAGGGTATGAGAGCACCTACACTTCTCGGTTTTGTGAGGATTAAGTTAGTGCACAGGGGTCTAGCACTGTCCCTCGTATGACAGGTACTTACTACACGCAAGCCATTACTATAGGCACTTTATAATGTTCGTTCCATGAATAAATACAGATCAGTCTGCAGTAACAACTGCCCTCTGGGCCTCTAGAGCCAATGCCTGCTCGGTATTTCGCTAGAAGCAAACATTTCACCTTTTCTCCAAAATCTGGTCCCCTCAGCATCTTCTGTCAGAAATGACTAACACGTAGCTTTTTGTTTGTTTTTGTTTGTTTGTTTGTTTTGCCTCCATATCCAAATGCCAACACTTTTCAATCCTGCCTTCACCTCTTGAATTCTTCTGCCTTCACTGCCCCCCGCCCTTGTCACCTCAGGCTCCTTCGGCAACTTCTCACCAGCCTTCCTGTCTCCACCTCTCTCCTTCCCAACCCCATTACAGAAACAGCCTCCAGGTCAGTCCTCCCCGAGCACCGCTGAAGAAATTCCAAACAATTCCAATAAGCAGTTCCAAAGACTTTTATTTTTAAGCAGTGGCGGCACTGTTGAAGTAAGCGCATGGCTTCCTAGGGGACTGCTTGGGAAAAGGCCACACAAATACACCCTGGCGCTTACGAAATTAGTCCACAATCAGTCATGGTACTTTAGAGCCACATCGCAGGTACTGTGTGACAGAGATGCAGACAGACCTTCGTTGCCTCGTCCACACTCAGGGAGCCCCCGCTAGGGCTAGACGGTGAGGCATTAACAGCTCAGTCTAGTGAGGGACAGACGTAAGTCCCGGGTTGGAGGAGCCCGTTTCTCAGACAGCACTTGTTTTGTTTAGGTTTTTTCCCTTACATATTGGCTGTGATTTTGTCATCAAGAAATCACTGCTTCTATTTCTTCATTACCTGCTAGGGATGTTAGGGCCTAGTATTATTTTGGATTTCATCTGGTTCAAAAATCAGGATTTCCAAAGAAGCAAGTTCCCTTGAAAATAGCAGTGACACTGGAGAATGAACATGTTCTGTTTCTCAGATTTGAAGGTCAAAAGTCTTAACCCAGTTGTTGGTTCCTTGGTTGAAAAACAATTCCTCCACTTAACCACTAGATGGCACTTGAGCCGTGGTTCGCGGAGACAGCTGGGTGGAGGTTAGGGCCAAACCCCGCGGGGGCTGACAAGAGACTTGGAATTCCGAAGGTATGCCGCTACTTCCTTAACCCAGACATAACAAGCATGTCGCTCAGAACTGATTCTTATTAAAGGCAAGAACAAAATACTTGACTATCAGCAAAGAAGTAGCAGAAAAGCAAAGAGATGACTTGGAAAATAATTCCATATAGGAGTCTAGGTCATGATTCTTCCTAGCCCCACCCTCTAGTTTCAGCTCCTCACCCCGTGAAAATGACAGCTTTTGCAGGTTAACTACTTCCAAATCCCTCTGGCTTAGTACCAGGTCCCTATCTGCAGGCTCATCGCTGCTAAGATCCCCGCCTTCCCTCTGAACCCAATTCTCCAAGATGCTATCCTGTAAGTATTCAGAAACCATTCGTTCACACGGGCTCTTAACTCATCAACCAGAAAAGTGGCTCATTGCCAAGCCTCAGTTCCCTTAGCCAAATACCAAATTAAAACATGGCTGTCATCCTCTTTCTTCTTCCTTTACTAGATTTTATGAACCCATTCTGAACTTTGGGGGCAGACACTGGACACTTCCACGGTTGTTAAAAACTTCTACATTTCTCAAGCAAGCAAATCCTGAATCTGGGTAGGTTTTCCGGACATCTCCTTCCTCCAATAAAGAATTTTAAACACAAAACTAATAGTTGACAGACCTGATGCTTTTTGTTGGGGAGTAGGGAGTTCTCCTTGGCAGAAATCAAGTAACCATCACCTACATATTTTGAACAGCTCTCTTCTCCGTCAGATACTAAATTTCCCTGCAAGGGCTCTTCTGGAAGCAGAGAGTAAATTACACATTTGATCTTCCAATTAATCCATAACATACCTCCTCGAGGCAAGCCATATGCATCACTTCTAAAATCTGGTCCAGCTTCTGTCTTTTGGCCACCTCACTATACCAGGACAATCTTCAAGTACATTCTGTCAGAAACTCTTGGCAAGAAGGGGCACAGGGACAGAACATCAAGTGATGCTCGGTGGGAAAGGGTGACAACTGCTCTTCCCTGAATCAGTTTCAAGGGTAATCAGTACAAGATAATACTCCTAAGATATAGAAGGAAAGTCCGTAATTATTCATTATTCATTAAAGAGGGATTATTCAAAAAGGTGGATTTCTTTAAACTGGAAGGTGGGGCACCTGGGTGGCTCAGTAGGTTAAGCGTCCAACTTTGACTCAGGTCATGATCTCACAGTCGTGGGTTCGAGCCCTGTGTCGGGCTCTGTCTGTGCTGACAGCTAAGTGCCTGGAGCCTGCTTTGGATTCTGAGTCTCCCTCTTTCTCTGCCCCTTCCCTGCTAATGCTCTATCTCTGTCTCAAATATAAACAAAACATTAAAAAAAATTTTTTTAAATAAACTGAAGGGTGATGAGTCAGTCCCAAGTTTATTAGATTATAGGAACGTACAGTGTTATTTCATTTAAAAACAAGTGTCCTTGGATGCATCTTCTTTGAGATTTCAGATCCCATGGTGCCTGCCTACAGTAGAAAAACCAGGCCTACACTCTGGACGTGGCTTGAACATCAATTTCACTATTTAGGCAAATCCCTTCCCCTCATGAGATTTCAGTCACCCCATCTGCAAAGGAAATTATACTGCACTAACCGCTTCGGGTTTCCTCATGACTATATTTTGCACACCTAATATCAAGAAAGAAAAAATAACAATAAAAACAACAAAATCTAACTAGTCACTTCTGCTATTTAAGCTGAAAAGCCCCAGAATCCAAGAATGAGTGTAAGGACAGGACAGTGACACAGTGCACACACAGGACACAGCCACCACCAGCCTCTCAGGCACATATATGTGGGGTGAGAGGCCCAGGAGGGCAGGGCACACCACACTTGTTTTGTTTTGTTTTTTAATTTTTTTATTTATTTTTGAAGGAGAGAGAGACAGAGCATGAGCAGGTGAGGAACAGAGGAAGAGGGAGATAGAATCTGAAGCAGACTCCAGGCTCTGAGCTATTAGCACAGAGCCCAACCCAGGGATCAAACCCATGGACCATGAGATCATGACCTAAGTTGAAGTCGGATGCTTAACGGACTGAGGCAGCCAGGCGCCCCATCTGCATTTTTTTTGTGTAATTTTTTTTGACATTTATTTATTTTTGAGAGACAGAGCAAGACAGAGCATGAGTGGGGGAGGGGCAGAGAGAGGCAGAGACAGAATCTAAAGCAGGCTCCAGGCTCTGAACTGTCAGCACAGAGCCCGATGCAGGGCTCGAACTCATGGACCATAAGATCATGACATGAGTTGAAGTCAGACACTAAACCGACTAAGCCACCCAGGCGCCCCGCCCCATCTGCACTTCTGATCAAAGAGCAGAGAAAGCTGTGGATTCTCTGAGTAGATGTTCCTTATTTCTAGCCAGCTTAATCTAAATTAGCAGTTCTCAACTGGGGGGGGGGGGGGGAGTGGTCTCAGGATCCCTTTATACTTTAAAAAAAATTGAGGACCCCAAACATCTTTTTTGTGAGTCACATCTGTTGATATTTACTGAAAACATCACACTCCCTGATTTCTAACTATATTACAAAGCTACAGTAAGTAACACAGTATGGTGTTGGCATAAAAACAGACACACAGATCAATGGAACAGATTATAGAGCCTAGAAATAAACCCATGCATATATGGAAAATTAATTTACAACAAAGGAGCCAAAAACATACACTGGGGAAAGAACAGTCTCTTCAATAAATGGTGCTAAGGGGCGCCTGGGTGGCGCAGTCGGTTAAGCGTCCGACTTCAGCCAGGTCACGATCTCGCGGTCCGTGAGTTCGAGCCCCGCGTCAGGCTCTGGGCTGATGGCTCAGAGCCTGGAGCCTGTTTCCGATTCTGTGTCTCCCTCTCTCTCTGCCCCTCCCCTGTTCATGCTCTGTCTCTCTCTGTCCCAAAAATAAATAAACATTGAAAAAAAAATTTTTTTTAATAAAATAAAATAAATGGTGCTGGGCAATGGGACAGCCACATGCAAGAGAATGAAAGTGGACCCCTGTCTTATACCATTACACAAAAATTAACTCAAAATGGATTAAAGACTTAAATGTAAGCCCTGAAACCATACACCCTCTACAAGAAACATAGGCAGTAAACTCCCTGCCTTGGCAATGATTTTCTGAACCTGCCAAAAGCAACAAAAGGAAAAATAAACAAGTGGGGCTACATCAGACTTAAAGCCTTCTGCACAGCAAAGGAAACCATCAACAAAATTAAAAGGCAAGCTATTGGGTGGGAGAAAATATTTGCAAATCATGTATCTGGTGAGGGTCTAATATCCAAAATATATAAAGAACTCATACAACTCAATAGCCAAAAAAACAAACAATCGATTAAAACATGGGCAGACATTTTTCCAAAGACATACAGATGGCCGATGAGTACATGAAAAGATGCTCATCATCATTAACCATCAGAGAAATGCAAGTCAAAACTACAATGAGACATTACCTCACACCTGTCAGAATGACTAGTGTCAGAATTACTAGTATCAAAATGACAAGAAATAATAAGAGTTGGCAAGGATATAGAGAAAAGGGAGCCCTCGTGTACTGTACTCAGGAATGCAAACTGGTGCAGCAAGTATAAAAAACAGTATGGAACTTCCTCAAAAAAATTAAAAACAGAACTACCCTATGATTCAGCTGTTCCACTTCTGGGTATTTATCCAAAGAAAATGAAAACACTAACTCCAAAAGATATCTGCACCCCCGTGTTCATTGAATCCTTTACAATAGCCGAGATGTGGAAACAACACAGGTATCCATCAGTGGGTGAATAGGTAACAAAAACATCACACACACACACACACACACACACACACACACACACACAAGAATATTATTCAGCCATAAAAAAGAATGTTCCCTACTTAGGTACTCTCTGTCTACAAGTAGTAGTTCCTCTCTACATCTGCTAGTCCTACATTCTTTAAGGTTGCCTTTGTCCCTCTTAGTGATCGATCTCCCGTTACTAGCAAATAATTCTTCGTATTAAATTTCCCTGTTCAAATTACTGGTATGGTTTCTTTGTCCTGAATGGATCCTGAACCCTAAATGATACCATCATCATCTGTAAAACTTAAAAGAGAATGCATATTTCCTAAATCACTAAGAAAATTAAAGCCCAGGGCATTACAGCCCATTTAGGAAATGAGAGGAATCAGTGAGAAAGCATAAAACATGATCACAAAGACCAAAGTCAGTAATTAACATAAAAGCAAATGGATTAGTCTCCCCTATTAAATTGCAAAACCTCTCCAAATGGGTTGAAGTATAAAATCCAACAAGACATGCTCTTTAGAGAAAACAAAAAATTATATAAAAGTTAAAAAAAAAATAGACAACTTATCAAGCAAGTATAAACAAACAAAAAAAAAGAATATTCCAATCTCAGAGATAACACATAAAGGACAAAAAGAATAACTTTATAGATTGCTTGTCTTATGAATGATCCCCAATAGACACAAGTATTTACATACTAAACAACCGTATCAAAATATACAAAGAAAAAGCTCCAAACAAGATAAAACTGGGAGAAAGAACGATCTAGAAGCCTTTAAGACAACACTACTAGTCTATGGTAGTTTACACCCAAAAGTAAGAAGATAAAATTTCAATCATATAATTAAAGTGGTTCAGTACGTGTTCAGCTGTCCCACATACACTGAATAAACCTTCATTTATCCATAGCATGCTTTTTTAAAATGCTGGGCCCCAAAACCTCAATCAATTCTAAAAAGCAGAAACTACATAAGCCATTTTTCCTTGCTACAAGTAACAATTATTTAAAACAAACAAAAAAAAGCCAACCACACAGAAATTTTTAAATATTCTTAATTATTTAACCAAAAGTTTAAACACAATGATAAACTACTTAGAAAAAAAAAACACATCAATGTAGCTGGGATAGGAACATATTTGAAATTAAAGATAACTAAAACCCTTCATTTGTATACATATAAAAACAAAAAATAAACATCAGACTCCAAAAGTTACAGGGAAAAATTCTACAGAAAACAAAAGAAATACACATGAGAAATTAAAATATTTTAAAATAAATCACACGTGATAAATCCAAACAGCAGGGTTTTTTTTAAGGGAAAAAAGATTACCTTTATCAAGTCTAATCAAGGAAAAAAAGGAATGGTCAAACTAAGAAAAGGTCATTTCTTATAACTTAAAAGTAACAAACTTAATATAGAAAATTTCTTCCCTATTCAAATTCTCTGCTAATAAATGTGTTAAATTTCAACAAAATTCAGTTTTCTGGAAAAACATAAATCACTTAAATTTAAAAAATAACAAACACAGAAGGAGAAATACATTTGAAACAAAATTTTAAAATCAGATATGAAAATACTTAAGTTTAAAAATAGGTAACAGTCACAGAAGAAACCTGAGTTATCAAGAAATGACTTCCAAACAGGGCTCTCAATTCAAAAGTTTTAGAAGCGCAATCCTTCCATGTTTAGTGGAACAAGTCACCCCAACGATATACGTGCTTGATGCAAATACCCATATTTATCCTATTCACCTCATACAGCTAGCAAAATCTCTACGCCAAAAATTGGACATGAGCCCAAAAGACTAAATTCACTCACGTAAAAGTGCCATTTTCCTAAATAACATATTAGCAAATCAAATTTTATAAGACCAATAGGGCGGCCACATTTGAGGAGAAATGCACTGCATGACATCACAAATTTCACAACGGATTTTCCCAGAAAAATAAATGTAAAAATCAGGAGAATAAAACGGTTGGACAGCAGAAGTCTACAATTGATGGTAGCAGAAACGCGGCATCATTTCTAATATTTCAGAGAGGAGATCCCACTCATGCTGGCGGGTTTGAGGGCTCTTTACCACATTCAATGTCTGTCCCAAAGTTACTGCCACTTGAACGTGATACACTAATGTTACCACAACCATTCAATGAATGCCTGTAAGAGAATACGATAAATGTGAATGTGAAAACAGTCACCAAAATCACTCTCAGAGTGGTACTGGTGAAGAACCCTGGGCTTTACAGGATGCTCACAGAGGAGGATGGCAGAACTCTTTACCAGTTAAAGCTTCACTGCTACAAAGCAAAAGCATGAGCCATCCACGATGCAGACTGCCAGTTATGAAATTACACAAACCGTGGTCATTCTTTAGGCTGGAAGTATGTGTGTACTACTTCAGATTTTGAAAACAAAGGGAGCCTTTAATATGAGAGCAACTATTTTAAATCCATATAATTCAAGTCTACACAAGACGCAAGTAAAATGTAAATCTTAAAAAAAAAAATTTTTTTCAATTATCTACCTGATTCCAGGAGTTCAAAGATTGGTTTAATGTTGGAAAAATCGACTGATGATGTCATCAACAAACTAAATGGAAAAAACCCACATGACTATCTTACAAGATACCCAAAAAGTGTATGTGACAAAATTCCAGAGCCAATCCTAATTCAGAGTCTTTAAAAACTAAAAATAGATGGGTATTTCCTTTCTAGATAAAGAAGAACTCAAAACAGCCAACCTCAAACAAAAATATTACGGACATTCCCATGAAAATCAAAAACAAGAATGCCTGCCATCATCATCATTTAAAACTGTTCTAAACATTTGTGCCAACAAAATATGCAACAAAAATGAAACTACTAGAAGAAACATTACTGCTATTCACAGATGATGGAGTGTTTCCTAGAAAACCCATGTGAAATTATTGAAAAAAGTTCTAGAATTAAAGTGACTAGGTAACTAGAAAAACATATAGTCTGAGGAGACCGCATACTGATTACTGCTCAAGTCCCTGCACCTGCCCCACCAGGACTGCCTCTATCCTGGTTGGAGTCAGTATTATTGTTCGTCTGCCATTACCTTCATGCTCAACTAAGTGGCTTCCCCACCCCCCGTCAGCCTGGTGAGACGTTATGCACTATGACCACAGGATGTTTCTAAACCAAATCTGATGCCATTCCTTTGCTCAGAATCTTCTCACAGCTTCCCATAATAGAATAAAAACCAATTTCTTACCAAAGCCTTCTACATATGCCCCTATACGCCCAGGCCTTACTCAAATGCCATTCTTGACACCCTAGCCACCTTATCTTCCTTCCTCTTCCTCAAATACCCCAAAGGCGCTTTGCCGGCATTGCTCCCCCCCACATCCTATCTTAAATGTTACCCCTTCAAAGACCTCTTCTGATCATCCAAACTAAAGTCGCCATCCAGTCACTGTCTCCCATCACCCGATTTTAATTCCCTCCATAGAATCAAAGCTCATGATCTGATACTTTTCCCTGTATGTTGAGTATCTCCTCCCACTAATGTCACCTTCATGAGAGCAAGAAGTTTGTCTTAACTCTTTATCTCCAGCACTTAAGTAAGTGTCTGGCACTTAAGAAGAGTCACTCAAAAAACATCTGAATTTTAGTCGCCTATCATCATTCCCAATGGACTGTAAGCTCCACAAACTAGGAGTCATACCTACTTTACTCATTGTTCTATCTCCATGACTCTGACACTGGGCGGTTAATAAATTACCTGATAACTGAATAAATCCCTCCTTCCCTCCTTTTAATCCCTAGGATTAAGATGGGGAAATATTCCTGGTATGTCCAACATACTGTTGGTCTATAATGAACTTGTAGCCAACTAATAACTATCCCAAACGATTTCATGTGAATTATAAAGTCTGGTCTTCCCACTTCTACCAATTCCCAAAATTCTACACTTGTGTAATTAACTTAGGATAAACACAAAGCTTTAATAAAGTGTGATAGCCTTACTGAAATTAATCTTCAACACACCTTTGCAGAAAAGACATTTAAAAGAACCTAACAGGTCAATAAAAATGAAATCTTTTGAGTCCTAATCCATAAACTGTGTGAGTAGCTGGGCAAAGAAGAGAACTTCTTAAAATTATACTTGAAAAAAATCCAAAAAACAAAAAAACAAACCCTGAGGTATTAAAATGTTAATCCATCTTGTCAGTGTATAGAGAAATGAGTGCCCTGTGCTAAAACTAGCGAGGCCACAAAAGGACTGCCTCTGAAGGAATTAAGATACCGGATCACCATTCTGATTACCCAAGAGTTACTCATTGAATATGACACAGAGTACATGCTTGCTGGTTTGTGGGCACTCTAAGTATCTAATTACTTCAAACAAAAGGCTACACTCACAATTTTTTTATTTTGTTTTTATTCAAGAGTTTACTCACAGGCAGCACTTTAAAACCAGGCTTTTAAAATTAAAGGCCAAAACTAAAAAAATTTTTGCAAATATGACACTGCTAAAAGAATGATCATCTTAATAATTTAAACCCTAAAACATTTTGTGGAGTTAAAGTCTTTATACATAGACTATGTAAGATCAATATCATTTAAAGTAAACAACTGAAAAACCACAGATCGTGGGCAAATTTGTCAATGAAGATAATCATCAGTTTCAGCCTTCCAGAGTATGAAAAACAGCAATTAATTCATCCTGTGACAGAGTATAAACTATGCTTCAGAATTTGGACTTTAAAGTCTCTTTCTCCAGCAGCAGATCAGCATATCTATGCTGAAGTTCTTTTTCTCTTTCCTGTTGTCGCTGAACATCTTCTTTTAGACACTTGAAGAGACAAAAATATTAAATCATTATTTCGTATGTAAGCACGCAATGAAAATTAAAAATATCTTATGGCACTTTATCATCTTACGAACAGAAGGGTTAAGTCATGACTCTTAAGAGAGAAGTATTCCCCAGAGAAACAAGGAAGAACAACTACTTATGCTCTAAAGCCAGTACTACAACCGTTCTTTGGTCATACGGCTACCATCTTGTTGGGAGAATCTCTGCTAGCTCAAATACACAAGCCACTGCTGCCCTATCAGTACCCACAAATGCACCTCGATGAGCCCTCACGGCCCTTTATCTGGGTAGGGACTATCATGCACACTTTGGAAATAAAAGTTAAACCAGATCTGGCCAGAGGAATTTCATGCTGTACAATGACCAGCTATATTCCCAGCATTCTAAATTACAAAACAGACAACGGTTTAATGTACCTCAGAGAGCTGTAAGAATGGCATGCAATTAGGTTTCAGGGGGACAAATCACAAGGGTTACTTATTCTATTTCACCGTGTATCTATATGCAAACCAGAAAATCAGTAAAGGAAAAGCCATTGTATCCACCACTGGCCTGGTCTATCCACCTATACACAGACAATTCTAGATAAGAAAGTCAAAAACTTCAGGCTCTCACTGAAAAAAGCCAGACAGTATCAACTTCAGAGATAAATCTGCACAGGAGAAAGAAAAAAACAGGAAAGCCCTGGTAATTTTTTGCAGTTCTCTTTTTAAGCAATGCTGCAAGGCAATGATGTTACCTCTAGCCTCCGGGGAATAGCAGAATCTTCGTGTTTCTTGAGTTCTTCAAAAGTGCGTAACTCCAAGTAAGCCTGCTCGATTTGGTCCCATAAGTCATTCAACTGTTTCATAAGCCCCATAGCACGAGACTGGTAGCCCCCAAGCAAAATTTTCATCTTCTTTTCCATCTTTGCAGCTCTCTTGGCTTCCGTTGTCATGTGACCCCTGTTTATCTGGGGGAGCAGGGGAAGATCACATCAGCAGACATGAGAAAAGCAGGCTAAATAACAGAAAAGGCCCTGTTGGTTCATGTACCTCCTCAAAGCCAAGACGCATTAGAATTCCTCATACTGGAGCTGCCATAACACAAAATGTGGCCTAAGAAGGATTTGTCTTGCACTGGAAGGGTTGTACAGTGTAGTCCCAAATAATCGATTTGTAATAATCTCACCCATAATTCAATTTCAAAGCAGGCTTGAATTTCACAGTGTAAGAAAAACTAACCTGCGCTTCTGAAAATAACTTCTGCTATCATTAATCTGCATGGATTTGGGGACTGGCAGAGACCCGTCTTCACCAGCTTCATCCCCAAAACGCACTGCTATACCATATGACGACTACAGCTAAGACTCCTGTATGACGTACCGGGAAGTTGTTACAAGAGTAAATCTGAAGATCACAAGAGAAAATGTTTTTCTTTCTCTGTTTTCTTCTTCCTTTTCTTTACATTTTATCTATGTGAGATGACAGATTTTTAACTGAGACGAGACTGTGATAATCATTTCACAATATATGTAAGTCAAACCATCATGCTGAATGTCCTAAGTTTATACAAGGATGGATGCCAATTATTTCTCAGTAAAAGTGGAGAAAATGCACTTCTATATTATACATCCAGTACATTTTTAATAACTGAGTAACAACCAATTACTGCACCACAGTTGTAATCAAAATGTAACCCCCTCAAACTATAAAACTACTGGTTATTTTTATAATGTTATAATTCTAAATTTGGCATAAAACCCATAAAGGAAAAACAATGCCACATTTGGCAAAGAAAAAAATACTTAGTTTTGGTACAGTGAAAAGATACCATAAAATTGAGAGATGGCAGTTTTCCTATTAAATATGTATACTGGGCACAGATGGGCTGCCTCCTCGGCTCACTCTAAAATTAGGGGAAAAGAGTTCAAAATATATAAACTCACAAAAGAACAGGAGAAGGACAATGAACAGGAGCAAGATATCAACAAAATTCTAGAGCTGAAGCAGGACAGAGAAGGCCCCAGTTGAGAGAGAACGAGAGAGTCCAAGGAGAGATGGATGAGAAGGGTTTGAAAAGGTATGTAATGCAGAATCCCATCCACATGGCACCTACGCCAGGTATCTAGTCTACGTCCCACAGTATAACCACATCATATTTTAAAGTGATCTGCAAATGCACATACGACACTTACAACTGTGAGGTCAAAGCCTTAAGAGTAACTATTAAATCTGTTAGCTTCTTATATTCAATCTGTGTTAATTTATTATCTATGTCTGTCCGTTCCCTTCCTCTCTCCCTCCCTCCCCTTACTTCACCTCTCTCCACTCTCTTCCACTCCCCCTCAAACTGATTTCATCAAGTGACTCCAAAACTAAGTAGTTTCAAGATAACATACACCCAAATGATAACCCATAATTCATAACAATGTAACTATAAACAAGGAAGACCATGTGACAATGTAAATACTCTTTTTTTTCTAAGATACCAAATGTGGAATAAATAGGATAGGGATAAGTAAACAGAAATGGTACCACGGATAAATGTCAAATGCAAAATAACTGATAGGAAAAACTATACATAGGATGTTTTATTAAAATATTTAGAAACCATATAGTCACCAAAACAAATATATAGCTTTCCAAAATAACAACTTTGAAACATCCACTTCAATGCCTAATATCCGATTTAAAAATAAACACATCAATTACAATGCTTTATGGTTAGAATATGTAAGAACACCAAAAAATTAAAATGTTCCTCAAGGGCACCTGGGTGGCTCAGTCAGGTAAGCGTCCAACTCTTGGTTTCAGCTCAGGTCATGATCTCATGGTTCCATGAGTTCAAGCCCCCTCATCGATCTCCGCACTGACAGTGCAAAGCCTGCTTGGGACTCTCTCGCTCTCCCTCTCTCTCTGCCGCTCGCTCCCTCCCCCCCCCTTTCTCTCTCGCTCTTGCTCTCAAAATAAATAAATAGATAATAAATAAAGTAAAATATAACATAATAAAATATTCCTCAAAATACAAAGTATAGTTGAGCCTTGAACAACATAGGTTTGAACTGCACGGGTCCTCTCACATGGACTTTTTATAGTACTGTAAATGTATTTTCTCTTATAATTTTAATAACATATTCTTTTCTCTAGCTTACTTTACTACAGGAACACAGGGCATAATACATACACAATAGAAAATATGCGTAAATTGACTTTATGTTATCAGTAAGGTGCCCCAGTCAACAGCAGGCTGTAAGTTTTGGGGGAGCCAAGCCATGCATGAATTTTGAACTGGGGGGAGGGGGGCGGTCAGCGGCCATAAACCCTGTGTTGTTCAAGGGTCAAGTGTATACTTTTACCGGAAAAGTAACACTTCATACCTATCCACCTCCAGCTTCGTTTATTAAAAGTCAAAGTCAAATAAGCCTGTGGGGTGGAAAGAACGAACATGTTGCATGTCCACGCCTTGCCTTAAAAATGTGAGATGGATCTAAAATTAAAATACAGCTTTTTAACAACCATTTATATCTTCGGCATTTTATACAAGTTAATAAGCTTTTATTCCTCTGCAATTCATTTGAAGAATAAATCCAAGAATAAACAATGTCCTTTATAAAGGGGCCACTTTCCTCTAATAGATAGCAAATCAAAGTAAGTTCCATGGCAGTTGTATGTCTTCTAAGGAAATACTGTGTGAAGTCAAGGCAGCACAGTAGAGTGGGAGAGTGAGTCGTTCTTTCCTCGCAGCACAGCCACCCAACTGTTGTGAATCGATACAAGTTATTTAACCTGTCTCCATTTCTCCATCAGTAAAATGGCAGTCACTACTAAGTTATTATGAAGCTTAAATAAGATAATGTACGTAAAAGCCCTTAGCCACCCAGTGACTGGCACAGAGTAAGCAGTTAACAAATGTCAGCTCTGATTACAATTATTTCATATATACTAAGAGTTTAGCCATTTTGATCTCCTCGCTAATGGACCAAGGGACTAATGATGAGGCTTTCAAACCTTCTTTAAAATTCCAACCTTAATTAAAAAATGACCTGGAATCCTTGCTGGAAATAAAACAAGGAAAAATAGCTGTTCCTTCTTTAAGAGAGCAGTTTGCCTCATGAGGACAACCATACCAAGTAACACGTACTCAAACACATCTTCTCAAGCCAGTGGTTTTCAATCCCAGCTAAACTTTAGAATTACCTGTAGAGCTTTTACGATGTACCAGTGTCAGTGCCCTAAACCCAGAGACGCTTATTTAAATGGTCTCAGACTTTGGTATTTTTAAAGCCCCCAAATGACTCTCCTGGACAATCAGGATAGAGAATCTGTTTCAACCACTGTCATTACAGAAGCTGGACATCAATCAGCTGTTTTCTCTGAACTAGACCCACCAAAAAGCTCTCACTCCCAATAATAAGTGAACTAAATCAGTGAGTTGCATGCAGTTCCTTAAATATAATTCAGCACGTTCTGAGATACTCTAATCACATGTGGATTCAAATAAACATTCCAAAAACCTTACCAGTACAGAATTTCAAATACACATAGCACATTTTTTAAAAAATAGACATACAAATTTTCATTTTCATTGGTCAAGACAATCCACTTAACTATACGCTGCACTCCATGGATATTCAATTTCCAATTTGGTGCAATAGCTTAATACTTATGTTCCAAAAGTGTTTAATTAGTCATCAAGGCACATTTACTATGACTGGTACCTTGAATCCGGGGAATACCTTGCCTCGTATAGTTGAGTCATTTATGCTTCCCAAACTATCAAGGATTTTAAAACTACTAAGCTGCTAGGTTCCATTTCACGCCAACAATTTAATTTAGCTCAAGCTTTATATAAAATCTTCTGGCTCGAACACTGTGCTAAGATTTCAAGCAAATATGGAAATAAATGATACCCCAAAAAATTAAGTACAGGAAAAAATTTAGTCGAGTAACTATATAAATTTAATCACTAAAAGTATAAAGAAGAAATTAAATGCAGCTTTTAATATTCAATTTAAGCTCAGTTACTTTAACACTTATCATCTTATCATCTGATCATTAAAATGTGAAGGAAGAGATCTGTACACTTTGTAAAATGTTCTATGACTGCTCAATGTGCTTTAGGAGGGAAAAAACTAACCTATAAGGCTGGCGTTTTTCTAACAACAAGAAATCACAAGCATGAAATAAATGCATATGCAAATTAGTCCAACCCCCCCCCCCCCCCATACACTACAGAAACATTAAAGTCCAACAGGATATAAGACCTTATTGTTTAAAATACAAAAAAATCAGGGATGCCTGCTTGGCTCAGTCAGTTGACCACCCAACTTTTGATTTAGGCTCAGGTCATGATCCAAAAGTTGTGGGATCAAGCCCTGCATCTGGCTCCACTGCTTAATATTCTCTCTCCCCCTCTGCCCCTCTCCCACACTTGCTCACTCTTTCTAAAATAAAGAAAATTTTTGGGGCGCCTGGGTGGCGCAGTCGGTTGAGCGTCCGACTTCAGCCAGGTCACGATCTCGCGGTCCGTGAGTTCGAGCCCCGCGTCAGGCTCTGGGCTGATGGCTCAGAGCCTGGAGCCTGTTTCCGATTCTGTGTCTCCCTCTCTCTCTGCCCCTCCCCCGTTCATGCTCTGTCTCTCTCTGTCCCAAAAATAAAATAAACGTTGAAAAAAAAAATTTAAAAAAATAAAATAAAATAAAGAAAATTTTTAAAGATTTTAAAATACAAAAAAAAAAAACGGGAAAAAAAGACTGATTTAATCATATTCGTGTTTCTAAACCTTTTTTAAAAAATTAAGTATTCACGGGGCGCCTGGTGGGCTCAGTTGGTTGAGCATCTGACTTTAGCTCAGACCATGATCTCACAGTTCGTGGATTCAAGCCCTGCATCGGGCTCTGTGCTGATAGCTCAGAGCCTGGAGCCTGCTTTGGATTCTATGTCTCTCTCTCTCGGCTCTTCCCCTACTCGCTGTGTCTCCCTCTCAAAAATAAATAAATGTAAAAAAAATTTTTTTAATAAAAAAATATATATTAAGTATTAGCAACTGCCCTTCCTGAAGGACAACTTATTTTAAACAAAACGATATTGGCTTAAGGAGCTTGGATGGTACATTAGAGCTGACTTACAAAAAGTTCTCAAAAATTTTTTTCAAATCCTTATCTGCACTATAGATATGCACTTCAAATTCCTCTTCAAACATCTAACAGAGGGGTAGCTGGGTGGCTCAGTCACTTGAGCATCCAGCTGGCACAGGTCCTGATCTCACAGCTGGTGAGTTTGTGTACCACATGGGGCTCGCTCCTGTCAGCACAGAGCCCACTCCAGATCCTCTGTCCCCCCCTCCATCTGCCCCTCTCCCACTCGTACGCGAGCTCTCTTTCTCTCTCACAAATACTAACAGAGACGGTAGTGGAGACAGGATTAAATACTTTGTTAACTTGTCACTAGACAAACCTACCAAATATGGTTATAATGGAAGTCTATGCTTTAAATACATATCTATATTTCTAATATCTATGAGGAAATTAAAGTAGGCAACACTTGATATAATTAAAGCTGACTACGCCCAAAATGAAAGAATAAAATTCAATCCAAGAGATGAATGAGAATATATCTACATATAAGTGTGTAGGGACACCAAGACGACAAATTTCACGTACCATAACTGTTTTACAATACAATGTCTGGAATTTGGTTCAAAATAGTGGGGAAGGGAGAATGCCATATGAAAACAAAAGTGGCGGTGAGTTGATACAGCTGGATGATAACACTGGAGGACTCATTAAACTAATCCACTTCAGGATGTACTTGAAAACTCCCATAATAAAAGGTTTTATAAAATTCAAATTCAAGATCTACTGCAGAGGCTATTTAAGACTGTACACCACAAACCATGAAACACCAATACAATGAAATATAAGAGACATCAAAATTTACACGTCAACGATTTTAGCACACCAGATGTATATATGAAATGTTAAATTAAAATCCACAATTACGTTAAGATCCATTTATACTAACCAAAATCTGAGCCTTCAGTCTTACTCAATCTCTGCGAAAATCAACCCATATCTCCAATTTCAGACAGTCATCAAAACTTCTAGAATAAAAACTCAGCCACCCTGCTGTTCAAGGTAACAAAGTTACTTCATGACACCTAAAAGTATCAAACCAAGTTTAATCCAATTTAGACAACACTAACGGTGGTTAACAGACCTGAAGAGACATGGGAATTCCCATTTGCTAAAACTTGCTATTTGCTAGGCACACAGTATCTCACTTAATCTTACATTATCTCAAACTCTCACTTCCGTGAGATAAGAACTATCACCCACCCTAATTTTACAGGTAAGTATGAGGAAATACGAGGCTCAGAGATGGTAAGTAACTTGCCCTAGGCCACATGGCCACTAAGTGATGAAGCTATGAAGTATGTCCTACTTGAAAGTTCAACACACCACTACTAATAAACCGAATGTCCCCTCTGCCTCAGCCCGTGAAATGCAAACATGCCTGAAGAAATTCAAGCTGTGGGACTGAATGGCTTAATGCCACCAGACAGTTCCCTGAAAAACAAGTTATTCTAGACACATGTAAACAAGATCTTAATTAATGGACCTGCCCATCACTCTTTCCCTGATTGAGACATTAACCTACAAGAGTTTTATTTGACACTTGAGAAAAGCTTTGACTTTCCTCAGCTTATCCTTTTAAATTCCTAACTCTTCTATTCTTAACAAGCTATAAAATTATAAGAACACAAACATTTCTCAGAAAAAATTTACAGGGAAAAAAAATGTTATTTAACAACTTCTCAAGAAGTTGGGCAGAATATAACTAGCATAATTGGGGATTTCACCAAACCAGATCTTTGCCACAACTCTATAAATGAGAGCAAGTGATCAGGTCTTTTTAAAATGGTATTTGTAATATGTTATTAATCTACAAAGTAGTATATGATGATTCCAATTCAGTTTTAAACATCTTCCTCCTTTCATCCACACACAGATGCATACACTAATTTTTTTCTATATTTAATTATACACACACACATATATTAATAGACAGTATATGATGATTCCAGTTCAGTTTTAAACATCTTCCTCCTTTCATCCACATACAGATGCATACAGTAATTTTTTTCTATATTTAATTATACACACACACATATATTAATAGATATACACACACATACATATCCCTCAAAATGTATAAGGCGATTATGTTTGGATGGTAGGCTTCTTTTCAAATTGTTTTTTAATTTCTTTTTAAATTTTCTACAAAGTACAGGTATTATTTTTAGAAAAACGCCCACAAATGTTATTTTTTAAATGCATAGAAGAGAAACTGTCTAAAAAAGGCTGGCCAGAGACCAATGGAAAACTGATGGTCCCCAGGAGATGAATCAGTGGAACCATAAGTGTTTCCTCGGGTCATTACAAAAGGGGGCTGTATGGGACTTATAAAAGTGTAATTGTTACTTTCAAACTCACTAAGTTTGTTAAGGTTACTAAGCTTAAGTAATTCCAAAATAAACACATTATCCTTGGGTCTCCAATACTGTCTTCAGTTAAAGTCTGTTACAGTGAGGTTCAGAAACATTAAGAGCATCCCTCAGTGAAACTCTTGCTTGGAGGCCCACAATATAACTTTACACCACTGGAAAAACAGGTTTAAGGATACCCAAAATAAATACATAGTTGATGGCAGCTCCACTTCCTAGTCCATCGTTTAGCAATATGATCCTATGGTAGTAACGATGTGGTTCAACCACCGAAATGTTTGCAAACAACAAGAGCCCATCAGTGCCTTTCCTTTCATCTCTATACTACTCGCTAGCATTAAATCGTATCAGTGAACCTTCTCCACACTGACGAGATGCAGGTCCAAGCATGTGATTATTGCTTGCATCTACCAGAGTTAGCATCCACCAGACTGCATCCCGACAAAGCAAGCTAAACAGTAAGGCAAAAAACCTTACCAAAAACCTTTCCGAGAACAGTAATGTACCAACAAAGCAATACCAAGAGCACCTGACATCTGCATGAGCTAGGAAATGAAACACATAAACTGCATGAAAGAAATTCAACTCAACGTTGAGGCATAACAGAAGCAACACGACTGTACCAAGGAGATCTCTGGTCCAGCTCTTCTTGATAGAAAAAGCAAGAAATCTGCCAGTGCCCTTAACGGTCAAAGCACAGAGCAGAATTTGAGAAAGGGAGCATTCCAGAGTACCAGAAACTTCTCTCCTGTACCCCATGTCACCCCTCCCCCACACGCACAAGAGAACATAAACCTGCCGAGTTACTTCAACATACAGTCCTCCATCCAGATTTGCCCAACAACTTGATCCTTACCCTAAATTTTCACTCTTTAAAGTATTAAGGGAATTTTTTCCTATGTAAAAATATCTGACTTTATAAATAAAATCACTGAGAAAATATGATCCATTGTACAGCCAATTTTGCTGAAATATAACCATTCAGTAAAGTCAGGGGTGCTCCTAAGAGTTCTACAAGTACACTGAGAAAGATGTGTTATCTGTGTTTTTCAAGTTACTTTATTTCCAAGAAGTCGATGTTACATAATATTTCTTGACTAAGTTGACTGTGCCAGTAAAATACAGAGAGAAGTATTACTTCTGGACCTAGTTTCCACCTCTAAGGAAAGCCTTTCCATTTTTATAGCTAACATGACAAAATCTACTTTTCAGCCAAACTTCCTCAACGCAGCAGTTTAGATACTATTTCAAATACTATTAAATTTAATAGCAGACCTAAATTCAGACTTCTCTTTTCACTTTTGCACCTCCTGGAAATTATTTCACTCAAAATAATTATGTCTTCAGACGATTTCCTATTTCCACTTAAAGTGGAAACAAATTAGAACACTTCAAATTCTATTTGCACTTCCCAAATACAGTAATGACTCATTTATCTGGCATCATCAGAAAATGAGGTTCTCCTCCACATGAAGCATTTTCCAGATAACTGATGTCCACAAGAGCATAGAGCTTGTCCGCTTTGTTCCTGCTACGCTCCCAGGTGCTAGAACAACAGCTGGCACATATTAGATGCTCAGTAATAGTCACTGAACATACGATCACATCAAGGACTATAAAGTCCTTTTATTTTTTACCATTTGATACAAAATTTTCCTACTATTTTAGGCATCCTTCTTTAAAAATATATATATAACAGTGAGCAGAAATTAACCATTTTTTTTAAATATCTGGGGCATCACTACAGATAGCAATCACTCTGCTCTCCCACCACACACCCATAATGCCCTCAGAAGCTAATAAAATACTGTATCTAAATGGCCTCAACATGCTATGCTTTCTAACTTTTCCTTTTCTGATATTAGTTATCATTTGTTTGCTGCTGCTGCTGCCTTGTTTGACACACAAATGTATGGCACAGTTCCAAAATTAATTCTGCCTCCAAAGCAGAATAAAACACATGAACTTGGTTACAACTCAGAAGTCTTTCTGACCTGTGACTACTTTCTGATTCCATTTATTTAACAGACTCCTTACACCACCCACCACATTCTACATAAAATCTGAGATGGTTCCATTAGTTTTAAGTGAGTATCCTAAGGATTTTCATTTAAATTCTGCATTTCAAATACTAATCATGAGTAATGGCTCAAAGACCCAGCTCCAATATAAACCTCAGGGCATATTTTTTAATCCATTTAGGAGACACCAACCACGACAAAGCTGGATTTCATCTTGCTTGATACACTGTGATAGGGCCATAATTTAGATTCGCTGTTCCAAAGTTCATGACAGCAAAAATCAAACACACTGGCAGCCATGGTGTATTGTGCTTGCACAGAAAGGCATATCTCCCTGAACCTAAGAGTGGAAAGAATAATTTAAGTATAGCATTTAGTTTATATAATACAACTGGAGTTCCTTCCCCACAACAAACTTTGAATAGTGTTTATAATTTAGCAATCAACTGAAATGATGAAAGAATTACCACAATTGAAATAAAATATTTATGTATTTCAAACCAGGAGAATTGTGTCTTCAAAAACTAAAATAAGCTAACACAAGCCTAGTTCTGAATTAGGGATGGATACAAATAAAATGGGGGAGTTGTTTATTTGGGTTTTTGAGTCTCTTTTCTTCTTTTTAAAGATTTAATGAACTTTCATTTGAAATAAGTGTAGTTTACTAAATTAAAGGATTTGATTACATATTCTTTAAAAGTAACTAGCTGGGTAAACAATAAAGTAAGTTATCCAGAAGTCAAGAAAAGAAAAATTACTTCAGACTGTTTTATGAATATTCTTCCAAAATCACCAATCCTTCAACAAAAATAGTTCAACGGAAGATTTCAGTTCCTGGTACTGAACTGAACAAAGAGAGCCACATGTTTTTAATGGTTGCTCATAAACGACCCAAATAAATCTCCAAAAGAACGGCAGTGGTTCTTTCTGTATTTTTCCCTTCAAAACTCACAAGACCAATTCAACATAAAAATAAAAATTACTGTACTTTATGGCACCACTCACTTCGTGACACATTTATTTGCTGTCACGAAAGTTAGTGCCTCAGCAAAGTAAATGAGATTTAGGGAAAAACTTTTTTTATATTTTAAAGAGCACAAAATGTCCTTACCACGTGGGGCAGAAAACGTTTACCCACCTCAAATGAGAAGATTTTCAAACTAAGTGAGAGACCGAAGTATTTATATATAAAGGTTACAAGAAAGCTTTCCAAATAGCTTTCTAATCAATTACAATGCTGACCTTAGATCAGGATTACACTGCTAACTACCACTTATAAATAAACGAAGCCAACACAACAGAAAATGTAACTCAAAATGTGCCCACTGATGTTCTACTTTCCCTGACTTTAAATCCCAAATTAAAACACAGAACAACAGCACACCCTGCTGGAAGTTAGCAGTACAACGGAGTAACAAGCAGCAACTGGACTGCAAAGATTTCACCCACGATGAGAATTACTTCAAAGAGAAACTAATTTCCCACTAAGTGATAAAAGAGGCTCAAAGGCATTAACCACCAGATGCCTATACGTGTAGTCTTAAAGGTAAAATTAAGACTTAGAATAATTTCATATTACAAGAACTCTTTTTCCTGTTCATTTCCCTAGCCCCACATGATACCAACCACTCCAAGTGGTACTGCTATTTTTAACTCTAAATAAAAATATTTTCCAATTTGCTTTCTGTAAAGAGAAATTAGTAATCACAAAGGAGGAAATTGAGGCCATTTCTGCATGTGACTGCCTGAAGCACCCTTTTCTCCCCACCCTACCCTAGCCTCAGAAACATCCCTGAAGACCACCTTGAAAAATCCACAAGACAGCCCAGTGGTCCATGAACCACAATTTACATGCCATTGGCCAAATGCCTACACAGCTTCTGGAATTCAAAACCTGCAGACTATATTAAGAAACCATGTGCCATGAAACTCCCATCTAGTACATTTCAACATTTCCTCAGATGTGAAAAAAATCACAGAAGCCATTATCTAAGATAATCCAGCTCGGTGCTCTCTCTCTAACAAACCCAAAGGAATCAGAGAATGAACAGAAAGGAACCAAAGTTACATGAATGTGCTCTCTTGGCTCCAGAAAAAAAAGCTCCTTGGTACCACTGAGATCCTTCTTTACAGAAAACAAGCTATTCTAGCATTGAGGGACATTGTTCTGGGTGACCAGTGTTAACTTCTTGTCTTCCTTGCTCCCACATTTAAAAGGTCCTGTTTGACCTGTGATCAACCTGGAGGGCACCATTCTTTATCATAAAGGCCAGCAATTCTGAAAAATTTATGAAAGCCAAACAAGACCAAACACTTTAGTACAGTTTTCCCTCCAGAGCTGCAAAAGCAAGGGGCACTCGGCTGGCTCAGTCAGAAGAGCATGCAACTGTTGATCATGGGGTCGTGAGTTTGAGCCCCATACTGAGTGTAGACATCCCTAAACAAAAGAAATAGACTTTAAAAAAAAAAAAAAAAAAAGGCAAGAATTGCAAAACCAGTAACTGCCTCAGGTCTATTTTTCTGTAATTGTCTCCAGTGGTTATTACTTGGTCCATTGTCTCAATCAAGGTACATTTAAATTAGAATTTTAAAAGGATACCAACCTCAAGCCTCTTTTCAAGTGACTCGATTCTGTCCTTTTTGCTAGCTAAGTTGGCCCGTGTGTAGCGGCTCTGCCCAGGAAGATACAAAACTTGACTGTAGCATTCTTCCCACACCTGGTTATAAGCTTCACTTGAGAGTTCTCCGTGGCTCATACCTTGTTTCACCACTTCCATCTCCTGTACCAAAACATCCTGGGCCTGTGTACAGTAATAATTTCAGTAAGCTTGGGTACCAGAATTACTTGCTATCAAGAGAGAACTTTAAAAAACTAATTTTTCCTCTTTCTTTGGGTAAAGGCAAGGTGTTGTGGTTGACTGTTTTTGTTTTTCGTTTTGGAAGGGGGGAACAATATCTAAACAAAATGAATTTAAGAAGCCAGTAAGTTGACGCAGACTGATTTGAAAGTCAAGCTTCCATATATCACCAATAAACATCTTTGCCTTCACCCTATTATTAACAGTAGCTACCATTTCTTGGACATCTACTCTATGCCAAGAACTCAATTTAAAAATTTTATCTACATTATCTCCAAACACCATTAACACATTACAAAGTAGCTGGTATTACTCTCTTATTAAAGATAATGAAACTAAGGCTCAGAAAGATTAAGCAATTTTTCAAAAACACATCACACTAGTAAAGGCAAGACAGGATCATGCCCCAAGCCGAATGGTACCTTCGCTTGGGTGTGCTCCTTCCACTCTACCAATTCCTCCATACACTTCAGACTTCACAGAATTATGAAGGGGAACCAGGCATTTATTGCTTCTGATACATGCCTTTTTTCTCATCTGAAGAGATGCCCCTGACATTGCCAAAGAATGAGATGGGGGCACAGATCAAATAATAATGGCTCACACACCAGCTTTTACTTTACTAAAGAGAGTTTAAGATGACAGAATGAGGAGAGATAAAGTTGGACAGGCCTGGGTACATATCATACCTTTACCATTTAAGTAGCTGTCTGAACTTGCTTAACATCTCTGAGCCCATTTCTCATCTGTAAAATGAGGATAATACCCACCTGACATGTTTGTTATCAGAATTAAATGATAAAACATACACACAGAGTGTGGCCCAACTCGAGACCCAAGGACTCCACAAGCATACCACAGCAACTTTTTCCAGCCCTTTGCATCCTGGCTCAAAACTGACAACTATCGTTTTGTGCCTTAAAGAAAGCTTTCGATCATTCCAGTACATCAAAGACCAAAATATATAATAAAATCAAATACAAAAACTTAACGGAAAATCATGTCTATAGAAGATAAAGAACGGATATTTTTAAACAAGATCTCTGAGAAAATAACAAAAACAAACCAATTTTAACACACTTAATGAAAACCCAACATTTCATAGTAACAGAAATGGTGTTTCACTCCAAAACTGTACACAGTAAAAATTTACAAATTCAGCTCTTATGATTATTAGAAGACAGTAGTACTAAGTTATCTTTAAATTTTTTTTTTTATGTTTATTTATTTTTGATAGACAGAACACGAGCGGAGGGACAGGCAGAGAGAGAGGGAGACACAGAATCTGAAACAGGCTCCAGGCTCTGAGCTGTCAGCACAGAGCCCGACGCGGGGCTCGAACTCACAGACGCAAAATCATGACCTGAGCTGAAGTCGGACGCTCAACCAACTGAGCCACCCAGGCGCCCTACTAATTTATCTTTAAACTGCCCATAGAGAATCTGCTCGCTAAGTAAATGCTGTTTCAAATTCATTTTGGAACAGAGAAGAATAGAAATATATACAATAAAATATGAAAGAATATTTAAACTAAAAAAAAAAAAAAAAAAAAAACTAGGGCTGCATGGGTGCCTCAGTCAGTTAAGCACCCAACTCTTGATTTCAGCTTAGGTCACGATCTCACTCATGGTTCATGGGTTTGAGCCCTGCATAGGGCTGCACACTGACAGCAGAGGCTGCTTGGGATTCTCTCTCTCTTTCTCTCCTCTCTGCCCCTCCCCTACTCACCCTCTCTCTCAAAATAAACTTAAAAAAAAAAAATTCAAACTACTTTGTAATGGTTTCCAATAATTCTAAAGCACTACCTACAACTATTATTTTTAAAAGTTTTATTAGAATCGATTCCCCACAGAACCTTCTGTTACGTAACAATGTGATCCTTATTTCAGGTTTCCATACACACAGTAAATTTCTCAAATCCCATCTTCCCCTATTTTCACTTTAAAAAGAGGAGACTGTTCAAGTATGGAGTTCAGAGTGTAATTCTCAACCCCAGTCCAATGGTAAAATGTGCCTGCCACAAGTGTAAGCATTCAACAGATGTCAGTTTCCTATCATACTAAGAGTAATTCAAGGTTACTCAGAAATCAGGGGCAAACTGTCCTTCCTTTCTCTAATTTCTAAAAATCCTTCAATAAACACGTATTACTTTTGCAAAAAGGAAAATAGAAAGCAAGAAAAAAATACAGGTAAAGAGCAGGAGAGAAGACAGAAAAAAATATATATATATTGTAGGGATTCTCTCCCCAAGTATTCAATAACCCATTCCAATCAACAAGTCTATAACTGCCCCTCAGGGCTAAGGACTAAAGAAATAAGACTAAAGCTAATGACCACTCTGCTTCCAACAATGACACCAACTGTATTTTCTCATACCATGGAACAGATTTCTATTCGCAATCACAGCTGTTTGCTCTGTCAGAACAGAAAAATCAAATGCATACGGAGGAAGAGGCAGGACAGACTTTATACAAGAAAATGTTCCTGCATTTCCTTATCTAAAAAGATAGTGGGAAATGATTTAAGGGAAAAAGATTCAGTAAAACCATATTTCTTTTCTTTGAATAGGTGAAAAAAACATTTTTTACGCATGCCTGCTTTTTCATATTAATCTAAATAAATGAGGTTTAGGTATTAAAGGTATTCAATTCAACTCAGAAGTAGCAGAGTCAAACACAGAAAATGGCAATTTGCAGCAACTGTCCATGAGGCATACACCCATGAAACAAAACACCTCGCCACCTAAGCCAGTGTTTACCTGGAAAAGGTCTGTCACTGAATGAAAAGTGGGGGGGGGGGGGGGGGGGGGTATGTCTCTCTCGCGAATAAAACTT